>NW_027522128.1:0-300000 GCF_052094955.1 Ictidomys tridecemlineatus | reverse complement strand
AACATAGTGGTTCCTGTGAATGGGCAGGAGATCTGTTCAGGAGACCCAGAGGTCACCGACCACCCAGGATGCTTGATTCCCTCATTAAAACACAGCATCTGCGAAAAACCCAAGCAGACCCTCCCGTAAACCTCAAGTCATCTCAAAATGGTACACATATGTATGTGTGTGTGTGTGTGTGTGTGTGTGTGTGTGTGTGTACAAATAATGTTTGTGTGAATATAACATGTATGCACGCACAAACACACACACAAACACACACACACAAACTCACACACAATCACACACATACCTAATTCAATGTAAATGCCCTGTCAGTGATCCCTGGACTTTAGGGAAAAATGACAAGAAAAATAAAGTCTGGAGTATTTAGAATGAATTCTTTTCCCCAAACATTTTCAATTCCTGGTTGGTAGTCTCCATGAGTGTGGATCCCTGGATAAGAGGGACCAACGTATTTTCATCTGAACAGGAGCCACCAAAATAGCTGAGTTTTCAGAAACAATGGAGCGATGTGGAGTTAGGTGTTGCTGAAGGCACTCTCCAGACCCTGACACTTAACTGCAAACGTGGTCACAACAGCTGATGGGGAGGAGGGAGACCTCTGAAGGAGACTGCCCAGCTGTAACCTGAAGCATTGGCAGAATGGGCCACGCAGGAATGGTGGGAATAGGGTCCGAAGTAGCAAACAGCAGCTTGCAGGGTGCAGGGTGGTCCCCACATTCTGGAGAAGAGAAGGCCTGATTCCTAGATGACAGCCCCTAAGAGCCGGACTCAGGTACTGCATCCCCCACAATGGCCAGGACTTCTGAGCTTCCAAGAGGAGGCAGCTCGGCTGGGGAGACCCTGGAGGGCTGACCTGAGGAGGCAGAGCCCCGCTGTTCAGAGGCCCCTTGGTGTGTAATAAGGTGGTTAAGACTTAGGTAAGAGGTGACGCCCAGGAGGGGCACTTTTAAAACTGCTCTAAGCTTATTCTTCGCCATCATTTGGATCTTAAATGTCCCACAGAGGCCCGTGTGTCACAGCCATAGTCCCCATCTTGGTGCTATTGGGAGATGGTAGAAACTTTGGGATGTGGGGTCCAGCAGGAGGTCCTAGGTTGTTAGGGACATAAACCATAAGTGGGTAATTGGTCTTTGCCTGCTCTCCCTCCTCTCTTGCTCCATGGCCATGAGAGGAGTGGTTTTACTGCCTTCATGGTGTCCCTCCTCGCCATATTTCCAAAGACAGAGGGGTCTGTTGATCATGAGCTGAAGCCTCCAAATCTGTGAGCCAAAACCTTTTTTTCTTTACAAGTTGATTATCTCAGGTAGTTGTTGCAGTAACGGAATGCTGTCTGATACATTTTGGTCATGTGGGGAGATAACCAACCTGAGGGCACCTTCTTGTCCAAGGAAAACTTCTTTTAGATTTTCACTTTTAATTATATAAATGTTCATTGCCTCAAAAGTGTCAAACAGCAAGACCTGATGGTGATAACCATCTGTTCATTTAAAACTCTGGGCTCCTGCTATCAGCTGATGACAGTGCTGTATTCTACTGGATTAGCAAGAGGCCTTACCTGTTTCTCCACCATGCACAAGATGGCTGCTGGAGAGAGGGCATTATTTTGAAAAATGGATCTAATGCCCCCTGGAAGGGAAAGTGGATCCCTTGGGTCCTGACCCCTCAGATTAGGAGTTCAGAGCAGACAGATAAAGAAGGACCAGAAGGTCAAGATCAAGGAAGAGGCAAGGACAATTAATTTCATAAAATAAAGGAATCTGTGAAAAGATTAGATTGAGGATGACAACCGAGCTCAACCCCAGGCCACAGCAAGGTTGCTTTCCCATGGCTGGTGCAGGGGACCAGGCGGTGTCCACCTCAAGCAATATCTAGTCAGGAACCACAAAGCAGTCTAACCTCATGCCCAGCAGGGGTCCTGCAGCCACAGAGCTTTGCAGCTGCAGATCTGCAGGGGCCACAGTTGGACAGTGACACTGGGGTCAGCATGGAGCAATGGCAGCAGGAGACTAATGGGATGCCCTTTCTTTCCTTCTTAGCATTTAAAGGGAAACGGATTCCTTTTGGACTCTATTAAACAAAGTTGTTGAGCAATTTGATGTAGGAAGAAGAGGCAAGAGGGAGGCTCTGGAACTCCCCCTAATGAGGTTGGGGCCATATGGCAACATTGTAATGAAATAACAAGGATCACTTATGTAATACTTATTTCATTTTTTCACGCAAACAGCACCCTAACATTATTCAGGTGCCCAAAGAAGATACCGCTGTCTCTAAGCTGCAAACATGAATCGCATTTTGTCTCACCCTTTGGGCTAATTGCGATGGTGTCTGCTGTGCTTGGTCTGGGGGAGTCTATGCACCTGATTCTGTCAATGATCCATGAGAGAATTTTGGGCAGCTTCGGGGGAGTTCCATGAGAAGAGAGAGAGGTCAGAGGTGAGGGGAGGTCCCTCTGTCTTCCCTCCTCTTCCTACTCTCATGGAAGGATGTGAGGCTTGAAGCCATTGAGCCATTTCCAGTCAGTAGGAAACCAGCCAAGGAAATCAGGAATATGTGATCACAGTCTCCCACTGTAGCATGGAGCTGCGCGCAGTCCAGGACTGCTGGGGCTTCCCGTTTTGCTTTGGGGTGATTATGTGTCTTCACCCATAGGCACACTTTAGTTTTCTTATTATAATACAGAGGCATACAGTTTCCACAGACCAGGTTTCCCAGGTACACGTCCTCAAAGCAGCATGTGTGACAGGGTGGTTGCATCACAATTTCCCTTAAGAAATTTACTTTCAAATAAGCACTTTCAGATCCCTATTCTTAGCTGTCCAGTAAGTTCCATTATGGGGAAGAAACAGCCTAGAACTCCTCCCCTTCCCAGTTTCCAACACACAGGGCATGCCCCCAAACATGTGTTTTAAAAAATGATCTAAACTGCAGTTTCATTCTTCTAGGAACATTAAAGAAAATCCTTAGTGAGTACAAATGCGGGCTGAATCCTCAACACAGGCACAGAGATCTTCAGAGGCTGTAGGAAAACGACTCTGGGAGTGGTAGTCCTTCTCCACCCATTACTACAAAGCCCTGCAAAGATTCCCCCAAACCTTCAATGTTTAAAAAATAAATGGTCGATAACTGCTGCAGCAATCACTGATGTTTGATTGATTGTGTATCTTTGAAGGTGAAAAAGTACAAATAGCTTGAAAGGAAGAAATACACAGAGGAGCGATTGATCTGATTTACCTATTCCAGAGGCAAGCCAGGCACTGAGCAGCAGCGTGGTGGGTACCCTCGCATCCTCTGAGAGCAAATGCCCAGGACCTGGCACTGCAGTGAACATGTTCTGCTGACAAGCTACCCGATCACCATTTAGTGAGAGCATTTGATTAGCAGGATGCCATCTGTTCCCTGGGTCACAGGTTCGCTGGTCCACAGTTCCCTTGTCACCTGTGTGAGTGACCAGGGGCAGGAGCAATCATCAGAACCAGCAATGGATCATTTGGCTTCCCTTTCCCAGACGAGGATCCAAGATATCACCAAGAGAGAAGGCAAGGGAGGGACAGTGGACACCACGTACCCAACACACAGCTTGCCACGCCGGGCTGGCTCTACTATGTGCTCTCCCATGTGAACTTCATGTCCCTGTCTTCACATACGGGGGCTGAGTCACACTGCTTGCTGGAGTGCCCCGGGCAGTGAGAGATGAGCAGAGTTGGAGGTGGACCCAGGAAGGCACAATTTAGACCCCAGATGGCCACTCTCCTCAACTTGTGATCTAAACTTACATCAAGGCACTCATTCTGAGTATCTGTGGATAACAGTGTATTCCTATGTCATTGACACCCAACATCCACTCACCTTGTCCCTGGAAACAATGCCCTGCATGTCCTCCAGAGACCAGCAAGTAACCCAGGCCAAGAGAATCAAAGCTCCTTATTCCATCACCATGATGCCCACTCCAGGGATGGGCATGGCACCCCAGAGTCAGGGAGGCCCAGCTCTGTGGTCTTTCGTGGGAGAAAAGCACCCCGCCAAACCACTGGGGGTGCTGGCAACCACTCTGTCCCATGTGCAGACCAAGCGTTCCCCGGGCATTGCTTCTTGATCTTCCCTTTCCTAAAGCCAATTATTCTACCTGAAGGCTTCATAAGTCAATGAGCCAGGTTTTCTGTGTCACTTGCAAACACATCAAACAAAAGAGAGTCAAAGGGATTATTCTTAAATTCAGTTTGCAGATGACCTTTTCATTTTGATAGATGAAATTAAATTCTGCCATCTATGTACTGTCACTCTAGTGACAAAATCTGAGAAGGCACGTGTGACCCTTCCCCACATAGGAGGGTGGAGCAGCCTCACAAGGATCCATCTCTTGTGCTGCCTCCTGGGATGCTCAGAGGCCCTGTGGGCGGCAAACCCCCACGGCCCACAGCAGAGACCTTCCCTCTGGCCTGGACCACCTCCCAAGCTAAATTGCCTCTGCCTAAGTCTTTATCCCAGGCCCAGGTTTCCCTTCACCAAGACAGATGCTGTTTTTAGAATGCTGGGAAACAGAAGATAGATGGGACAGATTTGAAAATGTCATTCATACAAGACAGGATAGTCAGTGTTCCAGGAAGAGCCTGGGAGCTGAGAGGACCCGCCCTGAATGGCGGTGTTTGAGCTAGGTGGCATCACCGCCTCCATATGCAGAAGAGGAGGCTGGAGCATGGGTGGGGGTGGCTTGTCTGCACCTGTGTTTTGTATTGGGCTCCACATAAGCTGAGGCCCTCCTCAGTCTGGACAGAGCCCCTACCTGGAACCATTGCAAGTTCCGTTAGGGTTTAGTTGTGAGGTGTCCCCCAAAAGCTCATGGGTGAGGCAATGCCAGAAAGTTTAGAAGTGAGATGATTGGGTTAAGAGAGTCTGAACCTAATCAGTGCACTAATCTGCGGATGGGGATTAACTAGGTGGTGAATGTAGACATGAGGGATGTGGCTGGAGGAAGTGGGTTATTGGGGGTAGGCCTTTCACTTAAGTTCCTGGGGTCTGGGGAGTTTAAATTTATTGAGGATCATAAAATCATTGCTTTGGTTTTGCCTTTACTATATCTCAAACAGAAGTCTCTACTGGAAATTAAATTTGACCTCAAGTATTCACTTGCTAATTAAAAGATTTAAAAATACATGACTCCCAATGTAGCCCCAAGCCCAGCTTCTTACCACTTTTAAACTCTATCATGGTGATGCTCCTCTCTGGCCCCTGGCTTGAGGACCTCTCTGGCCTTTTTCCCTCTTGACTGTTACCCTCACTGGCCTGAGAGTTTACCTGCAAGTCACAGTCTTGGTCTGGGGTTCCTGAATCCAGCTGGGCTTATTTTAACAAGTGGCTAAAATTTCTTCTTTGTTCTCTGCGTTTTCATTGGAAGCAGCCAGGCTCTGTAAGGTCACCAAAGCTCTCAGACTGTTGTCTTATTCCCCTACTGATAACAAATTGACCATGAAACACTCACTAAAGGAAAAGAGTATAATCTCAGCTCTGAATTACGGGGCTCAGAGAGTCACTAAGCCTGTGGGGTATTGTGCTTTGATTTTTCGGCAGTGAACCTCCCTGAGTCTGCGAAGTAACTGCATCATGCCACCTGGGAGCATTTACTAAGGGATTTCTCTTTAGCTCATCCGACTCAACCTTGTTTTTTCTGTCTCACTCTCCCTCCCATGTTCTCGAGAATTTTTTTTCTTTTTTCTATTGTTGCCATGCTGGGGATTGAACCCAGGGCCTCTCGAATGCTAGACAAGCACTCTACCATGGAGCCACATCCCACCCCTCCCTGCCTCCTTCTCTAGCTTCAGGTGCAGCCTGGGAAGAAGACTTAGGAAGCTCCCTTGAAACAAAATTAACAACTGGTTGGGGCCATTTAGCTCTTTGTAACAGCATCGCTTCTAGTAGTCAAAGAGCAGGAATAGCCCAAACACCCTTCAAGTGGTAAAGGCTCTATAAATGTGGTATATCTCCAAACGGGAATATTCTATGACATCATAGTCTATGGAGTTCTGACACATGCTACATGATAGACAAACTTTGAGAAAATCACGCCTAGCCAAAGAAGCTGGGCACAAAACACCACGTGGCATATAATTCCAATTACATCAAATGTTCAAAGTTGTAGAATTTACACAGAGAGAAAGGATACTATTGGTTCTTTGGGTGTTGAATGCAGGTTCGATGTGTGGTACTTTTTATTTATGAGGGTTTATCAGGACAGGACCCCCTTGTAAGCTGAGGAGCCCCCCGTGGGTCTTTTCGATCATCCTCAAAACCCTTCAATATTCCTTGTTCTTCCTTCCACTCTGCCTGTGCCAGGGGGCCTTGTCTGGGGAATTCTGTAGCCTGTTCACTGGCACCATTTCCACTGATGTCTTGGCCCACAGGAAAGAGAGCCCACAGATCTGTGTGACAAGCACGGTGTCCTCTGATCTATGAGCAGCTGACCACGTTGCCTATCTACGTAAGGAAAGAATTCAGGGGGATGAATTCCACATCACCCGTAGACATAGGTGTGTGTGGCTCGAGTCTCCCCTGGGAAAGGTCCCTTCCAGGTTACCTGCTGAGTGGGCTTCCTAACCTGCTGATACCAGCAACGCCTGTCGGCAACCAGGGCCAGTGCAGGCACCTGTGGAGGCCAGTGGGTGGGCAGGGAACAGTACAGCGTCCTGTCCCCCAGGAGCACACTTCTACTGCTTAATGAAAGAAGTAGGCACCTCAAGGAGCAAAGCCAGTCCCCATGGAGAAGCAGGAGTCCCCAGGTGCCAGCAGCCTGTGTGTCCAAACTAGCCAGTAGAATGCATTAAACTACTTTTTCAATATTCACAAGATAAAATTTGCACTCATGATTTTTGTGAACTTTCTTGGGTAGATTTTCTTGAGAATACTCTAGATCACTGAGCAAGCTCGTGTCACAGGGTATTGCTAGGACCCAGAATGCCTGCGGCCCACACTCTCCCTCACTCCTCTTCTTACTCTTTTCACCATTATCTAGTGGGACTCTACAGACACAGGAGTGGGTCACCAAAAGTTCCCTGTGTCTGTATCCCAGGCTCATGGGACGATGGCACATTCTATCCCCTTGAGGTTGTGTGCATCCCATGACATCCTATGACTAGCTTTCCAGGTGAAAGTGATGTCCATTATCTCTGAGCAAAGCTCTAGCTGCCAAATAAAGAACCTTCTGAGAACTTGGACTCCCATGTGAGGAGCAATTTTCAGGATAGTGGCTGATCCTGCAAAAGGTATGGGGCATGATAAGATGTAACAAATTTTTTAGATCAGGTTGGAGATATTTGTTACTGCACTCTAAACTAGCTTAACCTGACTTTTATAATTAAACAAGGATGTAATCATCATAAAATTACTGTAAATTCTGAACTCATGGAGCACACAGGAAGCATGGTACAACTATGGTAAGAAATTTCTTCCCCTCAGGAATTGATATCAGACAATTTCTAGGCCAGATGTCTCAGTTTTCACTAGTACCTAGTTGGTCAAAATATTCTCTAAATGTACACTGGCCTCTCTCTCCCTAAGAGGAGTGAAGAAAGAAAGGCAGAGATTTGGAAAGGGGAGCCTCCAGGCTAGAAGACAAGTACAAGTAACAACCACTACACTAATTGGAGAAGGTAACGAGTTTCTCCAAGAACCATACCATGATGGTGACAGCCCCCACACCCTCTTCCCTGCATCCGAGACACGTTCCATTTGAAAATTGACATGAAGTTCATTGAGATTTCCTCAAATATTCTGAACAGTAAAAACTGAAAAAGATCTTAAGCTACAGAGTCTGATATAAATAAAGAAGTTTCCATTTCTTCCACAACTGAGCTCATTGTCTGGGATCCATACCTACTACAGAACATCTAGGAGCAGCTGTTAAAAATACAACACTTCCTCCAAATTCAATGCCAAATTAACACGTGGCCTAACAACCCAAGGAAGAGATAGCAGATGAAAATAACCTTTCACGTGGCAGCATAGTGAAGCACTGGTTGCAGCTAGTTATGGAGACCTTCCTAAATTACAGCTTTGAGTCCAGTCAACGTGTCCAGGAATAGTTCAGAGCTTGAAAAGAATATGGAATAAGTGCCATTGGTGGAGGTGTCACGCCCTTGGTTTTGCTTCAACCTTGCCCATCGACACATAGCAGCTTCTTGCAGGTGAATGTTCACTGGGTTTCTGATCAAGAAAGTCAACCCAAGAGATAAACACTGAAGTCTAGGGTAGATTTGCAAAATCATGCACAAACTATAATAACTTTACCACTGTGTTGTAGGTTAAGAGGCGACTGAGAGAGGTTTGAGGGGGATAAGAAGGGGAAGAATAGGAGGAGAGATGAGATGTTCACAGCTCAGGTGTGTCTGCTTTCTGGATTGGGGCACCAGTGTGCTGATCAGAAGTGACACTGGCATCTTATGGGAAGAAGTCAAGGAAGGGGTGGGGATCTGAAAGCAACCTTCTCACTCACTGTGGGAGCAGGACAGGTGAATAAAGACACCTCAGCTGTAAGGGTCTGCAGAAGGTGCAGTAATGGCCTAAAGATGACAGAGAAACACGCATGGATAAACTCATTATGATGCTTGGGGAGACAGAGGATGCTTGTTTTTTCACAGGGAACTAAAAGTAAGGAAGGGAAAGAAGAAGACAGATTTTCAACATTCATTTGTCTGTAAGATCTGATTCATGTTATATATGGGTTGCAACAAAATAAATACATATTTTATATAAACATAAAGACATTATTTTTTTTCTTATTTTCCTGTTTTGAAGGGGGTCAAAGTGTGCAGAATGGGTGAGGACAGAAGGATTATCTTTTGTTCTTTGAAAGAATTTCCTGAGGCTGTGGCTGGTAAGTTTTGCCTTGAGCAGAGCCTGGGAGAAATTGCTAAGTAGGTACCCTGCCTCTGGACTCTTTGGGTTTGAGAGTTAAATTTCACAGGCTTTCCTGACCACACAAATAGACACACAAAATGATCTGAGGATGTTGAGTGAGCATGCAGATGACAGGATCCGATAGGGAAGACCGGTCCCTAAGGCTGGAGGTGGGCTCTGGAGGGTCAGGACTTTAACAAGCGCCCTGTGAGATTCACGGAGTCTCACAGGTTTGATCTCCTCTGACCTAAAGCAGAATATCAGGGTGGGGTGTGGACTCAATCCCACACTTTGAAGGTGTGGAAACATGGCCAGATTGAAGCGAAATTTGCATCACAGAGAATCAAACCATTCCAGACTATTCCAATGGGGAGAGAGACCAGAACTCAGCCTGAGCTCAATTTCACTGGAAGAAAGAGTAGCATAGGACCGAGTCCTACACCATGGCTTACTCCGATGGTGAATTTTCTCTGGTCCTCATGGGAGGGGCAATTTTACAGCCTGAGGCTCTTTCCCTCCTGTAGAGGCCAGTTTTCCTTGAGGGTCCCATCTCAGGGGGGACAAGTCTCAGGTCCCCAGCAAGATACTCCTAGGCTGTAAAGCTGAAAGTGTCTTCTACAATGATCCGCCTCTCAAAGGAGCAGAGGAAGAGCAGACTCTGGTGAGTTTTCAAACTCAAAAGCTTGAAAACCAGGGTGGAGAGGAATCTCAGGGCTTGGTCACCTGTGTTCTGAGAGATCCAAAGAGGGCACTGGGGCCTTTAGGCAGGGGAGGTGGCCACTTTACCACCCAGAGCCAGTTGTCCTGGCAACAGGCCTCTCTCTATTCTTATGGTTAAGATGTGACAAGGAGAGAAAGTAATTTTCAGAGGTGACCAGATTCAGGGGCCACAGCAGCTATAGGTCCATGAATGCCTTTCTGGGGATGGTTTGGGAGGGATTTTCAAATTTGAGGTTCTCACTGACTTCCTGGGACTGCCATGGGATCACCAGTGAGGGAAAGCAGGTGCTTTGACCCCACAAACCTTCCCTCAATCTGCCAGTGTGGCCCATGAGCAGAAGCTTGGTCTCCCCACCATGACCTCTGAGGGGGATGATTGAATTTGGAGTCCAGTCACTACCGATGGCACCACATAGCATCAGAGAAAAGCACCTAATGATTCTGTGGAATGTCCAGTGTTTGACCTGCTTCCCAGAAGAACCTGTGGGAATTTCACTGCCTGTGCTTCAGTACCAAGGAATCAAGAGAGAGGAGCCATTGGTGACAATAGCAGATGGAGTTAGAACAGGCTCCTCCATACATTCAGCTGCTGTGACAAAGGTTGGAGGTCCACAGAGCACAGCTGATCTCCAGGGGCCCAGGACCTGCTCATGTCAAACTCATGCGGCTCAGTTATCTGTGGTTTGAAGGCCCGACACCTAGTTTGATATAACCCAGGGATTAAGAATGACTTTTGCATTCTAATAGTTGAAATTGAAAGAAAATTTTATTTTGACAACATTTGAAAATAATATGATATTGAATTTTAAGTGGCCACAAAGTTTTATTGGAATTAAGATGTGCCCATTCCTTTACATGGGGTCTGTGGCTGTTTCCTGTTCCAGTAGCAGCACTGGGCAGGTGCGAAAGGGGACATAAAATGATGACTACATGACTTTTATGTTTGCCAACTTCAGAAGTAAGGAAGCAGCTTTGGAAATGTCATTTTCTTTCATTTTGAGGATTTCTGCCTCTTTCATTGATGCATCCATTGAATCAACAAATGGTGAAGGACCCTCCTTTATCCCTGATGCTGCTTTTAGCCCCTGAGTCCATGACTCTGACCCTGAGAGGGTGACTGTCTGCAAGCACAGGAGTGGGTCACCAAGGGCATGGGCTTTGCTGAAATACTCCCCTGGGCACCTGTGCATCCACGCAGCCACACCACCTGCTTTGGCCCATCACCAGGTCCTGCTCACAAAGCCAGCACCTTCCTGCCACTTTGAGATGGTGGAACATGAACAAGAGAGTTCCTGCCCCCACAAAATGGGCCCTCAGCTGGACGAAATGGAGCTAAGGGGATCAGAGAGCATTAAATAGCCAGCCACTGACAGAGGCAGGGACTCCTGAGCCATGATGTGTCCTGGAGCTACAGCCCTACAGGGCAGGAAGTGCTTGGGGCTTCCTGAGGGTGTGATGAACTTTCGCTTCACTCTGCTCCCCGGGCACAGGGGCCAGGCCCTCCTGCCTTCTTTGCTTGGTCCATTTTATTCTCATTGACGTGAGAGTTTTCTCCAGACAATCCAGTCTGCAACGGTCCCTCCCTTAGGCCCATATAACACTGTAGACATTTTCCAGGACACAAGTACATCTGATCATAAGTGGCTCTCTGCTACCCTTTCCCTGTGACTGACTGTGTTCTCCCACAGAGAGGTGGACGTTCTGTCCATCTCTGCATCTCCAGGACGTAGCCCAGCATCTGCAGCTGAACAGGTCATAAGTGCTGTGGAATAAACGTGAGAAGAGCTGTCGAGGGGTAGGGACTGTGGCATACTTAGCATCTGGACCAGGGGGACTTGAGCGGGCATTCCTATGTAAAGGGGAGTCAACTCTTTTGCTCCCCATTGGGAAGATGTCACTGGGCACAGCTGCGGCCAGATGTTCTAATCTTATAAGAGGAACAGATTTTTTTCTTCATATTTTGTTTTAATTAACATTGACAATTATTTTTTTTTAAGAACACGGCAGGCCACCAGTCACATGAGCACTTCTATGAGGGGCACCTGCACAAGGAACGATCTCTGCTTTAAAAGGCGATCAGACTATGGAGTCTTACAGGGGCTCTGGGTGGCATGCTGAAGGTCTCAGCTAACTCTTGTGTCCTCCAACATTCTTTCTAGTATGGACAACATATCAAAAGCTGGCTCTCTACACACTCTGTTGCAGTTACCTTGTCTCTTGGTTGATTTGACTGAAGAAGTTTGGAATGATAGTAGCTTGGTTTTCTATTCTTCTCTGCAGCCTGGAGTGATCCTATGAGGTTCTTCTGGTGCTGAGGTGGACAACAGAGTGGGCTAATTCTCAGGTACTGTTGTGGTTTTCTGGTGTGGACCGTACTTCTTTTAGTTTACTGCACCTTCTCTCTTGGGACATGATCATTTTTAAATGTCCTTGGTCCATGAGTGTTGGGAGCCAGCGACTGCACCCTGAATATGGCGCTGGTCTCTGCTTCCGCTTCGTTAAGTGGTTAGAGTTGTTAGAAGTAAACAACTCCTTGTAAGGCTGTGGGGATGGGCTCTGGCCTCCTTCCGCTGCGCTGTACCTATTAGACTTTTCCACGTGGTGCTAGTTCATTGGCGGGGCTGGGTACTTAAGCTAGGGCAGACCAACTGCTCGCTCTCTTGTTCCTGTTTTCTCATCATGCTTCAAGGGTCCTGAATAAACTGCTGAAAGAAGAATCCTGTGTTGTGTTTCCCTTGCTGGCAAGGGGTCACGACAGTTGGTGGCCCGAGCGGGGAAGAATATTCCTCGAACCCAGGATCCAGAACTTTCAGCAGTCAGGGTGGTGCACCGGTAAGTTCCCAGGTAAGTGGGAATCCGCAAGTAAATAGCGGGGCGCTCCTCTGTAAATAAAGAGAGAGCGGGTAAAATAATAAGAACGGGACACTCTTCTGTAGTTAAAGAGAGAGCGGGGCTTTTGTACTTTTACTTTCTTTATAGCTTTGAAAACATTATGGGCGCTACCTCTTCAAGCCCAATTTTGTTGGCCCTGGATGGGCTGCTACGTTCAAAAGGACTTAATGTAAAGCAAAGCACTTTGTAGATGTTTTTAAGAGAAGCTTATATAGCGGCTCCTTGGTTTGCTTTTTCAGGGAGTCTTATGATTCCCAGCTGGGACAAATTAGGGAGAGATCTGGATTTTGCTTATGAGCAAGGTACTTTAGAGATGGCGTTATACCACTTTGGAAATTGGTTAGAGGATGTATAGCTGATGGTAAATGCCAGGAAGCTGTGGGCGAGGGTCAGGCCGTTCTTGAACAACTACATGAGGAAAAATCTGAGGGGTCACATAGCGAAGTGGCAGAGAGTATTAAGAGTAAGAGTAGTGAAAATGCAAAAGAGCCTGAAAATAAAAATAGGAGAAGGCTCTATCCAGACTTGACCGAACTAAAAACACCCAAGGACACAAGGGGCTCGGAGAGTTCTGAGGACCTGGACATATTGTTACAGCAACTCCGTAAGATAAAAATGAAAAAGAAAAAAAGAGAGACACAAAGCATGAAAGCCTACCGTGAGAAGGGGGATAAATCTAATTTTGATAAATATAATTCTGAAGAGGAGGTTGAGAATTTAGAAGAAGATGCAGTGCCTGTTGCACTGCCCCCGTATATGATGGGAGTCCAAAGCTCCGGGAGATCTTTTCATACACAAGTTTGGAGAACAGTTAATACAGACATGGGACTAGTGTACCTGGTTTTTCAGGATGCTAATAGGGGAAGATACCATGAGCCTTTAAATTTTAAAATAATTAAAACTTTGGCAGAATCCATTCGCACTTATTGTATAGATGCTGCTTTCACTCTTACTCAGGTAGAGGGGCTTACCAGATTTTGCATGACCCCCTCAGATTGGGCTATTCTGGTGTTCACTTGTGTTTCCCCAGGCAAATATTTTGACTGGAGAGCATTTATACTAGAGAACGCGGTAGAGCAGGCTGCCCAAAATCATGCGGCGGGACACCCCGCCTGGGATAAAGATATGCTTTTGGGGCAGGGCAGGTTTGCCAATCAACAAACGGGATATCCTCCTGAAGTATATGAACAGATTAATAACATTTGTATCCGTGCATGGAAGTCACTCCAAAATAGAGGAGAAGTGTCTGGCAATCTGACTAGAATTATACAGGGCCCTACAGAACCTTTCTCAGACTTTGTTGCTAGGAAGGTGGATGCTGCGGAAAAAATCTTTGGTGATCCCGATAGAGCCATGCCTTTGATTAGGCAACTTGTTTTTGAGCAATGTACTAAAGAATGTAAGGCAGCTGTTACTCCCTATGTTGGAGGCAGCTTACACTGATTTAGTACATTTACTACAATCAAAGGGCTTGCTTATTTCACCTGACAACGGTCCAGCGTATACTGGACGACAATTTTCTTCCTTTTGCAACCTGATAATCAACAGACAGGAGACTCTGTTGATTATCTTGGTGCTAGTATCTCTTGTGAAACTATTACACCCCAAAAGGTAACTCTTAGGACTGATAATTTACATACATTAAATAATTTTCAAAAATTATTGGGTGACATAAATTGGATTAGGGTTTACTTGCATATTCCCAATGTTGAATTAAAACCCTTGTATGAAATTCTTAAAGGTGATTCAGATCTTACTTCCCCTCGACATCTTACTGAGGAAGCCAGGTCAGTGTTGCTTAAAGTGGAAGAGGCTATACAACATGGTAGCCTTTGCAGGCTTCAAAAGGATAAGCCTCTTCAATTATGTGTCCTCGCCACTGTACGGCAACCTACTGGAGTTTTGTGGCAAGATGGTCCTTTGTTGTGGATACATCCACGTATATCCCCTGGAAAATCCATTGAGTATTATCCTGATGCAGTTGCTTCTTTAGCTATGTTAGGGATACAACAAAGTATATAATTTTTTGGTTTTTGTCCAACGTCTGTGATTGTCCCTTATACGTGTCAACAAATTCAAGTTTTGTGTGCTAACCTGGATAATTGGGCTATATTACGATGCTCTTTTCCAGGAGAGATAGATAATCACTATTTTTTACATCCTCTTATTACATTTGTTAAGGAACATTTTATCATTTTACCTAAAATCACTTCTTCTACGCCTATCCCAGGAGCTGCAAAATCTTTACAGATGGATCTAAAACTGGTATTGGAGCCTATGTGGTGAATGATCAACCTCCTATCCAACATCAGTTTGCTCCTGGCAATCCACAATGGGTGGAGCTGCAAATTGTCATAAAAGTATTTGAACAATGTCCGTTTCCTTTTAATTTAATCTCAGATTCTGTTTATGTAGTTCAAGCTTTAAAGGCATTGGAAGCAGTGGGTCCCATACACACATCAGGAGTAATGTCTTCCTTTTTTCTCCATCTTCAAACATTGATTTGGAATCGCTCTGCCTGTTGTTACCCCTTGCATATTCGAGCCCACACATGTTTACCGGGTGCTCTTTCTGCTGGCAATGCCCAAGCTGATCTTGCTATTCGTCCTTCTTGCATGTTTCCTGTTTCCTCCTTAGATCAAGCTAGAAACTTTCATAGTAAATTTCATATTAATGCACGAGCACTTCAGAAGCGCTTTACTATCTCCCGTGCTGATGCTCGGCAGATTGTATTGGATTGTCCTAATTGTATCATTTTACATCATCCCTCTTCTGTGGGCGTAAATCCTCGTGGTTTGCAGCCTTTAACTATATGGCAAATGGATGTCACTCATGCTCATGACTTTGGCAAACTTAAATATGTCCATGTGTCTGTAGATACTTGTTCTGGCATTATCCATGCTTTTGCTTTGTCTGGTGAAAAGGTTGGAAGTGTTATCACGCATTGCTTGGAAGCCTGGGCAGCCTGGGGATTACCACAGACCATTAAGACGGACAACGGTCCAGCGTATACTGGACGACAATTTTCTTCCTTTTGCAACCAGATGTGTATCCAGCTTGTCCATTGTTTACCCTACAATCCACAAGGTCAGGGTATTGTAGAGCATGCTCATAAGACTCTAAAAGAGATGTTAATAAAACAAAAAGGGGGAATTGGCTTAGGCCACACCCCGAAAGAGCACCTCTCCCTGGCTCTATTCACTATTAATTTTTTGAATCTGGACATCCAAGGGCGCTCTACTGCGACTAGGCACTGTTCGCCCTCTGCCCCGAACTTTGGGCACATTAAGTGGAAAGATGTACTTTCTAAACAATGGTATGGGCCTGATCCCGTGCTGGCATGGGCACGAGGCTCTGTCTGTGTTTTCCCACAGGACCGAACGGAACCACTGTGGGTGCCAGAGCGCCTCGTGTGGAAAGTTCCTCAAGCTCTGTCAGGAAGGAAGAATGAAGATGAACAAGATGAGGTGCTTGATGCTTCTCCTGATGGTGATCAGACATGAGGTCATCTGGACTGCAGAACGACTCCTCTGGGCGGTGGTAAAGATGTGGCCATATCCATTGCCCGTTACTTCTCAGGCTGGTGTACTTCCATTTTTCTTCATTACTAATGGCTCTGCCACCATGGATTGACCGACCTTGCCTATGGATACTGTAATAGCTATTGATAACTTTTCTACTGTTTCATTATTTTACACATTGTGTTTCTCTGTACATGTTAATTACTCTGATTCCGTACCTTGTATTATGTTAACCAATCAATCTTTGGGCTGGTTTGATAGTGATGGTTCTCGGGGCTCAAATGGTAATGCTACTGTAATCAATGGTGTTTTTCCTGCTAAGGTATTGAGAGCCAATACTTCTATTCCTCAACAACCGGCATTGTTGCCCCGTTGTAAAGCCATAAAAACCAGTTCACCAGCTTGGACTGGATGTCAGGGCTCATTGACCCCTTAGTTTATTAATTCTAACAAAACCTTTACCTTTTCTTTAACAACCACCTACAAGAATGCTACTTTTCTAGGGTTCAATTTCACTTATAATAATCCTACTCAAGCTGCTTTCTCGAATCCTTTTGACTCCTGGGTATTATGCACTCGTTTGAGCACCTGCTCACAAATTAATGCCCTCGGATTTATTGATGGAGGTAGTGTTCAAAAATGTAACTACACTTACAATACTTCTGTTGGCAGTTTCGGAGAGAAAGTGAAAGTCAATTGCAGTGACCTATTTAGGTTTGCACCAACACCTGTGTGTGTATGGCCCCCATTCATGTTATTGATGTTCAATTATTCATCTCCTTTACTCAATTGTTCTAACCAGACGTGTAGACTTGTACAATGCTGGAATGCCTCTTTGGAGGACTCTGTTGTGGTGGTATTGCCCTCCTACTTGCCTTTACCTGTGTCTATTGATGATGATAATTTGCCTGTATTATTACAAAGAAACAAAAGAGACCTTGATATAACTGCAGCCATTGTGGCAGCCGTTGCAGCTTCTGCTGTTGCGGCGGCCACTGCCGCCACGGCTCTCGCTACTGCCGTGCTTACTGCTGATTCTGTGAACAAGCTTGCAGGTACTGCTGCAACAGCCATGGAGACTCAGACTATGATGAATCAACATCTACATCGTGGCATTGTGCTTCTAAACCAGCAGGTCGATCTACTACAAGACCAAGTGGACATTTTGAGTCAAGTGCTCACTGATGGGTGTTTACTGCCCATGGTTGAACTATGCATTACTCTCTTAGCTATCAATAACTTGACTAGGGCCGCTAATTCATCTAGACAACTAGGAGCTATGCTTACAGGGGTCTGGTCAGCAGAGTTTGATAACCTGACTATGCTGTTGAGACAAGAAATTGTTAGAGTGAATAATACATGAGTCCATATTGCTCCCATGAAAGATGCAATATCATGGTTGTCTAAGTCTTTTAGTTTCTTGAAGCAATGGGCGGGCATGGGTGTGCTGGCTGTGGTCCTAGTACTTGCCATTGGATTGTGCCTGTGGTGTCTGGTTCGTATGTGCAAGCGGCAGCGGGTGCAGAATCTTATGCTTGTACAAGCCTTTGCCTCTTTAGAGGCAGGACAGTCCCCTCAAGCATGGCTCACCATGCTCAAGTGATCTACACAGCACAGGGTGCGAGGCAAGGCACTGCACTTGGGAGCTCTAGGTTTGAGTCTCAAGAAAAGCATGTCCTATTGCATGTGGGTTTGATATCAATGCCCCACCTCCATGAAAAAGGCATAGGTCAGAATGGTGACTTGCCTGGGGAGGGCCCCCTCAGGAGTGTGCCATTATTTACGGCCACTTTTGCACAATGGAGATAGGACCTCTACTTTTACCTGTTGCTTGTAAAACAAAAAGGGGGAACTGTTGGGAGCCAGTGACCGCACCCTGAATATGGCACTGGTCTCTGCTTCCGCTTCGTTAAGTGGTTAGAGTTGTTAGAAGTAAACAACTCCTTGTAAGACTGTGGGGCTGGGCTCTGGCCTGCTTCCGCTGCGCTGTACCTATTAGACTTTTCCACGTGGTGCTAGTTTATTGGCGGGGCTGGGTACTTAAGCTAGGGCAGACCAACTGCTCGCTCTCTTGTTCCTGTTTTCTCATCATGCTTCAAGGGTCCTGAATAAACTGCTGAAAGAAGAATCCTGTGTCATGTTTCCCTTGCTGGCGAGGGGTCGTGACACATGAGGATAAAGCCTGGGTCGCTGCTGGCTCCCTGCTGGACTGGCTGTCGACTTCTTATTACATGAGAAAAACTGTTGGTTTACGCCAAGCTCATGTGAGTTTTGTAGCCAAATGCATCCCGGGCTGATTCATTAGTGTTCCCCTATCTCTTTGAAATCTGAGCTCTAATATCTCTTCTGGGTCTCTATCAATCCCAGGCTTTTCTTAAACAAACCAACAAGAAACACTAATGTGCTTTTAAGTTTTGAAAGCAAACAAATCCATTCATCATTCCTGTTGTGCTCAGACAAACCTGTCATTTCTGAAGTGCTTCATCTCTGAAATCCGCTGGAAGACAGTTTGTCATCTTGCATGGTCACTTAGTGAAGAGCTTCTGTGGGTCAGAATGCCTGTCCTGGAGCTGATGAAAATATACAGGGTGGGGTCGGGAAGGTCGGGTCCCAACAGCCTTGTGTGGTCCCTGCCTGTGCAGGTGCATGGGGAGGACAGACTCTGTGTGGCCCCACATCAGCACCATCTCTGCATCTGCGGACTGCAGCACAGGGCCAATACAGAGGTCCATTCAGAGAATACAGAAAGCACGACCATGTCACCATGCTGTTCATTGATTTGGTGGCTCCTGGTAGCTTTTGAACCATAAAATCACCAAATGCACAGTCAAGTGTCCTTTGCTTGTCACACGATATTGACTTTCATGTGGGAGCAATGCAGTCCTCTGTGCCCTGCTCCTGACTGCCTGGCACATCCATGATACCTGCCTCCCCTCCAGGAAACTGCCAGGACCATTCCCTGTTCACCTGTGTGAGCCAAGGGAATGGCTGGCCACTCAACCCAGGTTCTCCTTGAGGCTGGGATCTCAGTATCCCCCACAGAAAGGACGTGACAAGCTAAGACATGGTTGGCCCTCCTGAGACGATGGTCCTATGGGTACATGATGGACATTTGGAAGAGTGAAGCTATTCATATTTATTAATAGCAATACCTCGTGGCAGTGGTGGCTACTAAGGTAGTTTGCATTTAGATTTGAGCCTAAGTAAGTTGACTTTTAGCAAAAGGCAGGGGACCTAAAAACTTAAGTGCTAATGTCATTTCAGGAGGAAACACTGGGGAGCAGCAGCCAAGGGGCTGTTTACTGTCCAGTGAACCATGTCAGCCAATGCAGCTGCTGTGCGCTTTGCAGTTCAGTGGCACTTTTTCAGTGGTCACTCCCTGATCTGGTTCCAGACAAATGAGCAAAACTTGCAAGGATGTCACATAGGAAGTCCCCAGCCAGCCAGTGGAAATGCAGCTCCAGAAGAGCCTGACATATTTCTTAAATAAGGGGAATGCTAATGGTCCTGTTGACTGGTGACAATCGACTCCTGCCATTTGTCTTCCTGAGTGAGTGGCAAGGGGATCTCATTTTAAGCCATCTTGGTGACTTCCCTTGCCCTCATCCATCTGCAGAGATATTAATGTTCAGGCTGCGCTGAATTTCTAAAGGCCAGGATGTGCATTTGGTTTAATTGTGTGACACCAACCAAGGAAAACAAGGCCATAAAATAAAAAGAGATGCTGCTTCTCCACGTCGGTAATAAAAGCATCAGGACAGAAGAAGAAAGCAGTTAGAGTCAGGATCAGGCCCACTGTGTCCTCCTCGTCTAGATAGAAAAGGTCTGCAGCCATAACACACTAAGCACAGGCCCTTTTTTCTAGAAGATTTAGAACTCTTCTGATAGAAGCCAAATCATAGCAAAAATCCTACATAAGAGCAAACACAGCATTTACTACAGGCCTGATAGTGCTACTGTGTGTCCACTCACTAACCCAGCTAACCTTCACCATCATCCTTTGGGTTAGAAGACACTCCATTCTCACAATACACATGGGGAAATGGAGAGCCAGGTAGATGGCATAACTTGCCCAACATCACCCAGCCAGTGAGTGCTTAGAACCTCCAGCTGGGGAAATTCACCTACTTAGTAGCAGAAAATCTACTGTATTTAGGATAGCACTAAATTTATCAGTGTAATGGTCCCCTCCAGATCTGTAACCCATATATCCAAATAAAACATATGCATACATTCTAGGTAAACAAATATTGCTTATTAACTGGCTGCGCTTTCTTCAGAAGTACCATTAAAATATATCAAAAGTACCATTAAAATATAGCAATGTTATAAAGGGATGGAGGCCACAGCAGCTCAATCACAGCCCAGTGCATGGTGGGGAGGAAAAGCAGTCTTCACACTGCACTTCTTGGTGTGACTCATACAGAGTGAGAAAGGTGGAAGGCCATTGCAGATGATCCCCAGGGCAGGGCACATCATGAATCTGTAGAAAAGAATGATCATGGAACCCCTCAGCCAAGCCCCATTCCTCTCCAGACCCATGTCCTTTCTTCTGCTCCACTGAAAAGAACTGAAGCCGTGGAGCAAAAGGTCATGTGGAGGTTCCTGGTCTTGCCTGGCCAGCTTCTGCTCCGTCCTCCTTCCCATCGGCACCTCACTTATTCCTCAGGGAGACTCAGGAGAGCCCTTGCCAAAGGACCCTGCCCTAACTTGGCCATAGCCCTGGGACCCAAGCCTGGCCAATCAGATGCTCTTCTGGGGACACAGAGCCAAGAGATGCCAGGGGAGTAGGCCTGGTGCTGAATCTCTTTAATGAGGGCTGTCTGAGGGGTCTGTCCATGGGGGGCCTCCCCTGGAGGTGTCTGAAGCTCCCCGAATACAGCTCCTGATCTCTCTGAAATCTGTTTCTTCAGACTTCCCTGAGTTCTTCCTCATGTCCTTGCAGTTAGTGGAGGTCAGAGGACTGGTTTCCTGAGGTGAGAGCATCATGTCACCAGTTTCTACCTGGGTCCAGTCTTTTCTCATGACACTTAGTACATTTATTGAGCACCTGTGGTGCTCTTGAATGCCCTCTAGGTTCTAGGGTGCTGAGGTCACCTTGGCTGGGACTCGACTCACCTTCAGGGAGATCCAGGCAGGTAGGTAAGGTCATGCTTTCCCATGAGCTATGTTGCAAATGGAGTGTGGGTGGGTTTTGGGAAACATGCCAGAGAAAGAAGCGCCTTCCTCCTGGGGAGCTCAGGGCTGCCCTCATGGACACGCAGGTGTTTGATTTAGTCCTTCGTGATAGTGGAACTTCATAATAGCATAAAGCTCAAGGAACACGGTGGGACCAGACACTGGGCATGGAGACTACATACCCCACGTGGGGTATAGAGCAGAATTCAGGTGCCTGGAGCAGGAATAGTCACAGCTCTAATAGATCAAATATCAGCTGCATGTTATATAATTAGGATACTGTATTGGGTACCGTGACAGAGGACACTCTTTGGGTCTTCAGGGAATTCCAAGTTTAGTCCAGTGGTCCTCAATGCTTATAGTGCATTAGAATCTCACTGGAGATCTTTACAAAAACATTTCCAGCAATTCCACAACAGATTGTTAGGCTGTGGTAGGGGCCAGTCTTTGGTCTGTTATTAACCTGCCAAATTCCAGGGCTCAGAGGTGGTTCTCAGTGCATCACTCCAACGTTTCTTACTCCTCTCACCCCACCACTGACACTCGAGCTGTCAAGCCCATCTCCACTTGCAGCTGCAGCCCCCTGGCAGCTGTGTGAGCCCTGGGTTTCCACTGTCCCCCATCCTGATGAGGCTTCCCCTCCTCCACTGGTTAGGACCTCTGGGAGGTGCAGCAAGCTGCTCTCCCCTTCTCACTTAATTTCCTCATCTGTACAGCAGGAATATTATCTCCACAGAAATGTCCACTGTGGTAATGCTTCCTGGTGACATAGATAAAATGCTGTCTGTCCACAATAAGAGGACGTCATTATCCCTCGCTTATATGTGGGGTGATCGCAAAGTGTTCTAGAGACAGGTTCTCCATAACAGGTAGAGAAGGCAGTGCAAATAGATGTAATAATAATTTCAGGTGACATTTATTGTGCATCTCACAAGAAGCTTATGGGGGAGACAATTATGTCCATTTCTCTGTTGGAGAGAGAGGCATGCAGAGCAAGCCACTCCACCAGATCACAGCTGGAAGCCCTGGGGAAGGACTCACGATGAACAAGACTGGCTTCAGGTCTGCTCTTGTAGCCCTTAAGCCACTCAGACCCTGACAAATCATGTCTCTAGGAAGCAGTCTCCAGAGGCTCAGATTTGCAGATGGGAAACACCAGTCCCTGTGGCAGGTGGGAGTTTGGAACCACAGTTTTCCTTCCTGGTATTATCCCTGGGAATAGGTGACATTACAAGGTAAAGGGAGTTAAAGTCCCTGATCCATGGACCTGAAAGTGTGGGCATTATCCAGGATCATCGAGGTGGGCTCTACCAATGGAAAGGGATGGAGAGGAGTCAGATGTCCCTGAAGAGGGCAGGAGCGATTTGAAGCAGGAAGACTGGAATTGCTGTGGCAAAGTTTGAAGATGGAGAAAGGAACCAGGGGTCTGGGAGTGCTGCTACCTCCAGCAGCTGACCACAACCCTCAGCTGACTTGAGGAAGCAGAACCCAGGTTCCACAATGGAAGGAACAAAAACTAACCTCCCAGATATCAAGGAAGCAGCCTCTGGAGCCTGCAGCCAGGACACGGTCCTGCAGTGCCTTGCTCGTAGCTTGGCGAGATGCAGCTCAGACTTCTGACCTGCGAACTGTGAGGTGGTGCCTTGGTGCTGTCAAAAGTCACTGCCCTGTGGGCTTCTCCCCTTCTGTTCTGCACCGCGAAAGGACCCTGTGCCCAACTCCATGCAAAAAGATCTACCTGCATCACCACCTCCTGTGACAGACCCAGGGTGGAAACCATTGCTAGTGCCCTCCACCAGGTCACAGCAGAGGAGACAGAGGACTCCTGGGCTTAAAGACCTATGGTTATGCTCCAATAGTGTGTCTGGCACAAGATCCCCACACAGGTCTGTCTGCACCAGCCTGAGTCCTGTCACCAGATCCAGAACAACATGGGGACAACTCACCTGCTCAGGTGGCTGAGTGACAATTTCATGGTTTGTGAGAAAGCTCTTCACGAATGACAAAACATTGCACAAACAAGGGCGCCTGTGATTAATAATAAACCAGTTGAAGAATGGCCAACGAGTTCTTCAACTGCCAGTCTCCTTCTAGCAGTAAACAAATGCACAATCATTTTTATTTATTTCTTCACTTTTGGCTAATTTCATCTGATGAAGCCATGATTTTGACATCGTTCATTCCTCCAGCCTGCAGGATTTTGGTAATTACAACTGCCTGATTCCCTGACTGACATGAATGTCTCTAAATTGGATCTGAAAATGCTCTTTACCTGAAGAAGTCCATGATTCCCACTTGCCAGTCAGAGACACAGGGCTATCACCCCATCCTGTCCCTGGAGCCTGGACATGCCTGCAGAGGCTAGAGGAGCCCTGTCTGAGAAGGAGGCTTCAGAATGGACAGGGGCCTGGGGGAGGTTCCAAAAAGCAGGTGCAGCCCAGCCAGGCTCTGCTGAGCCTCAGCCCCACCTGCTTCTCTCTGCCTGACAGTTTCGGGAGCCTGCAGCCCTCTCAGTCTGAGCCCTTCTGCTGGGTTTCTGTTCCTTGTAATCAGAATGAAGTGTTTACTGGGAAAAGAGAGACAATCCCATTCCAGTAGATGGAGGGACATTGTGAATAGACCGGTGGCAAGGACCTGAGGAGTAAGAGTGTGGCTGTTGGATGTCCAACATGCAGAGCCCAGGCAGCCAGGGGCCAAGAGGGCATGAGCAGGGGCTCAGTCTTCCTCGTGGATTCTGGATGCATAGCCCCGGGTCCCTTCATCTCCAAGGCCATGGGGACAAATGAGACAGCACAATGTCTAGAAATGGATACCTGGGTTTGGGGCTCACAGCTGGCTCCCCAGGAGGGAGGTAAAATAGCAGCAGGGAGAGCCACTAGGAGAAAGGCACTTCCACCCTAGCCCAGTAGCTGGACATTGTATGACAATGACCTGAGCCTGACATTTGAGTCCTAAGCACTGACTGCTATGGAGACTTCAGAACACAAAAATGTGTGAGAGGGACCGTGAACTTTCACTCATGATTCATAAATAACCCAGACAGCACCTTTGACTTTCTCTGCTGTTTTATGTAAAGGTCTTTAATATGGAGATAGAGGATGAAGTCACTAAGAAAGAGACAAAGAAACACACTCATAAGGTTTGCAAGGGAAGTCCCAGCAGTGTGCTGTGGCCTTATGGACCACCCGACGTGCATCTCTGCCCCAAGTGACATCATCCAGGGAGCTCAACCTCGTTAGGCACAGCATGCTTGATTTGGAGGGGCCTCCTGCTTTTCTTTTTTCCTAGCAAAAAAAAAATTACTAGGCAAGGAGCAGGAGGAGAATATTACTGAAATAGGAACAGTTTATTCCATGGCCACTAGCTGCTTTCAAAAACAAAGGAGCATTCTAATGAGAAATGGTGGCCAGTTCCTTCCCTTGGGCCAGATGGAGAGATGTCACTGAAGGAAGCACACAACTGGTCATGGGAGGACTTGGGTGCAGGCCAGGTGAACTCATGCTGTCTGGCTGCTGGGGCCGGACTCTTCACCCTCTGTCCCTGGGGGCTATAATTTCAGCAGAAGGGCACAGTGCCCAGAAGTGCCCAGAAGTGCCCAGGACTATGATAGTAAAACCAGGAGAGACTGCCAAGGAGGGTGAGTCAGAGGAGCTGGAAAGGTCGGGAGCTGGTTGTGCTTTCTGATCCAACCAGTAGAACTGGGATGTCCACGGGCTGTCCTGACACGCTATTGACGAGCCCCCTTCATGTGATATGCTGGTTTGGTTCATGACTGATATGATAACACTTGGCTTAGGGATCCAAACCTAAGAGAACCCAAATTTCTGATGTCTTCATTTCCAGCCATTGCATAATTAGTGTTCAACATTCTTCGTGGGATCACCAGTGCTGGGAACCTCAGTTCTATAAAGGAAAATAGAAGGATGCGGGGCAGTTGTCAGCCACACCTCAAAGTGAGCCAGGAATTAGCTCATTGTTGAAAGAGTGGGTGGGAACCTGCTTTGGTGATAATAGTGGGGCATGAAGGGCACACTCTGGATGGAGAGGATATCCCAGGAAGATCCGGTTGTGCTCTGCGTGCTGTCCAGAGCCTGCCTCTTTGAGCTAATTACTGTCTGCTAATAAATGACAGATATTAAAAAGAAAACAAACAAAAAACACCCACAGATCAAGGGCACAGAACATAAGTGAGGCGGTGAACATCTCAAGGGTACACTAGTGTAGGAGGCTCAGGAGAATCTTACAAACCTGACATCAGGTTTGGTGATTCAGAAGCAGAGCTTGAAGGACTTGCGGGCAGACTGATGCTTAAACAGCACTTCCAGAATGGCCCGAGTTCTGAGCCATTGGGATCTGAACTCAGGATGGTCTGGTTTGGTGAAATAAGGGCTTTCCTCAAGCTAGCACTGTGTGTGTGTGTGTGTGTGTGTGTGTGTGTGTGTGTGTGTGTGTGTGTGTAAGAACCAGTACTTATGTGAACATCTGACATTCCGGGCATGTGTCCCTCACCCCCTAAAGCAATGCTACCTTGAGCAGGACACGGGTAAAACCAGCGTTTTTTATCTGATGATGGACACCAAGCTGTAGTCCAAGGTGTACTAAGAAATGCAGGTTCTAAAGGTTGGGAAGCACTCCTGAGATCTCAGCAACATGTGCATGTACCCAAAACTCTGATGGAAGTAACTGGTTTTATTCTTCCCTGGATTTCATCCTGATTCTGGAACTGCTCCATCACCAGACTGCTCCCGGGGCACAGAATCTGAACTCGCCTTGATGAGCATGTTACCGGGGCTGGCCAATCAGTGTGCACCATCCAGCTGGCAGCTGAGATCCTTCAGGGTGTGGTCCTGTGACCCGGCTTAGGGCGTTTCTCCATCCTGCCCAGGCACTGAGCCCTGTGGGCAGTGCAGCAGCTCGTTGCTGCCACCTGGAGATGCCAGCCTGCCCTTTGCAGCCCTGGCTGTAGAGCCGAGCCACTCTCTGACTCATCAGGTTCCTCGAAAAAGCCATTCTGATTAAATAGGAGCCAAGGCTCCAACATCAATAATAGACAGCTGTTTTCTGATGATGGCTTAATTACATACACCCTGTCAGGTACCGATTTTCCCTGCTGAGTTTCAGCACATGAATTAGCAGTGCCTTCCCAAGGAAACTCGGTGCCAAGTTCTGCGTGGCAAACAGGGTCCTGGGACTTCAGTGGTTAAGGGCCCCTAATCTCTTCTCTCTGGAGGTGGCCCTGCGGGGTTCCTGTTGGGTGCACACTCCCCAAGTCCAGGAGTGGAGGAAGTGCAGTCCTGTTGGGGTCTTTGTGAAAGTAGGGGCTGGTGTCATGGCCCAAGGGGGCTGCAGCACCTCTGGCTGACTCTGAAGAATCCTCTCTGGCATCAAGGCAGAGCCCCAGGCCCTTACCCCCTGCTGGGCCCCACAAAGACCTTGCTTCAGCCAAGGCCACCTAGGGAGTGCTTCTTTCCCTTGCCTCAATAGGTTTCCAAGTGCACCATGATAAAGCAATGTACTGCAAAGTGGACATCAGGAGCTACTTATCTTGCAGAACTGACACCTTATACCTACTAACAGCAGTTCCTCCAGTTCCTAACCCAGCCCCTAAAAACCAACATTTACTCTCTGCTTCCATGGGTTTATTTTAGATGCCTCCAGTGACACCTGCAGCATTTGTCCTTCCGTTTCTGGTCATTTGGCTTAGCTCTAGGTTCATCCATATTGTGACTTGGTGACAAGCCTAGAGATGGCGGGTGCCAGGTAACAAATATACGGTCTGCACCAAGAAGCAGAAACTTCAAGGGAGATGGTAGCTACAGAGAGATGTTGAGCAGAAGTATCACAAGGGCAGATCTGTGCTCTAGGGCTGCCACTCTGGCTGCTGGCTAGAAATTGGATATTAGTGTGACTCCAGCTGACCCTCGCAGAGCACCCGAAGTGCTTTAAATTGCTGAGTTACATTGACTTATTTCAATATATCCTTTTAGAGAGTCACTCCCATTTCACAAGTTAGGAAAATGAGGAGCAAAAAAGTGAGTTAACTTGCCCAGCTTCAAACAACCACTAGGGGTGGAGCCAGAACCACGCTAGAGTGGCCCCAGGGTCTTTGCTATTAACTGCAATCATCAATTTTAGGAAACTGTTTGCACTAGGAATCTGCTTATCCCGGGCAGAGAGTCCCCTGAAGGAACACAGATTCCTGCAGAAGCCATTCGAATTCAGACCCGCACACAAGGAAAGTTCAGAAAAACTAAGTCCGTAATTAAGAGTGGAAGCAATGGTTCTGCTGGGCATGGCTGGTGTGTCAGGTGACATGCGCAGCTCTTGAACATCAGTGTGCTTCTGTGATCAGCAGATCAATTCTGGTGTTACAGAGCTGATTGTTGCCATTTTATAGTTGAGGAATCTAAAGCCCAGAGAAGTTAAATAACTTGCACAAGGTCACAACGCACTTAGATCCCAGAGTGGTCTTCCCTGAAATTTTCTCTAATGTCTAGAAGGATCCAGGGTCAGATAAGAAGGAAGATCTAAGGAGAGGTGAGACTAAGCTGTTCACAGTCCATCCAGAATCAGAAATGACAAAATAGGTGAGCTTAAAAGGAACCCACCGGACACCATCTTTGTAAATTGGAGGCCATTGGTCTCCTTATTCAAAAAATGTTTTGTTTTTTTTTTATTGTTGGTCGTTCAAAACATTACACAGTTCTTAATACATCATCTTTCACAGTTTGATTCAAATGGGTTATGAACTCCCAATTTTACCCCGTATACAGATTGCTGTATCACATCAGTTACCCTTCCATTGATTGACATATTGCTTTTCTAGTGTCTGATGTATTCTGCTGTCAATGTTTTTGTTGTGCAGTAGAGTCAGGCACAGCGGTGGGTTCATTTTGACATCATTATACAAGCATGAGGTATCATTTGCTTCATTTCAAATACCTTCCCCTGTCCCTCCCCTCCTCCCTCTCCTGTTCCTTTTCCTCTATTGCTCTTTCTTCTGTTTATTTCTTGGTTTTCCAACTGGTGC
The DNA here is from genome assembly GCF_052094955.1 of Ictidomys tridecemlineatus. Lineage (NCBI taxonomy): Eukaryota > Metazoa > Chordata > Mammalia > Rodentia > Sciuridae > Ictidomys > Ictidomys tridecemlineatus. The sequence continues at coordinate 271,767 of NW_027522128.1, read as the reverse complement.
ATTTTAGATATATGTAAATTGAAACTCTCGGTGGTGTATTCATATAGGTTCACAATGTAATTTGGTCAATTTCTCTGCACTGTTTGTCTCTATTGCTCTCCCTCCTCCCTCAACTCCCTCGGCTCCACAAATCTCTCTTCTGTTTTCATGGAATCCTTCCCCCCTCCCTTTTTAAAAATTTCACTCTAATTCAGGAGAGAAAACATTTGACTTTCTGAGTCTGGCAGATTTCCCGAAGCAGGATCTTCTCCAGTTCTTGCCTTTTACTAGGGAACTACGTGGTGTCACCCCTCTTTGTGGCCGAGTTGAATTCCATTGTGCACATACACCACATTTTCTTAACCACTCATCTGTTGATGGGACCTGGTTGGGGCCACGAGTTGGCTATTGTGAATTGTGCTGCTGTAAAACTTGACATTCTTGTTTCACAATCGTACGCTGACTTTAGTTCTTTAGGATAAATACCGAGGAGTGGGATAGCTGGGTCCTATGGTGGTTTCATTCCTACTTTTCTGAGGGTTCTCTCTACTGCTTTCCAGAGTGGCTGAACTAATTTGAATTCCTACCAACAACATGAGTGCACCTTTCCCCACCCGATGCTGATGAGCATTTTCTTGTTTTTGTGTTCTTCATGATTGCCATTCTAACTGGAGTGAGATGAAATTTCCATATAGTTATGATCTGCATTTCCCTCATTGTTAGGGATGGTCAACATTTTCTTTTTACATATTTAAACATGTCTTTATATATTTCTTGGCCATTTGTTGTTCTTCTTTTGATAATCATGTTCAGTTCTTTTGCCCGTTGAAAGATTTGTTATTTGTTTTTTTCTGGTGTTAAGCTCTTGAGTTCTTCATATATTCTGGATGTTAGTTCCTTATTTGAGGAGTGGCTAGGAAACATTCTGTGGGTTCTCTCTTCACACTCTCGTTTACTTTACTTTGCAGACACTTTTTAATGAATGTCATCCCATTGACTGATTCTTGGTTTCTTTCTGGAGTCTGAGGGTCTTGCTGAGGAAGATGGCACTGCGCCAATATGTTGGAGTATTGCATTGACCCTGTTTCCTCCTGGCACTCACAAGTTTCTAATTCCTAAGTCTTTGATCCATTCAGATTTGACTTTTGTGCAGGGTGAGTGACAGGGACTGAGTTTTATTCTTCTACATGTGGATATCTAGTTTTTCCAGCCCTATTGCTTAAAAAACAATCTTTTCTCTGGCATATGTACTTGGCACCTTTGTCAAGTATCAAATGTCAGGAACTATGTGGGTTTGTCTCTGTGCCTCTATTCCATTGGTCTTCGAGTATGTTTTGATGCCAATACTGTTCAGTTTTGGTTACTGTAGGTCTGTAGAACAATGTGAAGTCAGGAATTGTGATGCCGCCAGTGTCACTCTTCTAGGTCAGGATTGTGTTGGCTATTCCGGGTCTCTTACTCTTTCATATGAATTTTAGGACTTTTCTCGTTCTGTAAAGAATGCCGTTGGTATTTTAGTGGGATGGTATTGAACCTGTGTATCACTTTTGATGGTATGGCCATTTTAACAGTGTTAAGTCTGCCTATCCATGAACAGGTGAGGTTTTTCACCTTTTAATGTCTTCAATTCAGTGTTCAGTAGTTTTCATTGTAGAGAATGCTCACCTCCTTAGATTTACTTCCAAGTATTTTTTAAAAAATTTTTTTGAGGTTATTGTGAGCAAAATAATTTTCCTTATTTATTTATTGGCACAATCATTATTAGAGTATAAGAAAGGTATTGATTTCTTAACATTGTTTTACATTGATCTTGAATCCTGCTACTTTGCTGTAATTGTTTATGAGCTTTACAAAACTTCTTGTGAAATTTTGGGGTCCCTGCATATAGGATCATGTCATCAGTCGACATATCATTTGACTTCTTTTTTTCCTGTTTGTCTCTTTTTTAATTTCCTTTTCTTGATATTTTCTCTGCATAGAACTTCAAGAATTATATGGAATAGGAGTGGTAAAAAGTTTCTTATTCATGATTTTAGAGAAAATGTTTCAGTTTTTTTTCATTTTTGTATGATGTTGATCTTGGATTTGTCACAATAGCCTTCATGCAGTTGAGATGAGTTCCTTCTAACACTAGTTTCTTGGTGTTTTTAATATGAACAGTTGCTGGATTTTGTTCAAGGCTTCTTTTCTGCCCATATTGAGATGTTCATTCCCTTCCTGTTTTTAATTCTATTTATGTGCTGAATTACATTTGCTGATTTGTGTATATCGAACAAACTTTCTCTCTGAGATACAAGCATCTTGTCTATGTGGTATGGTCCTCCTAATGTGATTTTTAAATTTTTTAATACCTTTTTTTTTTTTGTGGTGCTGAGGATCAAACCCAGTGCCTCATACATGCGAGCCAAATGCTCTGCCACTGAGCCACAACATCAGCGCTTCTTAATGTGTTTTTGAACACAGGTTGCTAATGTTGTGTTTAGGATTTTTGCATCAGGGATATATTTTATTAAGGACATTGTGTTAATAAGGGATATTGTTCTGAGGTTTTCTCTCCTTGTTTTCTTTGTTTGGTTTAGGCATCAGGTGACAGGGCTTCATAGCATGAATTTGAGAGTGTTAAATCCTCTCTTTCTATTTCATGGACTAATTTTTGGGAGATTAACATAATTTCTTCTTTATAAATGTGGTAAAGTTGGCTGATAATCCCTCTGGTCCTGAAAAAAAATTTTTTTTGGTCAGATTTTGTTTCAATCTAATTGCTTGATATTGTTCTGTTTTGGTTTTCTTCATTTTCTTGGTTTGTTTTGGGTAGGTCACATTTGTCTAGGAATTTAAAAATATTTTCTAGGTTTTCCAGTTTATTGGAGTGTAAATTTTCAAAACTATTCCTAAAGAACTCCCGGATATCAGAAGAGTCATTGGTGATATTTCCTTTCTCATCTCTTCTTTTAATAATTTAATTATTCTCTCTCTTTTGGTTAGTTTTGGTAAGGGCTTATAAATCCTGTTTATCTTTTTAAAGAGCCAAGTCTTTTTTTTTTCATGAATCTCCATATTTTTATTTTCAATTTTACTAATTTTGGCTCTAAAATATTTTCTGTATCCTACTGATTTGGGCACTAACTTGTTCTTCCTTTTCTAACACCTTGAAGGGTAGTGTCAGATGGCTTATTTGATATCTTTATTTTTTGAATTTAGGCACAGAATGATATAAACTTTACTCTTAGAACTGCCTTCATGCTATCCCATAGAATTTAATGTCATATCTCTGTTCTCATTTGTTTATTAGAATTTTTAAATTTTCCCTCTGATTCTTGTATGATCCATTCATTATCCAGAAGTGTCTTATTTAATCTTCAGTTGTTACGATGTTTTCTATTTTTTAACTTGTTATTGATTTCTAATCCAATCCCATTATGACCTTATAGGATGCAAGGAATTATCTCTTTTTTTATTAGCTAAGACTTGCTTTGTGTTCTAAAGTATGTTCTGTTTAAGAGAAAGCTCCACAAACAACATAGAAGTGAATTTAGTTGTTGATGAAGTATTCAAAAGATGTCTGTTCAGTTCTTCTGATTAATGGTTTTAAAAAGATACTATTTTAAAATTATTTTTAATTGTTCTAGAGACTCTTAGTTTTCCTCTGAATGACCTGACCGTTAGTGAGAGGGGTGTGTTAAAATTAGCCAGTATTATTGTCCTCGGGCCTATTTGAGTCTTAATATTTTGTAAAATTTGAAAGGTAGCGTTAGATGACTTATTTGAGATCATTGTTTTTTGAATGTAGGCACATAATGATATAAACACAGAATGGTTTTATGGCTGTAGGTGCCCCAATGTTTGAGACATGAACATTCACTCCCATTCTTTCTTGTTTGATGATTCCTTCAACAATTATGAATTGACCTGCTTGATGTCCTCTGAGTAATTTTAGATTGACTACTTTGTCTGAGAGAGTAGCTACTCTTGCTCACTGTTGGCCTCCATTTGCATTGGATGTCTTTGCCTATAGAGTCTTATCAACAACATCATTGGGTCTTCTTTTTTAATCCACTATGTCAATCTATATCTTGTGATGGGAGAGTTTAAACCATTCATATATTGTTAGTATAGAGAGATCATTTTTAAATTAAAAAATGCTATTCTGTTTTATTTCTATGTTCGAGAGTGACTGTCCCTTGACTATTCTTCTAGCAACACTTATCCACATTGTGACTCTGGAATTTATTTTTAACTTTTTATGCATGTTGGACTTTACTGAGTGGGCTTTGTAGTATGGGATTAATGGTTATGAATTATTTTTATTTCTGCTTATCATGGAAGGATGTATTTCACCTTCAATTATGAAGTCTAGTTTTTTGTAGGATATAGTTATCTTGATTGTCACTCGTTATCTTTAGGGGTTGGTATGTATTATTCCCAGTCCTCCTGGTTTTAATGTCAGCCTGAGAGATATGAAGAAAGCCTCATTGGCTTACCATGCAATTTTTCTCTTGTGGCTTTTAAAATCCCTCCTCATGGGCTTCTTCATATTGTCTTTGACTGTGAATGCAGGCCCTCTGTGGGCAGGCTGTGGTGCAGAAGCCTCCACCCTGGCTGATGTCTGTCCTGGGGTACCATCCCCATGGCAGTGTTGCAGTTGGCCCACCTTATTCTGAGCTCCCACAGCTGGCAGCCATACATCCCTGAGCTCCCACTCTCCTCTGCTGGGGCTTCTTGGTAGTGGTGCTAAGTGTTTGTTGGTTTTCTGTAAGTGGGGGTCCTGTGGATGCAGGCTCTGTGGGGGTGGTTTCTGACCAAGAAGCCTCCACCCTGACTCCCGCAGATCACCAGGGTTGGCCCATCACTGACAGGGGTGGGATCTGAGCACTAGATGGCGATTTTCACCCTTTGAGAGTTATTAGCTCAGTTCTGCTCCACCCCACCCGCCTTGCCTGAGGTGATGGGAAGAGTGTTTCTGAAACCTTCATCTAGCAAAAATCTCTATGCATTCCTTCTAGATGGATTCCTGAGAAAGACCACTCCAGAGATGTTCCCTTTGGTTTTATTTGCTGCTACCAGAAGACTGAGAGAAGCTGTGTTCATTTAATTTCTTCCAGGGGGACTGGCTATGGACTGTACCAAGTGGCCACTCTGCCTAGCACAGCTCTCCACCTGCACGTTGGGTTCAGCTGCTTTATCTCCTTCCGGGTCTTTGCTGTTGTTGAGGGGGTGAGCTGAGGGCTTTTTCTCTTCCTCTTTCTTTCTCTCTTCCCCCTCCCCACCCCCCTACTCCACCCAGGTCAGAGTTTGGGGTCAAGGAATTCTGTCCTTATTTTCTACTCCTGTAGTTCAATTTCAAATCCCTCTAAGTTCTGACCTGCCCAACATTGAGTACTAGAAGTCCCCTCTGGGCCCTTTGGTTGCTTTACTTCTGGGCTGTGAAGAGTCCAGGGTGGCTTCCTGTACCTGCTCTGCCATCTTCCAGCTGCTCCCTTGTCATCTCATGATGGCTCCCTCCTCTGTGCTCCCACTTGTGCCTCCTCTTGTTCTGGCTCAAGGGGCTGCAGGTCTGGAACCTGTGACATCACAATGCACTTGCCCAACCCCACTCTAGCTTAATGCCATTGAGAACATCTGATTGGCCCCTGGGCAGCCAATAGCTTGACAGATTTTGCTGAAAATGTTCACCATGGACACAAGAGAACATGGCGTTCCTGAGTGGAATTGGAGAGCAGCAGGTTGGGAGGCCTCTTACGAACTTTAATTTGGGGAGAGCCATTGGAACAAGGAGGTATGTGACATTTAGGACTTCCTACAGACCCAGTGACAAGTTTTATTAGATATGTGAAAACAGATCTAGTCAGGAAAGCTGAATCAAGCAGCACACAGACTATATACCCTGGGTGCTGTTGTAACTGTATTTTTTCCCTCAACCTCTCTGATCAAATAAGGGTGCCATCTATTTTTCAAACTGGAGCACTGTCTGATGGCTTTTTTCAAAAGCAACTTATTTTAAAATTAGTTAGGGCCATGAAACCTACATGACAAGCCAAAAGCCAATAGCTGCTTGGGAGTTGTGGTAGAGCTACAGGGAGTGGATCTCAGGACAGTAACTATGTTGCTACTCTCGGGTGGGAGATAATAGCATCAATCTGAGGGATTTGCTCTGCATAAATAACAAGACCCAAGAAACCCCAGAAAAATTTTAGTGGAGTTGGTGTTATTTCCTGCATGTGTATTTTATACTTATTTATTGCTGCTACAATGTTGGATTGTTCTGAACGCTAATGGAAGTCCTGGTGAGTTCTTGAGTAAGCTCAGTTTTCCAAGATTGCACCCACTTTCTCCCTCGGCTCTTCTCTATGCTGAGTGAAGTTTTAATTTCTTCTGCATGTGTGCTTATGATATTGGAATCCATTTTTTCCCTTCAGGGTTTTCTACTGATATTTTCTAAAATATTGTTTTGTCTACATATAATCCATATCTAAGTTGCCTACATTCCCTGGGTGGTAATTCCTTCAAAATTTTTGTTTTTTGTTATTAATGCTGCCCGCTTCACTCTGCCAGAGTAGAGGGTGGGAATTGATGTGGGTGCCAATTATTTCACAGTGCACCTTGCTTTTTAGTCACCAGTAGGCTATGAGTCACTCTACTGGCATTTGTTCTCATAATGACTCCTACAGAGGACAGACTCCATCTCCAAGCACATTTGGGGTATTTCTCTCTGTGTTACAGCACTCACTGCTGCTGATGCATTTCTATTAGCTATGTGATTCCATAATTTCTCAGCACTAGTTGGCCACTATTTCAAATCCGGCTCTGTTTTCTTATATATGATATACAGCACGTTGTATTTAGATCAGCACCGTTATGTATTTTTCCTACAAAACTATTTTAAAAATCATTTCTCATGCATATATAATGTAAAAGTAGTTGTTTTCTCCTATAAATATTTTCTTAAGGAAATAGAAGCGTGTTTTATGCTCTGTTATGTCTTATAGAGTCAGAAATAAACTCCTCCCGGATTTATCTGAAAGGAATAATGAATGTGTAAAAGGAAACTCATGTTTAGCAAGCTCTGCACTTTTATAAACTATCTCAGCTCAACTTCCAATAAGGTTGCCAGATAAGATGTGAAATACCTAGTTAAATTTGAATTTCAGATCAGCATGTACACTAAAATTAAGTGTTGATCTGAAATTCAGGATGAACTGGGTGTCTTGGGTTTTATTTGCTCAGTGTAGCCCCCTATCCTTCGATGACCCTGTGTTGACTCCAATCTGGGTGGCTTCCTCTTGCCCCACCTCAAATCTGTAGCCAAAGAAAAGGATGACTCTGGACTGTGAAAATCTTGAAATACCCTCCAACACAGAGATGGGAAGGCTTAGCATTTAAAGTCCTGTTGGGTATCTGAGAATAGAGAAGAATAAAGGCTGTTTTCAGTTTATTCTGCATCAGATTATTAGTGTTGGGGTTGGAGTCAGACTGGAAGGAACCTGGGTCATCATTTACTCCAGCGTGGTTTCCCAGATGAAGAGAACAGATCTCAGTCCTTTTATCAGCAGGGCCTAGACTTCTAGGGCCACCTGTAGGGGGTTACTTCACATAACTGGTGGGTGTTTTCCAATTATGACTCATGTAAGATGTGCAAGATGGCATTTGGGTGACAGTCAGACTGGAAAGAGCCATATGGGCTGAGGCTCTGCAGGGCCAGGGGTGGGAGGGAAGGAGGGAGTGGGGATTCAAGGAGGCTCTTTTGGGAGCAGCCTACGCATTTTCTCTGGCTCCTAGATGATGGTGGAAGCCTTCTCAAGCTCTCCACTCGTGTTACCATTTTTGCTGACATCAACTAAGAGGAGACTCTGGGAACAGGTTTCTGTTGCACACCTGCCTTCTCTGCAAAGGGAAACCAAAGGCCAATTTCTGCCACAGACACATCCATCAGCCACTGGGACATCGTTTTGATAAATCTTCTTATTAACATGAACAGAAAATGTCACTCTTCTCTTCCTAATCTCCAATGCAAACCTAACATTTTGGCTTCACGTTTCTCATGTCTACGAAACACGGCTCTCTAATTTTATACCACCCCACATGAAAAAATTTTTTTGAGCTAAACTTTTACAGCCCATGATCCAAAAGTAAATAGGATGTCGTGAACCAGGAGAGCTAATGTTTAAAGCAAGAGAAGAATCTGTGTGGACTGTAACTATCTCCACACTTATTAATTCTCTGAATGCAAGCTTTTGCAAGTCTTCTCAAAGATAGGCCTAGCTAGATATGGATCATCCCACACCCATTAGGTCACCCCCAGGCTACCGCAAGACCATGTTGCTGTTGAACACTGGGCACCGAGCAGCTCTCTGGGAGTGCAGAAAGGGATGTAGAAAAGGCACATTAAGAGTCTCGAGAGCTTTCTGAGCTGATGAAATTCTTTTTTTTTTTTAATTTAAATAGATGAAAACCAGTGAGGGTGTTGGTCACCTAGAGTCTGATCCATGCATTTTTTAAAACACTTGAGATTTGGAACTATTTCCCCATCGCATCCCCTGCTGATGTGATTATTAGGAGTATCTCTTCTCACTGATGTTGATAGAGGGCTGCAGTCTCCAGGGACACGGGATCCCATTATCAGTGGATTTGTCACAAACCCTGACTCCTTTCTGTTGTGAAAGCTGGAGACAGAGCTTTGCATTCTGCCTTGGCATTTGCTTCACTCTGCTGAGCTCAAGCCCTGAGATATTCTGTGGAAAAGCAGTCTGCACTGCTGAGAAGCAGGGGAGCCACTCGTCTGTCTTTCCAGAGGAGACGGTGCAGAAATTTCAATTAAAAATATTTCTGTCACTTCTCCCTGGTTTCAGGAGAAGACAGCAGCTTCCAAAGAGAACGACTTTTGGAAGTTTTTCTCAAATGTTCTCCATGTTCTGTGTTCAAAGTCGATGAAAATGCCTCGTGTTTGTCAGTGTACCCGAATTTCCACTTAAGATGTGCTATACATACAGCAGCCAGGGAGAGACGTGTGCTTGATTAAAGGCAGACAGTGGATGTTTCAAAAATATCTTTTTACAAATAAAGCCAAATTATGCCAAATATCCTGAAGGAATTTGGAACTAAATCAAAGACAAACCTTTTGAGGATCATTTGACTTTCACTTTGAGAGTTTGGGAGGCAGGAAAGTGAGGACAGACCTGGGTGAGGGATCTCAGGGGCCCTGGAGCTAGTCTCCATGGGGGCCTCGTCTCTGCCCCAGGACTGGGAGATGCACCTTCAGAATCCAAGACACAGGGTGGTGATCAGGCCACCTGGAGTAATCCCGGCCTCAGTGACTGGGATCGGGATGTATTCTGTTTTAGTCAGCTATTTTGCTGCCATGACTCTAAGATCTGACCAGGACAACTGTAGAGGAGGAGAAGTTTATTTGAGGGCTCACAGTTTCAGAGGTCTCAGTTCATAGATGGCTGACTCGATTCCTCAGGGCTTGAGGTGAGGCTGAACATCATGGTGGGAGAGGGGGTGGAGGAAAACAGCTCCTGTCATGGTGACCAGGAGGCAGAGAGAATCTCCACTCTCCAGATACAAATATGTACCCAAAGCCGTGCCTGGATTCCCACCACCTCCAGCCACACCCCACCACTTCAGTTACCACTCAGTGAATCCCTATCAGTGGATTAAGTCACTGATTGGGTTAAGAGTCTTACATCCCAATCAATTCTCCTCTGAACCGTCTTGTATTGTCTCACACACGAGCTTTTGGGGGACACCTCACATCCAAGCCATAGCATAGTATCTTCCTCAGGAGGTCGCTCACTCTTGGAGCAAGGTGTGTGGAGAAAGAAAGTGAGGCTTTCTCTTTACCTCTGTCAGGTGCTTGGTTCAAGAATAAGAGTCAGGAATTTAGCCCTCCCACACACACATGAAAGTAACCATCTTACCTGGATGGCCAAGTAGAGAAAGCTGAGAATGGACCTCATCGTGACAGCACATCACAAAGCACGTGGCTTTCTGGTTCTACCAATTGACTTTTCTGTCTGTCCTCAGATGTCATCTCATATTCCTCCTGCCACATTTCCTGCCCTTGGAGGGATGACTCCATTAGTTATTCACCAACTACTGGAAACCTTGGTTGTGCTGAAATTGGAGATCAAGCTTCAAAATCAGAGAGAAGACAGTGTGTTGATCTTTCTCCAGGAAGAGAAGAGAATGATTCTGAGATTCTGAGAAGATCTGAAAATGAATTCCATATCACAGCTGAGCCAGGGAAGTGGCTGTTATCTGGGTAGATGGATGAGAATCACCTGAGTCTGTATTCAGCACCATCATCTGGAGTGATCATGGGGGCAACAGTTTTCCAGAAAATCATTCAAGTGTGTGTACTTTAAAAGTACATTCTTTTATTTTAGAAGTTGTTTACATTTACAAAACAATTTCAAATGGGTGTTTACAGATCCTACTCACCCCTTCTCTCAGCTGTGACAGTATTTCAGATCTTCTCTGTTCTTGATGGCCTCCAAAGCTTTAGGAGCACTGGTTGTGTGCTTGGTAAATGTCCAGGACTGGTTGTGTCCAGTCTCACCTCTAGTAGGTTTCATATGACTGCTTTTTTTTTGGTTAGATGAGGTTACCTGTGGAAGGCCACAGGGGTAAAGTGCCCCTCCTACCATGTTGTAGTCAGGGTACAAAATATAATCATGTCTTATCACTATGGATGCCATCCTCAATCATCTGACTAAGAAAGCATTTTTAAACTTCCTCTAGTGTAAAGTGACTTTTCCTTTCCCTTTTTATACTCTACTCTTTGGAATGAGGTTCCCATCCACAGCCACTTCCCATTTTTGAGGGTGTGCGTACTTAAACCATTAAGAATTCTTATAAATGACACATTTTCTCCTCCATTTATTTACTTATTCAATTTGTGATTATGACAGTATAGGTAAATGGATATTTATTTTATACTTGGGAGGAAGTAGATATTTGTTTTAAATTTTGTATAATATTTTGTTGCTTACATTGTTCCAGTTTTGACCATTGAGAGCACTTTCCATTGTCTCCCTTGTATTGCTTTGACATCACCTCCTAGGGTAAATTTTCTTTTGTTTAATCAAAAACCTTCCTTTCATATAATGCAAGAGGGCCGGCCCATCTTCATTTTACATCTATCCTGCCCAAGTCCTAGTATCTGGCCTTCTCCAGGGGAACTTTGTTTGCTCTCCTAGAGAATGGTATTAGAAACCACATTCTGAGCATTAGGTTTTCTCACTGTTGCTGAAAGTCATTGCTTCTCAGCCTCTAGACTGGCAAAGGAAAAAAATACACATGTGCATACTTACCCTGCACGTATACATACCTACAGACATTTCTAGAAGCAGCTACTAGTGTTCATATTAAGATAAGCCTGAGCCCATACTCTTGGGCTCAGCTCTAAATCATTGCTACATCAACCATTCTCCCCTTTTCCCCTCTATTATCTGCAACTTTCCATCTCAACAGTGAGAAACTTGGCTCCTGGAATCATCCATCTGCTTAATTTTTTAATTCTTACTTGGATAGCAATAAATTTACAACCATGTGATTTGCCTGTGTGTTTTGAGATGTACCTATGTGTTTGAGATCTCACTTCCTTCTATCCATGAATACTATTCTGTTGTATGGGTTATAGTAACATTATACCTTCTTGTATTGTTTGCTTCTCCTGATTTTGGACAATTATGAAGGAAGCTTCTACAAGTATTCACAGGTGGTGAATTCGTGAATGTAGTACTTCAAATCGTTGGGTGAACACCTTGGAGCATGATTGATGTTTGCCTATTAATAATATATTTGTGAGAACATGTCAATAATTCTTCCACAATGAAGAGAGCCTTTTATATTTCTGTCAGTGCTGAGTCAGAGTGGCTGTCACTCTGAACTCTGGGCAGCCACAGGTGTTTGTGTGAGTCGTCCAGAACTTCTCTAATGACACACCACAGGCTTAGGTCACCAGGAATTTGTTGTCTCACAGTTCTCGAGGCCAGAAATCTGAAACCAAGGTGTCAGCAGGACCATGCTCACCCTGAAGGCTCCAGGGAGGGTTCTCGTTCTTGCCTCTCCTAGCTGCTGGTAGCCTCACGTGGCCTTAGTCTTCACATCATCTCCCTTCTGTGTGCCCATCTCTGTGTTGTATGAGATCATGACCTACCCTAAGGATCTCAGTGAAATGACTTGATTTCTGCTACAAAGACCACGTCTCTAAATAAGGTCACACTGTAGGCTGCTGAGGGGCAGAAATTCAACATATTATTATTAGAGGACACAACTCAACCCACGACAGTTCACAGCTTTTAGGACTTTTTCCCACCTCAGTGTGTTGAACTTCTTTTCATAAGCTTACTGGCCACCTACGTATCCTTTATACTAAGGTTCCTACTCAGGTCCTTTGACCATATTTTAATTGTACTCTTTGATCTTTTTGATGAATGTCAAGTGTTCTTTGAATATTTTGGATGAAAGTCTTTAATTAGATATGGATTTCAAAATATGGGTTTCAAAATATTTTCACTAAGTCTCTGATTCTTTTCATTATTTGAACACTGTCACGTGGATTTTAGTGAAGTTCAACTTAACATTTCTTTCAAGGATTCTGTTTTTGGTTTCATATCTGAAAATTCATTAGGCCCAAGACTACTTAGATAATCTTCTCTGTTATCTTCTTTTACTGAAAGTACTTTTTATGGTTTGGGGTTTTAAATTTATGTTGATAATTATTTCAAGATGAGTTTTGTGCAAGGTCTTAGATTAGTGTCCACATTCATTCCTTGAAGGTGTATGTCCAGGTGACCCAGCACCATGTGTCAAAAAGACTCTCTCCATTAAATAATTTCTCCTCCTTTATAAAAAAAAATCAGCTGATTACCTTTATATGGATCTATTGCTTGGTTATAACTCTGTTCCATTGACATTTGCTTAGTCTTTTGCCATACTGCTTGATTACTATAGTCATATAGTAAGTCTTGAAGTGGAGAAGTTCAGTCCTCTGACTCTTTTCCTCAGTATTGTGTCAGGCATAAATTTTAGAACCAGTTTGTCAATATCCACAAACAATTTTATAGTTTTTGTTTGAAATTGCCTTGAATCTACAAATCGAACTGAGAAGAATTTATATCTCAATAACATTATTTTTCTATCCATGAGCATGGACTCTAGCTTCATTCATTTAGTTCTTCTTTGATTTCTTTTAGCAGAATTTTATAGTTTTCCTCATACATATCTCATATATTTATTTAGATTTGTTCCTAAGTGTTTCATTTTGAGGTGCTAATGTAAATAATGTATTTTAAATTTCAAAACCCGATTTTTCATTGCTGGAATATGCAAAAGCAATTCGCTTTGTGTGTGAACCTTACCTCCTGCAGCTTTATTATAATCACTAAAGCATTGTTGATTCTTATTGTTTGTTTCTTTGTTTGCATATACAAACATGTTTTATTTAGGGAAAAAAAGACATTTTTTTTTCTTTTCTTTTCATATTGCCTTCCCTAGGACTTCAAGTATAATGTTGAGTAGACATGAAGAGAAGGGTAATCTTTGTCTCCTTCCAGATATTAAGGGGCTGGCATGAGAGACATATCTTTTTTCCACTAGGAATAGACTTTGGAAAAAAATTTTCCTGAAGAGCAGTTTGTTATGGAGAACATTCTGGGAATATTCCACAATGATCATTCTTTCTCTCTGGCTGCCAATCAGGGGGCTTTCCTCTAATTTTCACCATCCGATTCTGGAGGGACTGTTGACAGTGAAAGCCATGGAAAGATGTCTTCCCTCCTCCTGTATTCCCAGGGGTTCTGACTCTCACATCGGTCCACAGCAGCCACCATGATGACCACTGAAGTCTTTCTCCCAGCCTGTTCACCAAGGTCTTCTGCTCCAGGCAAACAGATCTCAGCTGCAGCTTCTGATGCACCTGCCTGCACTGGCCTCAGGGTGGAGTTCCCTGAAACTCAGTTCTCTGATAGACCAAGGAAAAGTTATTGATGTTCTCTTTGTTCAGCTTTTACTTGTTTAAGGATAGAAGTGAAGCCTCCCAAGTTATAGTCATGTCAGAGCTGACACTGGAAAGCTATTTCATGTTTTATAAAGGCTGATGGCAACATACCAGACTGTCTCCTAGCCTGCTGCTAGGTCTTGATCCAAAACTTGTAGAGCACAGAGCTCGACTGTCTCAAGAAACCTCCCTGCCTTTGGCTCTGGTACAGAGGTCTCTAGCAGAACTCATTAGGAAGGAAATAAAGGTGGCTGTTTTTCCATTTTCACTTCTTACACTTTATGTTAGTCTGTTTGCATAATTTGAGCCCATTATTGAGAGAATAATTATCATGGTTGGGGTAATGAAATGCTTCTCAGTTAAGGTCACACCTGGCTGGAGTTGTTATCTTGTGGTTACAAATTTAATTGCTCAAGAGCTGTTGTGTGGGCTGGATTTCTCAGTATCTCTTAAATTCCTGGGGATTTTGTCAAAATGGTCAAGTTTGAGGTCACAGCTCATAAAGGAAAAAGAATTCAGGAAATCACTACACAACTTACATGGATGACCAAAATCCTCCCTGGAATTCAGGGGTTTGAACTTGAGTGCTCTCTATTGCTTGAGGTGATCACTCACATTTTATTATGTATATTCAGGGGGATTTCAGCAGATCCCCTGAGACCCAAATCTCAGCAAAACTGCTGTTGCTAGACACTTCATTAAGCTTCCCAGATGGTAAATAAAATTTAAAGATGTGAGAACTATTTATTTAATTTTTTGTTTATTTATGTATTTTAGGTTGCAAAAGTAAGATAAGCTCATTGGCAGAATTGTTTATTATCATGTCAAAAAAGAAACAAACTATCCCCTTCCCCTATGCCTTGATTCTGGCACTGTTAACACTTCATTATAATTTCTGTGACTTTTTCTCTGGATGTCTATTTAAAAAAATAGATTTCCACTCTATGGTGGGTAACACGATGCACAATTAGATTTAGTTAGATTTCCCTCATTGTCTCTGTTAGGAAAATTAGAGAAATGCAGCTCACGAGCTGGTGACCCTGCTGACCTGTCCTGGAGTGAGATGTGTGGGGAGCATGGATCTCCTGCCCCTTCCCAGTCTGAATTCCTGTTGGCCTCTGGCAGCCTGTGTGGCTGACTGCTCTAGGCACTTTACCCCTCTTCTGATGGGAAGTAAGATGTTCTCAAAGTGAACCATGACTGTACCTACACATCTTCAGCACTTCACCTTGCATTCCTTTTGTGGAGAATGGTGGACCAAGAATGTGCCTCTGTGCTGGGATGAGTATCTTATGGTCTGTCCTGAGAACAGTCAGGTCCTGTGGCATCTTCTCTCGACCTTCCCTCCTGCCCTGGGGGAGTGTGATTTATCTGACAGGTAAGCATGGGTAGAGTGATGAAGCCTGCTCATCTCTGCCATTCCCATCTGGCGGGGTGTGGTCTTGTCAGGAGGGGCCAGAGTCCTGGATAGAAAGACTGCTTGGGGGACCTGGCCCTGTGCTGAGCTCAGGCTCAGCCTATGATAATCCTGCCACTAGAGGGCAGGAAGTGGCCTCAGGTCTCACTGCCTTTCCCCTAGAGACCCCATTTCCCTCCAGCATGAGCTTCTTCATGAGCTGATTATCTTCTGCAGCCAAGTCTTGGGTGATTGCAGCCCTGGATGACTGATGACAGCAGCTGAGTATAAGATCTTGGGCCACAGACAACTGGTGAAGGTGTCCCATCAATGAGGGTTTTGAGGCATGGCTGCTGTTCTAAGTCATCATGATTTGAGATAACTTTTTTGAAACAATAAAGAAATGACTATCTTAGTACTTGAAAGTTGGAATCTGCCATAGTAGAAGCACAGGAATTTGGGAGTAGCTTAGAAGTGAGCAGGGGTCAGAGGCAGGAGCATTCTGAGTAGCATATTAGAAAAAGCCAAGGTGTCCTTGGTGGATTGTGGTGGTCTTGGCGGAGGCATCTTCTTCTGGGTACTGAGAGTTCAGGAGAAAGTGGGAAACATGTCTTGGGAAGCTGGAAGAGGGCATCCTGTTGCATCTCTGCAGGAACTCAGTATTGCCCTCACCTGTGAGCATGCGGAGAGTAGCGATGTGACTACTGAGCATCGTGCTGAAGGTGCTGCAGATTGGAAAACATACAAGACAAGAGACAAATTGGGAAAGACTGTTAAATAAAAAGCCAGGACCTGATGGTTTGTGAAATTCTCAGCCTCCTGCTGACAAAGAATGGAAGTATTAAAATGGTCCTCAAGCATGGGAGAAATGCAGGGCACTACCAGCAAAAGACTGCTTAGTGATGATCTGAGGGTCTGGCTGTAAGAACATTGGTAAAGACGTTGGAAAGCACAAACATGGTACTAAAGAAGACTGTGCATCACACAAAAGGCCCATCAGAGGGACTGGGAGTCCATCTCTTAATCAAACCTCAGGATTTCTAGGAAGCTTATGGGATTATGACTTATGTAAGAGATGTTCATGTTTGCAGCTCTGACTTAATGGAGTGAATCTCCGTGGTATTCACAGGAGGTCCATCCAGAGCTAGAGGGAATTATACCTATGGATACACTGTCATCTTGAATTTAAAAGGATAGAGGCAGCATCCATCTGTTTAAGATGTGCCATCCCAGCAGCCCCGTCAGTCACCTCACCTGGCTTGGATCAGGAGACCCTTTGAGCTGATGCTGTCATGCCATAGTGAGGTGAAACTTTAATAGGCTATGAAGTAGCCAGGCTCTAGTGACCACATCATATCAGCTGACAGTCTTGAGAATTGTTTAAGATAGTTTTTGTGTCTTGTATTTTCCTTTTGGGACATGAAGAGTGAAGTTTCAGGCTAGAAATTTTTTCCACCAGTTTTGGCTGTGCTTGGCACCATCACCAGATTCCCAGGTGTTAATTCACCCAACCGACTTCCCAGCCTCCCTTTTGCACATCTGGACCACCCTGGAGCCCTACGGGAGGTAACCCTGGATGCCACTCTCCTCAGATACTGAACTTTGAAATTGTTTTCATGAATTAAAATTCTGGTCCAGTAATAATTCCTTATCCCAAACTTCAGTAATTACAGACAGGAATCTGTATTTACTGTATAATTGGAGGTTTGCCAAAAAAGGAGCTTGAACTTTTGAAAGCTGTTTGACCTAGTATGTAAACAACTGAAGCTCAAGTAATTGTTGCTTCTAGTTAGGAGGGAATCTCCAAAGCTCACTAAGAACCTTCTAGAAACTTCCAGGCATAGGACACCCATTTTGGAGGCCTGGATTAGTGAATTCTGACTGCTGTTAGGGGTACACAAGCATTCAGGTGATAGTAACGTGTGTGAGAGGAGAAGCTGACAGGTATACTAAATTCCCAGAACCCATAATGGGGGGGAGGGAGGATGGGATCCCAGAGCAAGCCCCATGGTGACTGCAGACAAATCCCTTGTCTCTCCAGTGCTTGACTTCCAGGTCACGCTGTGGTAAATGTGGTAAATGTGAACTGAGGAAAGTTGACATTATTGAATTTAAAGTTTTGGTGTTTGAATGCACATTTGAAATTACTTGGACAGTATATGGGAGCACTATACCTCTTTTTATTGTAGAAAAACCAAATGCAACAGATCCCACAAGATCCCCCACACAGAGGCACTGATCAAGTATAATCTATTCACATACTTAATCAATCAAGTCTCACATCACATCTCTATGACGTGTGAATGGCATCATCTGCAATACTGATCCGACAGCTCACGGACCTGGTTGATGTTAGGCTGAAGGAAAATTACGCTATTGAGCCCAGTCTCTGAGGTGGACATAAATGCCCACAGACAGCTGGTATTGGTGTTTCTCTTAATGACTGGTCTGCTTCCTGCAAAAGCAGGAAATGGTGTGGGGCCAGGAGTCCTGCCAGATGCCCTGGCTCTGCTGCTTTTATTCTCTGTTCACTCCAACGCCTTGGTTTTGTGGTGGTATCTAGACAGTGGAATCTGAAAATGACTGTGGTGGGTGAGACTGTCCCTCACCAAGATCTGAGGGAGTGGCAGGCCCTCCCCTTCTACTCTGGAGAAGATCAAACAGGCTTGGCGTCCAGTCCTGCTCTGTCACCCTTAGCTGTGTGATATTGGGCAGGTAACTAGGCCTTTCTGGGCCTCCTCATGGAAGTAACAATAGAGTCCCAGGGGCTACCATGCTGGATTAGGTGAGATGCTTTGTTGGAAGAACCCAGCATACACTAGTTGCTCCCTCTCTTCCCCTGGGTCTTGACAGTGCCCTCGCCACTATTTCTGGGATGACATGTGAGTATCTTGGGGGACTTGATTCTGGCTACCACACTCTGGGGTAATTAGTTCCTCATAAGAGAATCCTTTTTGTGTTCCCTCCCCCCAGTTTCGGGCTCTCTCTGTATGATATCTACTAAGTAAATGTCATGGAGAGGGTCTCAGTGAAGCAGTGCTGTCCTCTGGCTCATGGGCTTTACCTGTGGTGTCTAGAGAGTGGAGGCTTAGCAGGAAGTGGCATTTACAGCTACCTTAGGACTGGATGCCATGGAGGTACATGGAAGGCAGATTATTGCTGTGGTTTGAAATGTGAACCCCATAACCCAATTCTCCTGAGGTCCAGCTCTATGCTTTGCAAAGACTTAACATACACGTAAAATTTTGATGTTTAAATGGCACTGCCTTAAAAACGTACTAAAATTGTTACCCCGTAAAAGTCACAACTGGGGAGGACTAGGTGACTTAATACATGTAAAATGAGCTCACAAGCAGACGCCTGAGTGTTGGCTCTTACTGCTCTGTGAGAAAATTAAATAATGGGGATTCTGAGTGATTAATTAATTATACTTGCAACAAAATCTGAGCCTTCTTAGGCAATCTTGACATTAATTGGATGGTTCTGTGTTCTAGAACCCATGGCAGAAGCTGGTGAGGGTCACGGGGTGTGGGAGGCTGAAGCTCAATCCCGGTTCCTTATGTTCCCACCAAAGAAATTCAAATTTAAAGTCAGACACCAAAAGCCACTCAAGAGAACTTCATTATGGGAGAAAGTAAAGTGAAATGAAGGTGAAGGTAAAGTGAGGCTTAAGCAGAAAGCACTCTGGAGAGAGAGAGCGGGTGATCACCAAGAAAAGAACCCCCAAGGACACAGTGCTATTCCCACACATGTGATGGGGATGCGCTGGAGGGGCAGAGACCACCTTCTGCACTCTGCTGATCAGGTGACCAGGTTCTCCTTCAGGTTGCCAGTGGTGGAGTTGGTGACCTTAGCTGGTCCTCTCCAGAACTGTCACGGTGGCCCTCCTATTCAGGGGGCCTCATCTACAGGTCAATCCATCCTGGGGTCAGTACTGGTCAGGAGTTCTCCTAGTGTGCCTGCCCACTAAAGGATCCCCCTTTCTGAGATAGAAAGAGGCATGTGCGGCCATGGCTTCTAGTTCTATCTTGACCTTTATGGTCCTGTCAAGAGTTGGTCCCATAAATCCTCTTTTCTTGAAGAATTTCTCCAATTAGCTGATTCTCTTTCTGTTTGCTCTCGAGGTCTCTGTACCCAAGGCTTTCCTTGGGTTATCATCTGCTACAAGGTATTTACTCATTTGCTCTGGGCATGTGAGAACTCGCTCACCTACTCAAACACAAACAAGGAAGTAGGAGACAAAAGCCAGGCTTTATACTGACAGTCCTGCATGACGGGGGTCTGGGTGGCAGGCAGGCCCAAGGCAGTCACCATCAGTGTTTTATTCCCCAGAGTCCCAGAGTCCCTACCTGGTTTCTCCTTGGGGTGTACAGTCTCCCCAAATGTCACCTAGGTCTTACTGTGTCCGACTGGGTTCTTTGAAGAAGTTAGCCTTTAGCTGTCCTCACCCGCCTTTGTTCTCCAGGCTGAGAGCATCTTAGGTTATTCTCTACCAGTCGGGCTGGCCCTTCCCCCACCTCCTGCTTGTCCAGGGCCATTGACCTGCCACACTCCAGTGTTAACTGCTTTTAGCTTTCAACTCTGCTCTCTCCTGCTGCTTTCTTTACATCCCAATTTGACATTCAAGGCTAAGTGATGTATCTGGAAAATGAACCACCAGACTCTCTCTCTCTCTTAAGTCCTCTCTTTTTCTTTGGATAATCTTGGGTCTACTTTGCATTTTGCTCCCATACCCTTTAGTATGGCCACCCATCCTTGCCATATTAACTTTTCAAGGTGGAAACTGCCCAGGGTCATGATTTTAGCAGTTTGTAATGCTGCCTAGGTCAGGAGCCCTTGGTACAACCCTTCCCAACTCAGTTGATGCTTGTCTTCTTCCTAGGTCTTGATTAAAACCAAGTAAGGGAGCTGCAGGTGGTGACTACAAACCCCAGAGGAGGAGCCTGAGCAAGGAGCCCTTGATGGGTGTTAAAGTGGAACATAGCCCGAGCAAATATTCTTTCAGTAATTGGTCTTTAATTTCCATGGTAGGGAATTCTGTAGTTTTTTCTCAAAGAAGCCCATATAGCAGCTCGTAATGAATACCAGAGCTAGAAAATCACAGCAGCAAAAACAAACAACAAAACAAAAAAACAGAAACAGATCAGTCTGCCCACAGAGGAGGGTAGGAAGTTTTGTAGGTCTCAAATAGACTCAAACTTGTGACTCTGACAGATCTTTGTGTGAGACTTATCAGGAACTCCTGCATAAAAATACTTTCTTTCTAAACTCCCAGTTTAGAAAGTTTACTTATTTTTGGAAGGACTGAAATAATATACGTCTCAATTAACAACATGAGGACCACTGTGTTAACTTTTAAATGTCCATGGTGGCTGTGTTCTGTAACATTCTCCTGCCAGGTGTTTAAGGCCAAATTGGTCTGTTATTAAGAATCAGCTAAGACTGGCCAGGAATGGCTCTTGGGAACTCATGAGAAGACTCTTGGCTCCTTTGTCTTGTTCCTACCATTGTGCCATCTGCCAGGACAGGTCAGGGTCTGGGTGACCATGTGTGGCTCCCCTTGGAAGCATCAGGGACATTTCCTCTGGCCCTGATACTTCTCTGGGAAGAAGGTGCACTGATTCTCTAGGGTCCTCTCAATTGCCCTGATGGGGAGGTTGGGTGACCCACTAGAGATGTGGGACCCTTAGAGGGGTCTCTGGATCCTGGCTGAGCCTCGAGGGCAGGAGCTAAAATCTGAGTTTTACTTGACCATTTTCCTTCCTTGACTTCTGTCTCTAAGTTTTGGATTTAAATATCCAGAAGACTGGGTTTCACAGTCCTGAAGCAGGGGTACTGGGCTTTAACTCTGCGTCTAGCATCTTACAGTTCACCCTCCATTTAATGAGGGTCAGCATTAGTACTGGAAGTCACCCTAATGTCTTGTCTGTCCTATAGCTGATGGCACATTACCTGAAACAAACCCAAGTTGTTCTGGAAGGCAAAACACTAGCAAGGAGAAGTTGTAAAGTTTTACAAGGAAAATTCAAAATAAGTTAACAAGGAGCAAAAACACATTAAATTGTATAATAGCTTTGAACCAATAAACATTATATATATTAGGATTAATGTACTTTTGATATCTATCTTGCCTCCACAAAGATCCATAAATTTATCAACTCTATCACATATGGATTCTTTACAAATTTTATTTCTTTTAAAATTTGTTTCAACCTTAAATACTTTTTATAATTTACCCCCAAGCTTTCTTTACTTAGTTTTGTATCATATGCCTTGTTTCTTTCGAGGTCACAGTAATCCTTATAATAAGTCTATCTTTTGAACATAACTTTAAGTGAGTGTAAGTCCAGCCTTCCTTGGAGCCATGCTGACATGAAATAGGGTGAGGGGTAGAGCCTTATCTCAGGTGCTGCGCTCTTGACAAACAGCCCAGTTAAACACTGCATCTGCATCACGAATCGAACAAAGGTGTGAGAGCTCCTAACTCATTTTCATTAAAAGAGTGTAAAAACATTTCGATGTTCCATATTGTCAACCATTAAACATTTAGGCTTCTCCTCATTATCTTTCAAAAATGCATGTAAATTTCCATCCCAGAGTTAAAAAACAACACAAAATATTACATATGATTTATTGATAAAAGGTAACCTTTATCCAGTAACAGAACCTTAAATGACATAAATAAACACCAAACAAATCTGTTATTTTTATATAAATCTGAAGAAGAATTTCACTACAGAAAATTTTATTTTGGAGAACACCAACTTGGTAAATTGCTCTTCTCAGCTTTACATTGGAAAAGACTTCTTGTGTACATAGAGAATATGAATACATGGGATACACAAAGAAGCCAGTAACAGTGTCACATCACACAGAGGTCCTTATATTAACTGATAACTTTTAAAATAAGGTTTAAAATCCATAATGCATGATAACTATAATCACAGGTCTGCATAGGTTAGCGGCACTAGCAAAAAGCAAAGGACAGTCTTAAATCTCACACACTTAGGAAACAGTATTAATTATCATAAATAAAAAAATAGCATTTACTGGCCACCTTGCCTGTAAACCTATATATGCTTTCATTTTACAAATTTTACAGAACATTTAGACAAGCCTCAGACAGGCATATTTAATTTCAAATGTATACCTATCTCTAGCTCCATAGATTTATGGTGTCAACTACATTGTAATAAGTAAAAATAACTATTATTTATTTAATTAGTAGTAGAGTATTCATTTAAAAGACTTTAAAATGAGCACAAACCATAATTCCTTTGAGATTTCATTTCCCTAGTAAATAACACCCAATGGACTCAAGAAATTATCTAGATGAAAAATAACAGATCAATGTTTTTGATTTTTGTTTCATATCAGAACATTAAAATTCAACCTTAGAAAATCCCTTAAATAATTTTGGCTGCTTGTGCTAATTATACCCAACTTAATCACATGCACAAACTTTTAGCTTTACCTTTCGCAAATTTTCTGCAACCTACTTAGACATTCTACAACTTGTTTATGTCCTAAGTTTTGCCCTCTTTTTTATATTTGACTTTAATACACATAAATATATACTTTATCATATAAAATTATTTCTCAACCAAACAACATTTTTTATCTTTCCAATTTTTCATAATAAAGTATATTTTTATACTGATAACATCCTTATATCTCTTTTTTTTAAGTTTCAAACCCTTTCTTAAATTCATATTATGAAAAAAAATCCTCATGAAATTTCTGAGCTTAGAAAATTATTTCTTTTTTAATAAGAGGAAATACTCTGTCCTTTTTACAACACTTTAATCAAAACTGAGCTGAAATGCTTTACACTCTTTGCATATAGAATTATGTTTGTTAGAATTTTAATTTTTAGTAACTTTGATTTAGTTTAGATCCAGAAGCAAAGCAAACTTATGAAAGCACATTTACCAAACTTATGAAAGTACACTTAATAGATTTACCAACTTTTCCATTTACCAACTTAATATATCCAAGTATATTTTACCTTATGTAATTTAAGAAGACAATAATACCTAAATTTAAATTTAGTAGTTGATGTTTTTGTATTTTAATTTTGCAAATTGATAAGATTTCTCCTCTAATAAACACATTTATAAATGTTTATTTCACTTATGTTAAATCTAATTTATTCATTTTTAATTTAGGTTACCCATGAAAACCAAAGTATCATACAAGTTTAATTCACATTTTAAGTCTGTTGTTTCTGCCAAAGACAAATTCTTAAAAGCAATGGATATGCTGATTTTTTTTTTGTCCTTTTGGTATAAACCAAGGAGTGGGATAGCTGGGTCAAATGGTGGTGGTTCCATCCTGAGTTTTCTGAGGAATCTCTGTACTGATTTCCAGGGTGGTTGCACCAACCTGCAGTCGCACCAGGAATGTCAGTATTTAAAGCAGCTGAATTCACAATAGCTAAACTATGGAACCAAGCTAGGTGTCCTTCAGTAGATGAATGGATAAAGAGAATGTGGTATATATATATTCAATGGAATATTAGTCAGCTTTAAAGAAAAATGAAATCATGGCATTTGCCAGTAAATGGATCCAGTTAAAAAATTTCATGTTAAGCTAAATTAACCACTTCTATAAAAAATAAAGGCCAAATGTTTTCTCTGGTATGCAGATGCTAATTTATAATGGGGTAGGTGAGAGCACTCGGGAGAATAGAGTTACCTTAGATTAGGTAGAGGGGAATGGAGGTAGGGGAGGGGAGGGGATATGGGGTTAGGAAGCACAGTAGAATGAAACAGACATTATCACTTTATGTACCAATGTGAATCTACAACATACACCATCAAAAAGTGATAAATTATACCCCATCTATATATGATCTATCAAAGTGCATAAATGCATTCAACTGTCATGTATAACTAATAAAAACAAATTAAAAATTTAAAAAGCAATGGATTTTACACTTTAAATATTTTATAGAAAGGGATGTTTTCTCTATTGGCTGGACACAAAAAATTTCTATGTATGTTAATAATTTCAAAGACATTGTCACACCTACCAATGTAAATCGACCCTTTAGAAATTAAAATAGAGCCTGTCATAGGTTTTTACAGTATGCGCCAGACATGAGAATGGCCTGTAGGATTGGGAAAAATGGGGACAGCCTGTCAGCTATGGGGAGGCTGAAAGCAAAGGATCTAGCAGCCACTGGGCATCCATGGGGCAGATCTACTCCCACTAACCCAGTGTTTTCCTCCTCAGAATTCGACAAAGGAGAAGACCTCTTCCTTTTTCAGTGCTTTTGAGAGCTGAACCTTGAATAGTTGGTCTCTGAATAAAGAGATCATGAAAAAATTGTGTGCAGCTAAAAAACATAAATAAACTCCAGTTAGTAAAAACAAAACTAATGAATAAAATATATAACTTTAGGTTCTCAGGACCCAAGGTGAATACACCAGGAAAACCATTGCTGAGGGCCATTACCAAGTAGGAATGACGCATCGAAATTTCCTTGCCAAGCGTACCCCATGCTGCTTAGAGGACATTTGATGGGACATTGCATGCATGCTTTAATAAGGTGACCTTGCTCAAGGACCAAGGCGGATCTGGGTTTAGAGCTGATCAGGTTTGAGGAAGTAACCGGCTCCTTGAGTTTAAGGCGTTGCCAGTTTAAGATAATGGGTTTTAGGGAAGTTGGAAGTTGAAGATTATTGCTGGGATTAGGGTGTTCCTGCTGCTTGTTCCCGTTGAGTTCTCGTGAGAAAAACATGAGATTTGGAGATAGCCTCGTGGAGTAGGTGAATTGTGCGGGAGACGGAGAACGTGTTTGCCCCTGGACCTGTGTGGAGGCAGTGTGAGAGCGGGAATAAAGAATTGCTGTTTGAACCTACAAAGTGTGGGTGCCTCCTGAATCTTGTGCCAAGCATTGACCTTGGCATTTTGGTGGTCCATACGAGGGATGTCTGAAGCTTGGGGGTAAGTAAATTTGCTCACTCCTGAAGGAGAGCAAAAAAAATGGGTGACCATTTCAAAAAACAATGTGTTCTGGTTTTGATTTATTTTGTTTTTATTTCAAGTTCCTGTTCCTAGAACTTTCTCAGGCAAACTGGGGAAAATGGTTGACTCAAGGTTTTAATTTGTTCGCCTCTGAGGAAGAGAAATTGTTAGAGGAAGGAGGCACCCCAGTAAGACCAAGAACAGCTAGGGCATATGTTGATACAATACAAAAATGTAGCCCATGGCTTTTTAAAGACGGGTTATTAAGTATATCAATGGGACCATCATGGTATCCTGTAGAAGGATTTTTCTTCAACAAGAAAGAGATTGCTAGTTCTGTTTACTACATTTGTCTAAGATCTTGGTTTTTACAGATATCTGATTAATTTACAAAGCTAAAGTGTTAAAATATCAACCACTAAATATGAAATCAAGTACTCTTTACTTATTAAGTTCCATAAGGTAATATATTTAAACATTATGTGTGTTTTCATAAATTGGTAAATGGAAAAAAAGTTTAATATTGCTTTGGTCTGTGTCTTTGCTAAACAAGGTTACAAAGTGTTAAGATTCTCTCATGTGTAATTTATATACAGAGAGTATAAGAAGTTTCAGTTGGGTTTCAATTACAGTATAATAGTACCTTAGAAAACATGAAAATATTTCATCTTATTAAAGTGGAGTAATTTTATAAGGGTTGTTTCAGAATGTGAATTTATAAAAAGCGTTAACGGTTAAAAAAGGGATATAAAAAGGTTCAAGATGTAGAAATATATTTTAATATAAAAGGTTAAAGGTTAAATAAATGTTTCTAGATGAGATAATCTGTGTGGTAAATTAAAAGGTTGTAAATGCCATTTAAAAAGATTTTGAGGAAACTAGACTTACTTTAAAAGCTTGAGAAAGGAAGAAAGAAGAAAAAAAAAGGTATTTGTACATGGCAGATTGAGACAAAGCTTCTTAATGGAGTTAAAAAAAAAGCCTTTGGTTGAAGGGCAGCCATGTAAACTAATATTAAGCGATTTAAACAGAATCTAAGCCTCGTTTAAAAGAGTGAAGCTGTAGGTGGTGAAAAAGTACATTTAAAAGTACAGTATAGGTGATAATTAAAAGGCTTTAAAAGGTTAAATTGAAGGTGGTTGAGATACCTTCATGGCGGAAAAAAGATTGCTTTACTCATTAAACCAAAAAGAGGGAGATGAGATAATTTTTGTGTGGTAAAGTAAAAAGTTGTAAAATGTCTAAATAAGTTGCAAAAGGCTTTAAAAAGTTAAATTGAAGGTAGTTAAAATGCCTTCATATGGAGGAAAAAAAAAACCCATGAAAATGGGAAGATAATAAGATAAAAGATTTAAATAGAGAAGATTAAAAATTTGAAGTGAAAAACTTCAAAAACAGAAGTACAGGTAGGTAAAAAAAAGAGAGAAAGAAGATGTAGAAAGATAAAAAAGATATAGGAAGATAAAAAAGATGTTTTTAATTTTAACAAGAATTTTAAGCCCACAAAATAGGAAACAAAAGAAAACTAGGAGAGAAAAAAGCAACTAAGGGTAAACATAAAAACCTTAGAAGAAAACTAGAAGATAGAAATAAGACAGAAAATGGTTAAAAATGTCAAGTAAAGGTATTTCAGATAGAAAATGCAAAAGGCTAAGACAACTATGGTTTAAAACCACATCTAAAAATTAAAAGGACTAAAGTAATTCTAAAAAACTAAGGCAGAACTCTTTTTGAAAGACTTAAATTTAAAAGGATCTTAAAGGGGTATATATCCCCCAAAGATAAACTTAAAATAACCCTTTTTTACTCTAAACTTTCTAAATTTGGATTCATCAGGACTTAGTGCTGCGGAAAGACATATGTATCCGAAAAATGTACATAAGCCTAAGGTACTTTGGAAAGATTCTAACAGGACAATGGAAAGGTCCCGACCCAGTTATTGTCTGGAGTCGGGGTTCCGTTTGTGTGTTCCCACAGGGAGAACAGCAGCCGATTTGGATTCCAGAGAGGTTAACCAAAACAATTTCTACAGAAAAAGAAGATGATTTGATTGAAATCCATAACAGCTGATATCCAGAGCTCCAGCTTGGCTATTCTTACTTCTGCGACAGTGATTTACCACGGTGCTTTTTTCAATATCTATTTTATTATTGCATTTTTCCCACATCATAAAGTTCTATTTTATTTTTTGAGCTCATACAAACCTAGGTTAATGTTTTTCTGATCAGTTTTGTTTTTTGACTGTTTTTTATTTTTTGACTGTGGAGTTTTTAAACATTGCAATGGAGATTTTACCTAGGTAAAGCTACAAGGCCGTTATTATTGTCTTATGTGTTGTATGTTATGTCTGCACTGTTTTGTGTTGCATGTCAGTATGTGTGTATGTCCATATGAGGAGCACTCATGAAAAAATGGATCCGAATTTTCTTTTTTTTTTTTATTCACTTGATTTAAGTGGTTTAATCTAATTAGGTAAACAGCTGTTAATGATTGTTTTCAAGGGTGGTTAATAGATCTGTTTGCTTACTATTGTTTTTAAAGGTGATTAACAGATCTGTTTGTTTACTTTCACTTTTCCTTTTCATTATATTTAATAATTTTGTTCAGGATAATGTCTCTTTAACATCATTGCCAGAATTCCCATCTCCATCCCAGTGCCGGTGAAGACTAAGAAAACCAAACTACAGCTTCTATGATAGCTACCACAGTAAACTGTATAAACTGATGCATCAATGAATATAACTCAACAAGTAATGCTCAATCAAGGACTTGATTTACTTTGGGAGGAAATGGACATATTGATAGACTCTTCCACTTTGAAGTGCCTGCAGAACTTGCCTGGACTATATATCAGTTGCATGCATTGTGAACTCTCGTCTGGTGCAGCGAATTGTGGTACTGCTGGCATATTTTTGCTGATGGTGTCACCAGTGATGCAATTTCCTTGCCAGCGCACCCCATGTTAATTGTGGTAATGCTGGCATCTTTGCTGATGGTGTCACCAGTGACGCAATTTTTCCAAAGGAGCTGTCAATTGGCTTGGTGTCGTCGCATTTCTGTATCTTCCTCCCTTCTACTAGTGATGGTCTAAAATTTGGGGGCCAACAGAGGTGAGGCAAGAACCTCACCCCCCCACTGGCACCAAGGTTAAATTTGGGGGCCAACAGAGGTGAGGCAAGAACCTCACCCCCCCCACTGGTGCTTAGGCCTATCCACAAGCATGGCTGAATGCTGGACCGGTAGTCAGCGACGGGTTGATCTGATTGCAGTGGATTCAACCTAAGACAGGAAATTGACGTGTAAAGGTCAGTTCTCCCATGATGGGTAAGAACCACATGTTGAATTGGACAACCTGCCAGGCACGGTCCTAAGCCACATTGCTTGTTGTTTAATTAATCAGAAAGGGGGAGATGCTGAGGGCCATTACCAAGTAGGAATGACGCATCGAAATTTCCTTGCCAAGCGTACCCCATGCTGCTTAGAGGACATTTGATGGGACATTGCATGCATGCTTTAATAAGGTGACCTTGCTCAAGGACCAAGGCGGATCTGGGTTTAGAGCTGATCAGGTTTGAGGAAGTAACTGGCTCCTTGAGTTTAAGGCGTTGCCAGTTTAAGATAATGGGTTTTAGGGAAGTTGGAAGTTGAAGATTATTGCTGGGATTAGGGTGTTCCTGCTGCTTGTTCCCGTTGAGTTCTCGTGAGAAAAACATGAGATTTGGAGATAGCCTCGTGGAGTAGGTGAATTGTGCGGGAGACGGGAGAACGTGTTTGCCCCTGGACCTGTGTGGAGGCGGTGTGAGAGCGGGAATAAAGAATTGCTGTTTGAACCTACAAAGCTGTGAGTGCCTCCTGATTCTGGTGCCAAGCCAAGACATTGGCCTTGGCAAACCATGAGCTCAGAAAAAAGATCAAAGTATTTTTTTTAAAAAATGGGCAGCTGTAATTACTCTGGTAAAGGAGGTCGTCCACATCAGACCCGAGTGCCCTTTTGGATCAGATGAGTCAGTGCAGATATTTAAAGAATGGGAGAGGCCATGAGTTCCTCAGAAAGAAGTTCTTAAAGAAAAGACTTGGGCCTGTGGGACCTTCTATTTTCCTTCCCTGTACCTAGGACTCGAGTTCTTACACACCGTCATTGGTAGGTTCCTGTAACTGAGCTTCGCTTACTGGAGACTTCTTACACTCTGAGCTCACTGTGTGCTCAGTCCCAATAACTGGGGACTTCTTGGACACCCTGAGTTCTTGCTCCATCTTTCTTTGGTCAATTCTTTTGGGGGAGAAGAAACTGCCCACCAGGACTCTGCACTTAAATTCTCCCAGGACACACCTCCTTCCCACACACTCACCCTCCCAATTTCTGACTGCCAAGGCCCGTTTTCTACCTTGGCTCATGAATGAGTTCACCTGGTTGCTGGCGACATTTTTGCTTCTGCTGTGCTCCCTGAGACAATGGTCCAGGTGTTTGTATGGACTTTGTCGGGGCCAGGACATCAAGGCAGAGCAGATCCCAAAAAGTGGGGTGGGGAGTATCTCTGCTCTCCACCAGGTTCATGCTGTACACAGCCACAGAGATCCAGGAGAAGCCCCCAAGTCCTGAGAATCAAGCTCATCTCTCCAAACCCGAGAATCCACTAAGAGACACGAGGTAGAGTAAGAGCAAGGCTTTTGACTGACAGTCTCGCAACACTGGGTGTCTGGGTGAGCAGGTGCCCTCAGAGCAGCCACCGTCAGCCTCTACCCCATGGTGTGCAGGGGTCCTTCTCCTGGTGCCTCATTGGCTGAATATGGTGGGTGCACAGTCTAGTGTCACCTAGGTCACCTGTCTCCTATAGGGTTATTAAATAAGTGTACCTTTGTTTGTCCCCACCTCACTGTGCTCTTTATAGCGGGAAGGCCTTCTTGGACTGGGCGCATCTTAGGTTTGCTCTGCAGTCAGGCTGGCCCTTCCCCCACCTCTTGCTTGTCGAGGGGCTGTGGATCTGGCACACTCGCTGTTAACTGCTTTCCACTCTCCACTCTGCTCTCCCTCCCGCTGCTTTTCTTACCTCCCAGGCAATTTTACATTAAGGCTAAATACTGCATTCTGAATGCACCACCAGACTTTCTGTATCTCGCAGCAGCAACTTAAAGGAAACTTTACCAGTGACTTAAAGTCAACCTGCGACTCTCCCGTGCATTCCTCGGCTCATTATCTACAACTACATAAGAATGGGCTCTCAGCCGAGGCTGTGGGCTGTCTGCAGAGATGCTTCTTCTGGCAGTGAGCAGGAGAGAAACAGGCCAAGGAGGACAGTGGGCACCCTGGGTGGGAAGAGAGCAGGAAGGTGAACCCTGAATCCTAGACAGTGGGTACCTGGGTCCTTTCCCACCCACACGGGATCAGCACCTCCAGGATAGACCAGGAGCAAGCCTCGTGCCTAACCGGACCATTTGTGGCTGTGCAACACAGTGTCTGCTGAGGTCCTGGGTTGGGGATCCTGGGGGAACAAAGGTGGGACTATCCATTTCTTACTGCCTCATGGCCTTAGAATGAGGGTCTGCAGGGCCAGGAGTGTCATACTCACTGCCAGTCAGTCATCTGCCAAGGGACTGTGGGTTAGAACCCAGCTCCTGGGTCTGTAGATGGTGCCAGGCCAAATCCACCTGGCAGTGGGCATCTCTCTCCCCCTCCTCTGCCCTCCTTCTCGGGCACCAAGCTCCTGGACACACACTGGCAGAGACATGGGGCCCAGTGACCTTAAAAGGCAGATTTGGTCTTCAAGAGTCACTAGAACAGGCTGAGGATCCAGGGGACACCACTCCCATGAGAAAAAGTTTTCAGACAGCTCCAGAAACTGGGTTCTTTACAAATGTTGCTCTTTACGGTTTTAGCAGAGAGTTTTTCTCCCAAATGCCCAGCAAAGCTGAGAATCACATCCTTTGTACCTACTTGTTCAGACAGAGGGTTGGCAAGTGAAGACCAAGCATGAGAGCAGTGGTTGCCTTCAGAAAACTGTGCATAAGAAGATTCCTCCGCAGAGTTGAACACATCTTGATTTTCAGAAGTGCAGTATTTGCCAACATATGGTGCTAATACCATTGGGCATGCAAAGGCCAAAAAGTGAAATTCAACCTCAACATCACACATTAAACGAAATTCAACTCAGAATGGATCACAGATTTATTTCATTCATTTACTTTTTTTTTTTTTTTTTTTTTTTTTTTTTTTGCAGTGGTGGGAGTTGAGCCAGGGCCTGGCACAAGGGAGCAAGCACAAACCACTGGGCTAGATCTCCGGGGTCCCACAGTTGGCAATTGGGTTCCCAGGCACTCTGTCCTTTGGATTTTCCTGCTTGCCCCTCCCCCAGCTCTAGCTAGACAGGTTTCCTTTTGGCTGCAGATGGGTAGGGGGGGTTGCAGGTCAGGTGCCTCTAGTTCCCCCCTAGTCTTTATGCAGGCTCACTCTGATTCTCCCTCCCCCGGCAAGCCTAGGAGAGAATTTATGCGAGTTCCCAATGTATGGGGGATGGGCTGAGTGCCACACACCTGTTTTGTAGTTGAGATCTGTCGGAGAATGGCGGTGGATATATCAGCTGTTCAAGATGCTGACTGCTGATTCCCTTGGTGGAGTGTCCTCTGTGGGGGATGGGACTGTACCGCTTCCTTCCCCGTCTAAACTCCCGTACTCAGCCCGGGGGTCAGTGCGGGCTTGAATGATCAATGGGTTACAGAAGACATAAAGGAAGAGATAAAAAAATTCTTAGAGTCAAATGATAATACAGACACAACATACCGGAATCTATGGGACACAATGAAAGCAGTTTTAAGAGGGAAATTCATATCCTGGAGTTCTTTCATCAAAAAAAGAAAAAACCAACAAATAAATGAACTCACACTACACCTCAAAAACCTAGAAAAGGAAGAACAAAACAACAGCAACTGTAGTAGAAGACAAGAAATAATTAAAATTAGAGCAGAAATAAACGAAATTGAAACAAAAAAAAAAACATTGAAAAAATTGATAAAACTAAAAGTTGGTTCTTTGAAAAAATAAATAAGATAGACAAGCCCTTACCTATGCTAACAAAAAGAAGAAGAGAGAGAACTCAAATTACTAATATACGGGATGAAAAAAGGATATCGATAAATTTCTTAAGGCATATGATTTGCCCAGATTGAGACAGGAAGACACACACAATTTAAACAGACCAATAACAAAGGAAGAAATAGAAGAAGCCATCCAAAGTCTACCAACCAAGAAAAGCCCTGGACCTGATGGGTATACAGCGGAGTTTTACAAAACCTTCAAAGAAGAACTAATACCAATACTTTTCAAACTATTTCAAGAAATAGAAAAAGAAGGAGCTCTTCCAAATTCATTCTATGAGGCCAACATCACCCTGATCCCAAAACCAGACAGAGACACTTCAAAGAAAGAAAACTACAGACCAATATCTCTAATGAACTTGGATGCAAAAATTCTCAATAAAATTCTGGTGAATCGAATACAAAAACATATCAGAAAACTTGTGCACCATGATCAAGTAGGATTCATCCCTGGGATGCAAGGCTGGTTCAATATACGGAAATCAATACATGCTATTCACCACATCAATAGGCTTAAAGACAAGAACCATATGATCATCTCGATAGATGCAGAAAAAGCATTTGACAAAATACAACATCCCTTTATGTTCAAAACATTAGAAAAAATAGGGATATCAGGAACTTACCTCAACATTGTAAAAGCTATATATGCTAAACCTCAGGCTAGCATCATCCTAAACGGAGAAAAACTGAAGGCATTCCCTCTAAAATCTGGAACAAGACAGGGATGTCCTCTATCACCACTTCTATTCAATTTAGTTCTCGAAGTACTAGCCAGAGCAATTAGACAGACAAAAGAAATTAAAGGCATAAAACTAGGAAAAGAAGAAATTAAATTATCGCTATTTGCAGATGACATGATAATTTACTTAACAGACCCAAAAGGATCTACAAAGAAGCTGCTAGAGTTAATAAATGAATTCAGCAAAGTGGCAGGATATAAAATCAACACGCACAAATCAAAGGCATTCCTGTATGTCAGCAACAAAACCTCTGAAATGGAAATAAGGAAAACCACTCCATTCACAATATCCTCAAAGAAAATAAGATACTTGGGAATCAACCTAACAAAAGAGGTGAAAGATTTATACAATGAAAACTACAGAACCTTAAAGAGAGAGATAGAAGAAGATCTCAGAAGATGGAAAAATGTACCCTGTTCATGGATAGGCAGAACTAACATCATCAAAATGGCGATATTACCCAAAGTTCTCTACAGGTTTAATGCGATGCCAATCATAATCCCAAAGACATTTCTTGTAGAAATAAAGCAATCATGAAATTCATATGGAAAAACAAAAGACCCAGAATAGCAAAAGCAATTCTAAGCAGGAAGTGTGAATCTGGAGGTATAGCGATACCAGAGCTCAAACTGTACTACAAAGCAATAGTAACAAAAACAGCATGGTACTGGTACCAAAACAGGCAGGTGGACCAATGGTACAGAACAGAGGACACAGAGACTAATCCACAAAGTTACAACTATCTTATATTTGATAAAGGGGCTAAAAACATGCAATGGAGGAAGGATAGCATCTTCAACAAATGGTGCTGGGAAAATTGGAAATCCATATGCAACAAAATAAAATTGAATCCCTTTCTCTCGCCAGCCACAAAAGTTAACTCAAAATGGATCAAGGAGCTAGATATAAAAACAGAGACACTGCGTCTGATAGAAGGAAAAGTTGTCTACGATCTACATATTGTGGGGTCGGGCTCCAAATTCCTTAATAGAACGCCCGTAGCCCAAGAGTTAATGACAAGAATAAACAAATGGGACCTACTTAAACTAAAAAGTTTTTTCTCAGCAAGAGAAACAGTAAAAGAGGTAAATAGAGAGCCTACATCCTGGGAACAAATTTTTACCCCTCACACCTCAGACAGAGCCCTAATATCCAGAATGTACAAAGAACTCAAAAAATTAAACATTAGATAACAAATAATCCAATCAACAAATGGGCCAAGGACCTGAAGAGACACTTCTCAGAGGAGGACATACAATCAATCCACAAGCACATGAGAAAATGCTCAACATCTCTAGCAATCAGAGAAATGCAAATCAAAACCACCCTAAGATACCATTTCACTCCTGTAAGATTGGCAGCCATTATGAAGTCAAACAACAATAAGTGTTGGCGAGGATGTGGGGAAAAGGACACACTTGTTCACTGCTGGTGGGACTGCAAAATGGTGAGGCCAATTTAGAAAGCAGTATGGAGATTCCTGGGAAAGCTGGGAATGGATCCACCATTTGACCCAGCTATTGCCCTTCTTGGACTATTCCCTGAGGACCTTAAAAGAGCACACTATACGGATACGGCCACATCAATGATTATAGCAGCACAATTCACAATAGCTAGACTGTGGAACCAACCTAGATGCCCTTCAATAGATGAGTGGATAAAAAAATTGTGGCAGCTATACACAATGGAGTATTATGCAGCACTAAGAAACGACAAAATCATAGAATTTGCAGGGAAATGGATGGCATTAGAGCAGATTATGCTAAGTGAAGCTAGCCAAGCCCTAAAAAACAAATGTCAAATGTCTTCTTTGATATAAAGAGAGCCACTAAGAATAGAACAGGAAGGAAGAGCATGAGGAAAAGACTAACAGTAAACTAAGACGAATGGGGGGAGAGAAAGGAAGAGAGAAGGGAAAACATATGGAAATGGTAGGAGACCTTCAGTGATACACAAAATAATAAGAGGTTATGAGGGGCAAGGGGGTGGGGGGGGAAAAAAGGGGAGAGAATTGAACAACAGCAGAGGAGGTAGAGAGGGATGTTGGGAGGGGAGGGGAGGGGAGGGGGGATAGCAGGGGATAGGAAAGGTAGCAGAATACAACAGTCACTAATATGCCATTATGTAAAAATGTGAGTATGTAACAGAAGTGAGTCTGTATTATGTATTTGGGGAGTTCAAAACCCAATTGAGTCGAATGTATGAAAGATGATATGTCTTGAGCTCTGTAATGTTTTGAACAACCAATATTAAAAAAAAAAAAAAAAAAAAAAAACACTGGGCTACCCTCCTGCTCAGGGATCCTAGACCCAAATTTAAAATGTCAAAACCATGTAACTTTTAAAGGAAACACATTTATTCACTGTTCTTGGTGAATAATTCTCAACTATGAAGCTGAAAGCAGGATCCATAAAAGAACAAAAAACAAAGATGCACTGGGCTCTGGCCACAGTCAGAAGTGCTTGTTCTGTGTAAGCAGATGAGACATGGCAATAAAATATTGGCAGGCCGCACACCTGGTCAACATTAATGGTGGGAAAGCCCTCCAGTGAGAACTTGGGCAAAGAGAAAACCTCACTGAAAAATGTAGATGGCAAACAAGAGTGTGAGGAGAGGTGATCACCTTGAAGGGCCTTGAGGGATTCAGTGAGTCCAACAGGAAATGAAAAAACCACACACCTGTTGGAATAGGTAGACAAAGACAAAAAAACAGAGACAATTCCAAGTGCAAGTGACAATGTGGAAAAGCTGGGTCTCTTGTGTTGCATGGGTGGGTAGCTGAGGGGTTAGCGATGGGGTGGGGGTTCATGCTGGAGGCTGTGATGATTCATGCTTTGCTGTCTGTGTTCATGGAGGGGGAGGTCATGCCTGTACATTGGATGTTTTCTGTAGGTATGTGTGCATGCTCCAAGCAAAGTTCTACATGTGGCAGTTTCATTGACCCAAGCCCTCTGGTTCATGATGTCCCTGCCAGGATTCCTGGTGTCCTGGTGAATTCTGGACTCTGTAGGTCGTGAGCCTTCTCTGAGAAGCTCCCTGGGGTGTCCCAGAGCAAGGTCCCTTGGCACTGCCCACTTCAGGAGACCTCCTTGAGCTCTTCTTGGTGCACATAGTGGGCTCTTGCTTGCCCTTGGAAGCTCTGAACTTAGTTCTTTCTATGACACAGGATGAAGGCAGGGACTGGAGGCCCTTTGCATTTGGCCTCTCGGAGCCTTTCCCCTGCTCCCCTCTTGGGACATGGCTGATGCAATGGGGTGGCAAAGGCAATGTCAGAACTACCAGGGCACATTCTGCTATATGTCTCTTTCAGGGCCTGGACAGCAGTTGTGTCAGCTGCCCACGGGGCAGACTGCATTTGGAATTAAACGGGGGAGCGAGGGCTTGTCCAGGCATGAGGACCTTCTACACACATCCCAGGGGCTTCATGAAACCTTCCTAAATTCTATTTTGCATTTTACAGGAAGCGGTGCTAGGATAAGATGAGGCCCATCATCCAACATTTGTGACCTTCCACACAAGCTTTCAGACAAAGTGTCTTACTTTTTACAAGAGGTATGGTACGACAGGTGTGGGAACTTCCCAGAATTCCCAGAGGGATTCATAACAGCCACAAAGATAGGGGATTCTGCCTTCAATTTCTGTGAAGTCAATGTCTGTGAGGCGTGTATTTCTGGACAAGGAGCCACACAAGATGGAAAGCCACACAAGATGATGATCTGCACTTCCCTTCCTTTCCTCCTCTGCTTGTGACACAGAGAACTTGAATGTCTTCTTGAAGGACAAAATTTTGACATTTTACCCTCCAATTTGGTTGTCAGTGAGCCTACTTACTTCAAGTAGAGAGCATTCTGATGCAGTAGCAGGGACTGCAGGGAATGACACTCCTGCCTCCCACGTCTCAGTATGTGGCCTGCTTATGGCTACTGGGTATGATTGCTTCTGAGCCCCTCAGTACAGAGGGCTGGAAAAGGACCTATCCTACTAACCCATGCCAACATGTGCAAATCTATCTATCTATCTATCTATCTATCTATCTATCTATCTATCTATTTATCTATATATCATCTATCATCTAGCTAAACTTTCCATCCATCTATCCATTCATCTATCCATCCATCCAATTGTCCATCCATCCATCCACCCATCCACTCATCTACTCATTCACTTTTTATCTATCATTTCTCTTTCTGTCTCTCTTCCATCCATCTACCCATTTATCCATCCACCCATTCAACTGTCCATCTATCCATCCATCCATCCACCCATCCATCCATCCATCCACCCATCCACCCATCCATACACCCATCCATTCATCTATTCATCCATTCATCTATCCATCCATTCATCCATCTACCTATCCAAATGTCCATCCATCCATCCATCCACTCATTCACTTTTTATCATCTCTCTATCTATCTATCTATCTATCTATCTATCTATCTATCTATCTATCTATCTATCATCTAGCTAAACTTTCCATCCATCTACCCATTTATCCATCCACCCATTCAACTGTCCATCCAGCCACCCACCCACCCATCCATCTACCCATCCATCCTTCCATCTACCCATCCACCCATCCACTCATTCACTTTTTATCTATCTATCTATCTATCTATCTATCTATCTATCTATCTATCTATTTATCTATCTATCATCTAGATAAACTGTCCATCCACTCATCCATCCATCAACCCATCCATCCATCTACCCATCCACCTATCCACTCATTCACTCTTTATCTATCATCTCTCTAACCTGCATGTATCTATCTATCTATCTATCTATCTATCTATCTATCTATCTTTCATCCACCTATCTAATCTGTTCATCTAGTCTCTCCATGTTTGTGTACCTTTACAAATATGATTTGAATTGATGCCTCTGTTTCTGTCCCAGGTCTGTTCTAGCCTCCCTTATTTGTAACTTCTTTTTCTGAAAACGAGGAATCTGGCTATCATGTCATCCTGTAGACTCACTTATTTGTTCAATCCTAGGTCAATTATTTCAACATTACTGTACAGGGCTTGCTAGATCCAGTCAAAACACAGTTGATAAGCTTCCCAGCCTGTTGCCTTTTTTTCTCCTGTCTTTTGTGTGGCTGGTTTTCATCTGTGATATGGGCGGGATGATCATTCCACATGCCTTTTTAAAATCCCAACACTCTGGTTTCTGAAACTCATGCATTTATTTTTAAATGTATGAAATGTTGCTGTGGTTTCATGAGCGAGCTCTGCCTGGGAGACGTGGCCCCTCTTGCCTATCACACGGAAGAGGTGGAGTGCACTTCTTTCAAATCTCCCGCAGCCCTTCTGTCTTTTACTTTCTGATTTATTCTTTCTATAATTATTTTCACCAAATGCTGATTCCTCTGCCTTTTCTCAGACTCACTTTTTTCTCACTTAGAGGATAGTATGGTATTCTATTATTTGGGTACTTCTCAGTATATCCTGGGAATTATTCCAATTTAGTTCACAGCATTCTGTATTTTTTAGCAGTTGCAGGGCACTTGATTTGCAGATATGCCATCATTCAACCACTGTGCCCTGTATAAACATCTTTATTTTTTCTGGTGTTTTACAAGTGTAAGCAATGCTAAGAGGAGTAACACATACACAGACATTTTCAAGGTGTATCTTCAGGGTGGGTTTCAAGGAGTGGGGTCATTGAGTCAAAAGTTAAGTGCATTAAGTACAGCTAAGCATAGCCCACTTCTCCCCCCAGCAGGGGTGGGTCTGTCCACATCCTTGCCATCTACCTATGCAGGTATGGGTTCCGACAGCCTATCCTGTGGGATGTCCTGGGGTAGTTCTCAATTTTGCCAGTTAGGTAAGAAATATTACCTCAGTGTTGTTTAATATTCACAGAAGTGGCAGTGAGCTTGACCACTTTCTCTGTGTCTGGGGGACATTTCTGTATCTTTTCCTGTGAGTTTTCTGCTCAGGTGTCACATTAAAGAGTTCAGTCCGAACTTGAGAAGTGAAAGTTGCAGCGAAACTTCAATTTCTTTTTCAGTCACGTATAATTCGGTTCAGGTTTCACGTGGGGATCTGTGCTTGGCAATGCCCTAAGAACCTCTGTCAGTGGTTGGGAGGGGTGTGGGCAGGGGGCAGGGTAATGTTGGGCTGTGATTGGGTTGAGCTTGAAACCTGGAGATGTCACCCCTTGTTTCTTAACAATAGTCCTTCCTCAGTCCCCGAGGGGCGCTGAGGACCTGAGAGGTCACAAAGGGCAATAGGAGATGGCACCACTGAGCTAGATGGTCTCTCACCACACAAAAGCCTCCCAAGGGCTTCAGGAAGTGATGTGGGCAGGATGTGACATCAGGGAGGCAAGAGTCAGTGCTGCTCAGGTGGATAGCCAGAGGAGCCTTCCTGGAGGAGGTGATTTGAAATGAAGGTGAGCAGGGATTGACCTGAACCTGGTGTGGGTCTAAGGCTGCTCTTGGGACATTAGTCAAATGGAAACTCCATGCCCTGGAATTTTCAACACTGGACACATTTTGGAGTTTTGAGAGCCCCTGAGGTCCATTCACTCCTCTTTCATCTTTAATTCCTCTCATGGGTTTCAGAAGTTCTCATAGTTATCACCTTCACCTTCCAGGTGAAGAAACTGCATCTCGGGAAGGTGTGTGGCTTTCCCAGGGGGACAGAGCAAGGGGGCCAGATATGATCCAGGTTTTTGCAACCCAGGATCTGTGGGGAAGCATGCTACTGTGCTGGGCTCAGAGGTGGCATCACAAGACAGTTAAGCTCAAGTGCTAAGGAGCCTGGACACACACACACACACACCCCCCCCCACACACACACCCATGATGGAGCAAGGATCACTAATTTGCAGGGGCATTAGCTAGAGCTCCAGTCTTCCACGCAGTCAATCTTCCCAAGCATGGTGGTAGGGACTTGGATGTTACTATATTTTTTGTGCTAGGTACTTACTGGCTGGTACTTGTCATAATTATTGATTTCAAGTCCTCATGGTACAGTGGTCACTTTGGCATGTTTTCTGTGAACTCTGAGACAAGAGGCTTCTCTTGGAGAGGTTGGTGAATAAACAGAGGCCGTGCCTCAACTAAGCTTAGAGTGCACATATATATTTAGTCCACGGGGTTTAATCCTGCCCCCACCTTGCCAGGGCTTCTCTGGCAGAGAGAGACTTGACAAAGCTGCTTTCTTATTCAGTCACATGGAGAATGTTTTTTTATACCTGGGCTCAGGATTCCCAAGTCAGTGACCCAGAATTCAAACTACACACCCAGGGAGACTGGCCATAAAATCCAGAAAAAGTG
Source organism: Ictidomys tridecemlineatus (assembly GCF_052094955.1). NCBI lineage: Eukaryota > Metazoa > Chordata > Mammalia > Rodentia > Sciuridae > Ictidomys > Ictidomys tridecemlineatus. Next base: position 231,298 of record NW_027522128.1, on the reverse strand, counting down.
ATAGTATTAAGGCTTGGAATAAAAGAGTGCCAGTCATTCTTTCCACAAATAGTTCCTAAGTGCCTACGGTATGCCAAGAATTCTACACTACCCTGGCAATACAGCGGAACCAATAAAAATGTGTTCCCTGTACCAATGGCACACACATTCTATCAAGGAAAATTCCCTCCCCTCAAAAGACAAATGAGTCACTCTAACCTATCCACAATTAGCAACTGAGAAGGTTAATTAAACCATCGCCAAAATAAATGCATATATTGGCAAAGTCTGATTTGTGTGCAATTAAGTAACAGCATGCATCATTTATTAAACATTTCATTTATTCATCATTATGTATTCACTTATTAAATATTCATTTGTGCTAGCTGCTCTCCTGAGCACTGATGTTCAGCAAAGACCCCAGCGCTGCCTGTCCTTGGCTTGATGGAGTCAGAAGCTCATCCCTGTGCCAATTGCTATAGCACAGAGGAAGGACTATTCTGATTGGATAAGCCAGCAATTCTGATGGGATAAGCCTGTCCACCTGCAGAGTACTTGGGCTCCTCCAACACCATGTTTGCTTACTGAACTCAGGCCGGTTGTCCAGAGTATTACCACAAACAGGGGAGGGATCTAGGTGTTAGGTCCTGAGACACCTCGGGTCTCCACAGCCTTTCCAGATTCTGGAAACACATTGTGGACCAGGATTCATCACTTTACTTGGGTCTGCCATGTTTGATCATGGATGGATAGATTCTGGGGACATTAAGGCATGCAGCTGGGGCTTTCAGGAAAAATGAAAGGCTCCCTTCATTAGGTTGTATGTAGAGGTTCCCTTTAATGTAGTGGGTCTGTTCCACACTCTGCTGTGCCAGGGTACATCTCCAAGCAGATGGAGTCATCTGCTGCACCTCTGCTGCAGGGCACTGAGACAAGATGGGAGCCAGCGTACTGTCTGTGTTTTAATATTCCTGGCCTGCCAATCAAGTTGCACCTAATTGATGAGGACATCTGCCGCTACTTCTGCTTGCCTCTTTATGGATCTGAGCTTTTCAATTCCTGAGAATCCTCAAAGATTGACAAGCTCTTTAATTTGGGCCAAACATTATTTTCTGCCTATTATTTCATTACCTTTCTACTCCTGCCATAACAAATTACCACAAACGGTGACTTGGAACAACACAGGTTTATGATCTTACAGTTTATCTGAAGTGAGTTTCACCAGGCTGAAATCAAGGTGTCAGAGGGCAGCACGCCTTCCTGGAGGAAATTTGGGGAGAATCAGTTTTTGTGCCCATTCAGGCCCTGGCTTGTGCTCTAGGATGAGTATGTGTTTTCTTGTTGGCCTCTGAAAGATGCCCTCAGACCCTGCCTCATGCGTGGCCTCCTTCCGGCTTCTTGAAAGGCAGCCATGATAGTAGAGTCCTGCTCATACCCCTCAGCTCTCCCAAGTCATCTTCTCCAGTCTCCCTGTCTCACTCTTTATGGAGTCAGAAGCTCTTCCTTTAAGGATTCTGTAATTATATTTGTCCTCCACTAGAATGCTGGGTAATCTCTCATGTTTAATTCCATTTGCAAAACTCCTTTTATAGTACAATGCAACATAGTGACAGGTTCCAAGGATTCAGTCATGGGCATTTTGGGGGGAAAATGGAGAGCAGATTTTTAGAACAGCAGCTTTCAGGCTGTGCCTGATCCTTTGCTGTGCCATCGTATAAAGCAGTAGTTTGCTCTATGTCACTCCGTTTAGGGTTTCAGTGCTGAGATGGAATGTTTCCAGTTCTTGTTTGTACAAGTAAACAACCTCCATCTGACCAGCACAACCCTAAGGCACAGACTGAAAAATAACTCATGTGTCAACTTACCAAACTGAATCAAGGAGCACCTGCTAGTGTAGTCATCCCAAACCCTACCAGGAATGCTAGGCATGGGAGCTTATCAACCTCACCAGAATCAACACGCTCACCTCAGACCCACCAAAGGAGGAATCTCCTGAGACTGGACAGGTCAGCACCTTGACCCTGCCACCTGGTGGCTTATCATGAGCCTTGCCCAGAAAATCGCCAGAAACTCTGAATCTCCCTTCTGTGACTTGAGCAGAGCAGCTTCTCCTGCCCATGATAACCATGCAGGTCCCACTCCAAGATGACATCTCAAGCTGACACTCCAAGGTGACACTGTCAAAAGGCTGTCTGTCAGAAACCTCGCCTAGCGTAAGTTCCTGCACTTGGGCAGCTCTGCACCCTGAACAAGTTTTTAGGCTGGTGCCTAATCTTCTCTGAAAACCCTCAGAGACTCTGCTTTCACGTCTGTCTCTGCCTTTGCTCTCAGTTCAGCCTCTGAACCCCTTTGGCTGCCTTAAACTTTTCTTGGCCTTTCTGTAACATACATAAATTGTGATGTGTGACTTGAGTGTGATAGACATTAGAGATTAATATTGGAATGAAAGAACTTGTGATTGCCCTTCATATAACTACCAGGTGACCCACACGTATTCAGTGAACTGCCACAGATGAAACTGGTGTGGCCTATGAATCTATTGTCATTCAATAAGTTTTGACATTGTGGAAAGTCACAAATGTGTTTGGTCTATGTTAATGGCAGAGCTCTTTCATGACAGACAAAGCTTACCACAAAAGCTAACCAAGATGTCAAGGTTCTGTGGATGGCTAGGGCTGGGGTGGGAGTCTGAGGTCACCGAGCCACCCTCTCACTTGACTTCCTGGTCTCTCACTTGCATTGGGAACCAGCTGCTAATAGAGCAGACATATTTCTACTCCTCCCATAGAAGATAGAAAGAGCTCCAGGTCCCCACAGGCTACCCTGGGCTGGAAAGGCCATCAGCAAAGCTCCCCCCACCTGGGTGTGAGTGAGGAGTCTGGTCAATCTGCTGGTAGGAACAGTCTGGTTGGAATCCCAGCAACAGCAGTCACCTGCAATGGGTCATCTAGCTTTTCTCAGCCTTGGTTTTTTCTTCTACAGCATGGGGAGGTTCTAGAACTTATTCTGTGTAAAACTCAGTTACAGCTTATGAGGATTTACCAGTGACCCCCAGCTGACAAAGTTCTGCTCTCAGGGTGTTCACATCATGGTGGGACATAAGCACAGATGTCAGTAAACCAAGAAGCTAATCTGAAAAGGCAGCAAGCAACATGAGGATTCCCAGCAATCGGCGGTGATTATCAGCAGGGTGGGGAGGGAGCTGGTCAGAAAAAGCAATCAGGAGGGAGAACCTCTGTAAGGAGAAGGAGCCAGGCTGCACAGGACTGGGGGAGACCCCAGCAGAGAACCCTGTCAGGTTGCAGCCTGTGGCAGGAGGATTTAAACAAGTGCCCTGTGTGAGAAGGGATGGGAGTCGGAAAGGAAGAAGGAGGCTAGGGGCAGGTGGGAATCTAAGCTAAGCACCTTTCTTATAGTTCTTACCAGTTGGTCACCTGGTCCTGGATGAGAAACTGGGAAATACTGTCAAATGATTAGCAGCTGGCCCTCTGTAGCATTTGACGATGTCCATGGTGTAAATACTTCCACCAGGGTGACCTTCAGCCCCAACATGTCCTGCAGCTTCAGGGGGCACTGGGGAGCTGGTGCCGGAGGTGAGATCTAAAAGTTCTCGGACGAGTTAGGAGGAGTCTAGGTCCCGTCATCATCCAGCCCCACCCACTGCACACAGCTTTCCAAGGTGCTTTCTTATAGCCCCACCAGGCATGTGTTGCCATGTCCCCGTGGCCTGAGCTGCGGCATTTGGCTGATCTATCTCAAGGGCAAGGACTTTTTAAAAACCTGGATATGTTTCCAGACTCAGAAAAATCAGAATTCTGTTAGAAGGAATCATGGAAGGGTTTTGGACAGAAACCTAGCAGCCCCTGGTACACAGATGTCCTAGAACACAGATGTTCTGGAAGAGGTCAAGACAAAATCGGTTCTTTCAGGCAGTCTGGCAGGGAGGTGTGTAGGAACAGGCAACCCCCACCTGAGAGGGACCTTGTGTCTAGCTCAGAGTTTTTCTGGTTTTAGAGAGGCTGAAGGGGAGCTGACCCATGGAAAGGCAGAGGTGAGGCTCTGAGTTTCACAGTCTTAGAGGTGGACAGGGCTACTTCCTGCCAGCCAGTAAGAATCTGTGTTTCCCACATGGCTTTCCAAGGATTCATTGGTGTCTGCCTTCCTTTTTCCATCGCTTTAGAGAATTTTACTTTATTTTTTAAAGTGCTTGTCTGCCCAGTGGATCTGTTTCATTTATGTGTAATTTTGTGGTCAACTCCTTGATGAATAACTGGTTTAATTTGCCTCTTCTACATGAAAGGTTTAAGGTTGCTTATCTTTGGGTTGCCACCTACCTGACGTCCAAGAGCACTGTGCTGAGAAAACCTTTGAAGTGCTTTTTGTGATCTTCTTGTCCTAATCGGACAGCTATCATTTGGTGACAGTTTCCCTGCATTTCTTCTGTAATTGGTGTATATCCTTTAGCCTGATTAATTCTACTAAAAATAGAGTTCTGTCATGTTTTGGGTGGATTATTTAATGAGAGAAAGAAACATACTACTTCTCGTTAAAATTTATAACCCGTAGTTGTGAAATTATGTATTTTAATTAGGTGAGACTGCATATTTTCCGAGCCTAAATCTGCAAAGCTCCTTCAGATAATTATCTGTACCCTCTCTGTCCTCTTTGCATTTTATTCAGAGCCTTATCTGAATGGTGGCCTGTCACTTTTGATAGTGAGCCTATTGTAGAAAGTGGCTGACTGGCTGTGCCTGCATCTCAGCACAGGACTGGCAGCTTGTTAGAGCTCATTAAATATTTGTTGAATTGAATTAAGTTTGAAATACTGTATTAAAAAATCTGCCAACCTCCAGGGTCCTTAGCAATGATTTTTGTTGTCACTGTGGTAATGTACTTGCATCCCATTTATATTAACTATATTGCAACTCTCCCTTTACATGAAAATCAAAACTTTTATCTAGTACTTGTGCTCCTCTGGGTTTAGCCTAAAGGCAATTCCACCTGCCTTTGGGGGTAGGATGTCAGGTCAATGTCAGGATCCACTTCTCTGGAAGAAAAGGAGACTTTGCTGGAGCCATTTTGAATTGCTTAGTATGTAGAAATTCTAGCCTAAAGAGTGCTGGTTTACCAATAATAGCTGTGCTGTGTTCATGGTATACAGTGCAACACTGTAGACATGTGGAGGTTGTGGAAGGACCCAATCAGGCTAATTAGCATGTCCGCCTACCACACCTGTTTTTTCTATTAACAAAACGTGAAGGATGAGGAGAGTTGGTGAGGATGTGGAGAAAAGGGAATTGGACACCGTATCAGTGGGAAGGAGGTAAGTTACTGCAGCCTTTTTGGAAAACAGTTTCCTCAATAAAATAGGAGGAGAGCAGAGCTCCTGCATGACCAAGCAGAACCCCCACTGAGACCCAGGCAGAGGACCTGATTCAATGACGGTATTAAGCTGGAAATTTGGGTTGGGAGCAAAGTTGAAAGGTATCTTTTCTTTTTTTTTTTGGCAATTTTGAGAAAGACTGGGGTTTGAATGAGTCATGGCAGAAGGTAAAGAAAATCCAAACCCTGCACGTGCCTGCCCATGCCCTCTAGGACACCGCCAACCCTGGAGTCAGCCCCGCACTCCTGCCTTCCAGCTGTGTGGACCTTCTGCAGGCTCCTGGGACTGCCAACCATGACCCTCTGAAAGAATCCTATTTTCTTACCTGTTTAACACCTGGGGCCTTCTCTAGAATGCCAGCTTCAAGTAGGCAGGAGCTGTGCCTGTGTCACTCTGGCTGGGAACAGTGATTGGCCTGGGTAGGCACATGGTAAATGTTGGCAGGATTGACGTTCCTCAGCTTCCATTAACTCCCGTGCTGAGACCACCTGTGCTAAAGACAGATAAAATAGGGTTGATGAGCCCCATCCACTCTAAGGTTCTCCAGGCCAGACATCCCCTGTTTGTGCTGCCTGCTTGGCTCATGGTTGTCATGGTGGTTTGTCACCCTCTGGAGACCTCAGGAGGCTGGCTTTCCGTTGTGGAGCACTTTGACCTGTTGGCGCCTCTACTTGGTGGAAGCGTGATGCAGGAGGAATGCTCCAGCTTTGAGGTTCCTCAGGGGGGTTTCTTTTAGTAAAGAGGTGGAGTTGTTAGTGAAAAGGAAAGGAATCAGCAACAGCCTTCAACTTCCTGCATCCATCCGTCTTGAATGTCTTCCTCTTTAAAATCAGAAATTACTAAGGCACCAGGAAATTCTCCCTTATTTTCATCCCCTTGAAGATTTGTCCAGTGCACAGCCCACTTGCAGGTGGGTTCTGCTTCCTGCAGACGGTGGGTCCTCCAGGAATAGGCCCTCCCAAGTCCTTCTCCCTGCAATTTGCTAGTTCTGTGGGTTTTTAAATTTTTAACTTTTTTGCTATGGTTCAACTTACAACTGTGTGTGTGTGTGTGTGTATGTGTGTGTGTGTGTGTGTGTGTGTGTATGTGTGTGTATGTGTGTGTGTGTGTGTGAGAGAGAGAGAGAGAGAGAAAGAGAGAGAGAGAAAGAGAGAGAGAAAGCAATTACTGGACTACAGCTTTTCTGGGGTCTCCTTCCAAGGCTTCCAGGGCAGCTCTTCCTACAAAGCACCCCCCCTTCCTCCTGGTCTCGCCTCACCCCTGCTTGGAGTACTTTTGAGTTTTATTTGGTTGGCGTGCGTCTGTCTCTTGGTGCTCACTAGCCGGTTATAATTACATGTTGGGATGAAGAAAAAGGAGATCATTTGTGGCTTGATACATAATGAGTCGGGTAGACATCTCCTTAATTTTTTAAGCAAAAATTCAATAACTCAATTTTGGTGCTTCATAATGCAGAATAAGAAGCAGGCAGAGCTGGCCAGCCCTGTTCCTGGGGGGCTGCTTGCATAGCTCAGTCCATAAGATCCACTCTTCCTGTCTCCATCACTGGGCAGCTTAATAAAGCCCCTTATAAGATTTTTCTGGCAGTAAGAACTGCAGACCATGGGGCAGAAGCAAAGTTATGCTCATGTGCCATCTGTGTGTCAATTTCACAGGTGATGGCTACGATGGCTACTGTGTCAGGCGGTTTGTGGTATCAGCCCAGAATGACCTGCTGTATCTGACGGAGCTGTGAAGCCCGGCAGCTCATGTGGGTACGAGAGCATAGGGTAAATCCAGCTCGGTTTTTACTTCTGCAAGCAACTAAGTCTCAGAACCCGAGTCTGCCTGGTGATCACAGTGGTGGAAGTCAGTTGAAAATACAGCTGTCACTCTCAGGCTGGAGGGGGCGGAGCTTCTGAGGGTGCACGGCCCAGGATGTGCTCATTAACCACGCTGGGAAGGCTGAGCGAAGGTGGGGTACCACTGACTTCCTCGGAGACTTTAAAAAGTTCTGTCAAGGGTTAAAGGTCAGCTATTTTGGGAGTTAATTATATATTCTCATGGAATAGAGAAACATTGTTCTTTGCCCATTTTTTTTTTTATTCTAAAGAAATTGAATTGACATGAGGGAATCGGCAAATCAGGATGTAGACGTCAGTGAGTGACATAATTAATGTCAGGCTTGAAGGAGCAGCTGGCTGCCTGGGCTTGTAAGAAGATGACATCACACTCATGTCACATCTTTTCAAGGGCCTCCTTACAGCAGCTGAGCTATTCATAAGAACACTGGTAGGTGAGAGGAAACGACAGACTCACTTCTTGTGAGACCAGCTCACAAACTAAAGCAATGGTAGCTCTGCATTCTCGCCAGCTCTCCCTCCTCCCTCCTCGAGGTGCCAGATTCGAGACTGAATTGCCTTAGAATCCACCTTAGTTCTGTGGGTTGAGACAGATCCCAGATCCTATTTTTCATTTCACGGCTGGAGAGATGAGGCCCAGAGCACTGTGATATCTTAAAGGCCCAGAGCACTGTGATATCTTAACCTGACACATGCTGCTCACTTGGTAGACAGGCTATGACTACATACGACAGAAACTCCAAAAGCCCACACACACAGGATCTGGAGGTAAGCAGCTGCAGGCCCCAGTTCCTGATTTAAAAAACAAAAACAAAAATAGGAGGCATGGCTTTGGTTCAGGGTCACAGAATGCTTGCTGTCATTCCAACCTTTATAACCTTGTTCCATCAGGGAACTGAGGGACAAGGGGGAACTCTTGTGCTATATGTCTCCTTTACCAGGAAAGCAAAGCCATCCCAAGGAGCCCAGCCAAGACCTTGGGAAACAAGCATTTACTTGAGAACCTCTGTGGTGGCAGCAGATACAGCAAAAGAATTCAGGTGAGATGTTATGAGCTTCATTGGCTTCTGCATGGCCAGCTTTTAATCCTTGCTCCAAAGTGTCTCAGGCTGACCTCCTTGGGCTTCCTCAGGGGCTCACACACTGGATCATCAAACCTACTCTGGGAACATGGTACCTGCTAAACCCAGTGCTAAGTGCCAGGGACACAGAAGTAAGCCTTGCACACGTGCCTCTGGGTGCTATAATAATCGTGGCTTTTGAGGACAGCAAATATTACTATACAACTAAATGGTTAAGTATCTAATTACAGCTTATGAAGGGGGTAGGTCAGAGCTCTATGGAGGCAGAGTCTCCCCTCTGAAAGTCCAGCTGGCCGAGTGTTTAAGAGGTAGCAAAAGGAAATGGAGAGGCAAGAATGGAGTGATCCTTCTCAAGAGAAAGACAGATGAGGCAGAAAGAATGACACTGTCAAAGAGCAAGGAGGCCAAAGGTAGCTGTCAGGCCAGCCTTGGGCACCCTCCGAGTGTCAGCTTTGTGGTAGGAAGTTGAAGGGCACCGTAGGGACAGCTTATTAGAATTCACATTCAGATTAAAGCCTGCGCACACCCTTCACCTGCGACAACCTCTCCCTTCTCTGGTTGATAACTGTCTGTGTTTGTGGGTATGCCATGGACCCCATCCCTACTTGCCTGAACCCCAGGGGCTCTCCAGTATTACTGGGCTGACCTTACAAAATTCTACAAGATGTTCAGCCAAATCGCAATCCACCGGCCCCTGTGGGATCTCACAACTGGGCAGAGCCTGCCAAGGAAGACATCAGAGGTGTTGAGGCCCCTGGGGAATAAGACAATGCCCTTTCCCAGGGGCTCATTTATTAGAAGTTGGTGGAGTTTGGATGGACTGGATGCTGACTCTCCATCTTTATGGAACCTGATAACTTGACGAGATCAGGCAACAAAACCATGGATGACAGACATCCAGCAGAGACTTCATAAAATGTAAGATGGGCAACGTGCTTGCCAAGGGAAGAGACATGGGCCGTGTTCCATGGAGCTTCAGGTTTTTCCCCTTGGAGGTCCTGGGCATTGAGCCTGAGGGCTCTCTATCACCGAGCTACACCCCCAGCACTTTTCAGATGGCTTGAGATGTGGGTGATGCAGCGAAGCTGAAATTTGCCACTGATCACAAAGAGAGATTCTGTGGTCAATAGCTCATCACCACAAAATGGAAAGAGCAGTCAATCAAAACCAGGCCCCGCTGAGTGGATAGATTTGCGGGTGCTCAGTCCACAAGGCGAGGGTGAGAGGGCACCTCCTGGGCTTGGGCAAGGTCTTCCTGCCGGCCTCGTTTCCCCAGGGGCTGGCTCAGTTGGCAACCTGTCCTCAGGGAAGGGAACTGAGCCTCAGGGGGAGGGTCTGGGGCTGGTGTCTAGTGGCTGCCCTTTTCCTCACTTGTTGTCCCCCCAGACTTTCAAATAGATGTTTCTGGAAAATTGAAGCTGCCAAGGCTGCAAGGGAGTCTATTTAGTTCTGCCTTAATGGCAGCTCAAGAATATCCTGGATCCAAGACAGGGAAAGCGTCAGGGCAGACACATCACTGAGAGCCCCGTGTTCCCAGGTGACTCAGGGGCAGGAGGAGCAGGAGGACCGTGGGTGCTGATTCACAGGCACAGGGCCTCAGAGGTGACAGCATGGAGGAACAGGGGACCTGGCAGTGAAGGACAAGGTGCCTTAGCCACGCGTGGAGGTGAGCATGGACCAGGCTTCTTCTGGGCTCCAGAAGAGCAGGCCCTGACGTGTGAGCTAAGGAACAGAGCTGGGATTTCATGGAGAAGACAGTCACAGGTGCTTGATGACAGCAATCAACACAAAAGATTGACTGAGCCGCGGTGTTCAGACCCTTGCCTCCCTCGCTTGCGTGGGCCTCAACTCTGGAGGCCACAGGGACACCCACAAGACCTGAAAGCAGGTCAGTGATTTCTGGAGATTTCATGAAATGATGCTTCTCAGTGTTCTTGGTGACGTCTGCTTCTTGGGCTCATCAGCATAGGCCACCAAACAGCCTCTGAGTGGCTCCATTACAAGGGGTGTTGTTCCATAAGGCCTCATGCATTGATGACCTAGTTACATTCAATGTGGCCAAAGTCACCCCAGTTCACATTTGCTGTAGAGGAAGTTTAGATTAAATTACCTAAAAAATATTGTTGCTATTATTATGTCTTGCAGCACAGAGTTCAGCCTTGAAATGGGAAAAATTGAAGTGATTTAAGAGGCAAGTGTGGGATTTTTGGTGTGCAAATCTAGGTATGGCTGCTGTGGGGTGTTGGTACTTTGTGCTTAGGTGTGGTCACTCTGCAGGTGTGACACCTGGTACCTGCTGCCCACTAAGTCAGAAACTGTCTTATGACTTGAAAGCCAGGGGAGATTGAATCCCAGGGCCCCATCCTCTCCTTTCTGCCTGGAAGGTTGTTCTCAGGGTTTGGGGTTGAACTCATTCACAAGCTCCGAACCCTGCAAGAACAGAAACTTGTCATCAAAGCACCCAGCAGGTCATTGCCATGGGTTCCAAAGCTGTCCACAGCATACCTGCCTTACCTTGAGCAGAGAATCCGTCTGAAACCGCTCAGCTTTGGTCCAAGCTATGGCCCTCGCGGAAAAACCGCCTTCAGCTCACGGTGCATGTACTTGGGGCCTGATGCTGGCCACCGTGCTTTTATACATTCCACCATCTTCCCTTCTTCTCTGGACAGTGTGACCTTTTCAGTTCACAGGGGGAAGCCCAGTAGATGCCCACGGACATCTGCTGCAGATGAATGAAAGCAGGACTGGGGGAGACATGGACCCTCGATACCACAGCAGGCTGCGGCCAGGGGTTCTTCCGCCTCCTTTGAAGTTTGATTTCAGATGGCAGAAGTGGCCCGGGGCCTGGTGGCTCTGTGCAGGTCCCTGTCTGGTCAGCATGTGCTGCAGTCGAGGCTGTGAGCCTGCAGCCTGGTCTCCCCACCCCACCTCTGGAAACCTTGCCTGCTGCAGAATCAAGTCTCCCAGGATGAGAGTTTCAAAAAGGAGAGGGTTCTTTTCTTGCAGCTCTGGAGGAGCGGACATCTAAGAGAGATCAAGGCTCATGCAGGCTCTGCTCTATCACCTGGAGGGGAGGGACGATGGGTCCCTATGTGGCAAAGACAGAGTGGCAAGCTTGTTGTACACTGAGGATCCTTGATCCCACACACGAGGGAGGTGCCCTGGTGGCCTATCGCCTCTTGAAGGCTTCGTCTTTTGATATTGTCACGTTGAAAACTCCTGACTTTGGAGGGGAAACATCAAACCATCACCCAGGCTCTTTGTCTCTCTAGTCACCTGCATTCCTTAGGTGGTCTGCCTCACAAACTCCACATGGCTGCAGGCCTCCAGAAATCACGAATTCACCCAGCTCCATCAACAAGAGGGAACATTGTCCTCAGGTCTCCCATTTTAACCATGAATGAGATTCTCTCACACAATTCTCTGGCAGTTTTTCGCTCAGATCCTGGAGGAGAGGAATGGACTGACGTATTCTCTGGGAGGCAGGTGACTGGCATGATTGGCATCTGTGTTGGAAGCCAGTTCTGCTTCTACCACAGGAGGCTGGTGAGTGGCCCTTGGTTGGCAGCCAACAATATCCACCACGTTCTTCAAACCTGGCCTCTGGTAGAGATTGGAGTTTGGTTGGTTCTCTGCTGGCTCTGTAATGGGGAGCTGTGTCACATGGGAGATGTCTCTTGAGGGCTGGGAGCTTCTAAGTGGACATTGTCCATCTATGGTGTTGGGCATTATACTAACGAAGCCCAAGCAGAGAAGGAGCTGTAGTCCTCACACAGGTGGAGTTCACGGTGGACGGGCACCAGGGGTCTGGGGTGTTGGCTCCAGCCATCCCTCATAGCCTGTCCCATCATCCATGGTTGGATTCCTCCCAGTTGCTCTTCCATCCTAAAGGAATATGGTGGCCAGCAGCTCCCAGCGTCCATCTGCTGGTGGAGAAGCTGTTCTCCCCAGATAGGCCCAGCACAGGTCCTGGTTGTCACTGTCTGCATGGAGTGACTTGGATCATGTGCCTCCCTCACCACCTGCTGTGGCCAGCCCTCTGCCCCTGATGAAGGACTGGGATGAAGGGGGGGGGGCTCTGGTGGCCGTGGACGCTGGGGAGATGTGAGTTAGCTGGGCCACCAGGGCCTGGCAGTGTGACAGAAAAGGGAGCTTGGGGGAGATTCCTGGCTCTAATTCGCAGATACCAGCTGGTGCAAATGATGATATTTCTGGTATTGGCACAAAAAGTACATTTTGCTGAAATATGTGACTGATCCAATTGCAATGTCTTTTAAATGAAAGGAGTCTCCATCTTTTTGGAAGGGATACAAAGCTTAGGAGGGGGAAATTACATAACTCAAGTTACGTAAATGCAGAGCCGGTGTGTCCTCCTTTCTTCTCCTGCTCGGTCTCTCTTACAGGACTCATGTGACTGTAGGAAGCACGTTCTGTTTTCTTTTGGATCATGTTGAATGTCTGGTCACTGTTCCTGAGACACGCACTCCATAATGTGAGGAAGTCATTCCCTGCTTGTCTTGGGTGATTTCAGCTCCCCTCAGAGTGAGCTGTGTGCACCCTGACAGGATGAGGGTGTTCCTCACAAACCCCACAGCAGGTCTGGCCCAGCCCAGCACTCACAGAAGTCCACATTTCTGCCCTCTGCCAGCCTCGGCTGGAATCGAGTTCTAGTACAGAACAGTGCCAGTGTGTGCTTTGGAAGTGCTGTGTGTGGGAGGGAACTCTGCGCTTCCTGCTCATCTCTTAATGCAAAACTAAGACTGCTCTCAAAGCAGCTTCCTGCTTATAAAAATAAAAAGAGTTCTGTAAGGAAAGACCAGAGTTCTGTTAAAGACAGAAAGAAAAAAAAAAACCTCTTGATTTAAATATCCCGGTGACCTCTCAGTGTGCAGAAATGGACACAGGGCAGGAACCATCCTGCCGCAGACAGCAGACCTGTAGACACCGAGGCTGGGACTGACCGACGGTGACAGGTTCTGACCCGCAACCAGGCACTGCAGCCACCTCCTGGATCTGTCCTGGGATCCTGTGCTGTCAGACAGGGTGATGGGGGGCTGCTCTGGCCTGATTCACACTGGTGTCCCTGGGAACCAGTGCCTTGAGAAAATGAACTGCATCTTCTCCTGTGGCCAGAAACCACAGCCTGCCTTGACCTAGACACTGGAATAGAAACGGAATGAAAAGCTCAGTGGTCCTCCACAGAAAAAGGGACTTGGGCTGTTTTATGGTAGAGAAGAAAGTAAAACCCATCTGTAGATTTCTTAAAGAGACCACACACTTCCCCGTCATAACCCCAAAGCCAGATATAATTAAGATCAAAACCAGATTTTCTTGGAGGGACTGAAATGGAGTAAATCAAATTCCATGCATCTATGACTTTGTCAAAATGAACCCAACTACTATGTATAACTTCAATGCTCTAATAAATAAAGAAAAATTAAAAGAAGTAACTAGAGATCTCCCTTCTGGTTCTGTCGTGTTTGGAAATCTGAGACCACTCCTTTTAAATTTTCTATTTGTATACATTCATTAATCCGGAAAATAATCTATGCAATTGAGCATGGAATAGAATTGCATTATTGACTGATTTGAACATACTGCAATTAAATATTTAAACAATGTAAACAAACAAACAAACAAACAACAACAATGGTAGTAAAAGTAAAAGGCAGGCATAATAAACTGGGTGAAATCTAAGCAGAGAGAATCTTTCATTATTTGCTTTCTTTAATTTCTGATGAGATTTAAAATCTATGACAAAAAAAAGTGTTCGTAAAATTAAGATAAGTGGGACAGGCGTAATTACCCAGATGAAATCTAAGCAGAGCAAATCTTTCATTATTTATATTTATTTAATTTCTGATGAGATTCAACGTCCTTGGATTTTGGCCTCTTTTGTTCAGCTTTATTAAAATTGCTAACACTCCCCACACTTGCCTGTCTTTGGTTTTGTTATTATCACAATTGCTTTAGAAGAAATTTTTGATTTTTGTGTAATCAAAGCCTTGTCGGTTTCAGTTGGGACCCTCGTGACTGGAGACATTGGAAGGAGGGATGGCAACAGCTTCCTGTTTTTTTTCCAGATTGGCCTGTTCCCCAGGACACATCTGACCACCTGACTTGCAGTGCTCACCCCTGCTCAGGCTCCAGGTCCTTGAACAGCTCTGGTCTGCTCCACTGTTATGGAAAACCTTGAGGAGCTCTCAGCAGGAACAGTGCAGCAGACCACTGAATGGTGACGTTTCCCTTCCTTTTCTGTCTTATCCTGCAGAACAGTTCTATCAATGCCGAACTTTTAGAGACTGACTTTTAGGTCTCCCAATGAGCACTGTCCCTGGGTGCCAGCTCTGGGCTGGCGTGACCATCCTTGATGCTAAGCAAGGTTTTGTTTTTCCTTTTTTTGACTTTTAGTGGTGGGGAGTGTCTTAGTGCATTCGGGCTACTGTACCAGCACACCACAGACTGAGTGGCCCAAGAGCAACAGGGATTTATTCCTCACATTCTGGAGGCTGGAAGCCCAAGGTCAAGGTCCAAGGTCAAGGTGCCAGCAGATTCAGCATGGGTTGAAAGCTTATTTCCTCCTGTGGGAAGGGAGGAGGGAGCTCTCCAGGGTGCTGTTATATCAGCTCTATGAGGGGTGGGGTGTAAATGTCCAATCCACAGCCCTGCAGTCAGGAGAAAAGTCTCAAAGGCAGGTCTGTGGAGACTGGATGAGGGATGGTAGGCTACATTTTGGGCTTGCTTTCTTGTGCAGACCATGAGCTCTATTTGAATGAGTTTTGGGGAGAACTGTGGGGGCATGGGTGCAGTGGCTAGACACTTGCTGTTCTCCATCACCTTATATCATGAACTGATTGCCATGCTTGGCATCTTTACTGCAGATCAGCTCATACCATTTCCATCAGCTGTTAAGGGCAAACCATTCCTGGGCTTGAATCCTGAGCAGCACCATGTCTCAGTATTTTATTATCCTGGGATCCTGCATGACTCAGAATCAACAGAAGATATTTAATATCAAGGAAAATAAACTTCTATTGTAAGTCACAAGATGTTGGGGGATGTTTGTTACTACCATGTAATAGTGCCGGTCCTGACTGATACAAGGTGTGTAGAAATGCTTGATTGAGTAGGATTGACTCAGTGGAAGAAGAGTACAGGTCTCAAAAGACTATTCTGAAGTATACAGTCATAAACTTAGATCCACAGGATGCTTTACTTGTACTTAAGTTGTTTAATTTTACACTGGCAAAGTCTTCTCATTGCAAGTTCTTGTGTGGTCCTTAAGAATTAGTCTTATATCGCACTCTCAAGCCTGTTGCAGCTCTGCAGTTGCTGTCTCAGGACCCCACAGCTGGCACCAGGCAGCCCAATGCCCTCCCAGACCCTGACTACAGCTTCTGGACACAGTGTTGCCTTTTTTTTGCTGCTGGTTCCAGATGAATCTTAAGATTCCTCTTCCCCCACATCCCAGGTTCTCCCTGTTTAACATGTGAGCAAAATCAAAGGGTCAGCTTCATCCCAAGGTCCTATTCAGAATCAGAATTTTCTTTCAATGAGCTCAAAACTCTTGTGAAGGAGGCAGATGCTTAGACAATGAGCCAAAGCACAAATTAGATGGTCACTTGAACTGCTGAGGCCGAAGGGCCAAGTGTCAGGAAAGGAAGGAGCTGGAGTAGCTGGTTCTGCCTGGTGGGAGCAAGGAAGGCTTCTCAGAGGAGGAGGCATCTGAGAAGGGTGATATCACAAGTTGTTCTTATTGAAAAACCAATGCTGTAATAGGGACTAGCCTTTCAGAAGGCTTTTTACCCCAAAATTTGACATAGGGGAGGTAAAGTTTGGCAGTGGTGAACTTGGAGATATCTTTTGAGTTTAGTGTTTGTGCAGAGGGTGGCCCCGGTTAGGAGCACATTCAGTTGCTCACCAGGGTGGGTGCAGACTTCAGGTAGAATCAGGCGCAGATACTACTCACCTTCACGCTTGCTGAGCACTGCCTGGGCCTTACCCTAGGCCAGACATCAGGGGTTGGCAAAGGTTCTCCATAAAAAGCTAGAGAGAGAATCTTTGAAGCTCTGCTGGCTAGACGCTGTCTGCTGTAACTACCAATCCTGGTGTTGCAGGATGAGAGCAAATTGAGACAAGAGGCAACCCCCAGGCCCAGCGACTCCAGCAAAATCACACACCCCCGCCCAAGTCTGCAGGCTGGCTGGAGCCCGACAGCAACTGACTGCCTGCTGACTGCTGCGCTATGTGATTCTTTTATTTTCTAAAACAAAACAAAAGGATGAAAAACACAAAACCCAAGTGAAGTGGGCAGCAGTATCAGCTCTACATAGGGATGGGGAAGCTGAGGCTCCGGGAAGCTGAACAGCTCAGCTGGGCTTTGAACCTGCCTTGAGCTTTCCTGAGCAGCGCAGCCACACAGCTGGCCAAGTCAAAGGCAAGCGCTCAGCACGAATGGACCGGGGACTCTTCCTGCAGCATCTTTGTTTCTGCACAAAGAGAAGCCGATAGCATCAAATAAAAACCAGCCCCAAGTCCAACCTGGGGTTGGTTTCCACCAGCCCTTCCAACCTCCTGGTTAAATGCCTTAGGGTGAAGCCCATCTCTGACACAAATGCTCTTTCCGACTTCATATCCTGCCACCAGTCCTCACTGAAACAAGAGCATCGATGGCTTGTTTTCTCTCCCCAATCCAGGTCTGATTTCAGTAGAGAAGCCCTTTCCTGCAGGGCACAGATTTCATTTCCGACACAGGATCAAGCTCCGTTAGCCCCTGTGAGCAGCTAGAACTGGAACCATAAGTAGTTGGGCCCTATGTTCAAGGGTCTGCCAACCTGGTGATCATTAGACTCCTCTTTATACCAGATTGGTTTAGTCAAGCTGCCTGGACACAGTGCTGGCAGCTTCGGTGAGAGGTGTGGTCAGAATGCAGCTGAACACAGAGGACCACTGACAGCCCAGGTAGGTGGGAGAGAGAGAGCTTCAGCAAGGTCTCCTTGGGCTCTACCAGAGTGGCCCAAGGAAGGGGGCACAGTCACAGGGAAGAGAGTGCACAGCAGCCAGTATAGGGGAGAAGACCAAGAGTTCAATTTGGGGTGATTACAGCTTGAGGGGCTGAAGAGGCATCTATCCAGTTGGAAATGTTAGGCAGCTGGACACAGATCTCGAGGTTCAAGGTGGAGGTCAGGACTGCAGAGGTCAACAGCGTAGAGATGGAACTTAGCCTCCTGGGTCTGTTGCATCTAGACAGATGTCCCTCCCCCCATCAGGTGGCATTAATTTCTGTGTGGATCAAATTCTGTTCATCTCCAGCTGTGCAGGAAGTGGAACTTCAAGACCCTGGTTCCGGAAATCCATAGCAGACAAGCACCGTCCTGCTGTAGCATCCACCACCTGCAGGATCTGTCTGCCACTCAGGAGGAAGACAGCAAGACCCCGCCTTGCTGTGGGACCTGAGGAGAAGGAGAGCTGCAGACCAAGGCTTCACAAGGTCCTGGAGAGCAGAAGGTCTTGTGTTTATGCAGAGATTCTGAGCCTATGGCAGGAGGTGGTAGCGTACCTCTCCCCAGGTGCCCATGTGTCTGGGGTCACCCTGTCCAACCTGTGGTTACCTTTCTAAAGGTAGCTTTTTGGTCCTTGGAGGAAAGGGGACATGTAGGCTTTTATCCTGTGGTTGGGGTATAAGAGTCTGAGGCTGTAAGATTGTCTGTGTCACTTAAGATTGAAGTCCTGGACTGAGGAGTGTCACCACCAATGCCCAGATTCTCACTTGCAACCAAATCTGGGCTCTTCTAGCTTCCTCCTCCCCTCCTCTTCCTCCTCTGTCATCTTTTTCTTTTTTACTAACCTATTTTGTGGACTCTTGCTCTGGTTGGAGGTAGGTGGGGATCATGGCTTGAGTGCAGCTGGGGTTTCCATACTGCGGGGCTAGTTCTGTAAACCAGCCGGCTACTTGCAAAAGTTCTCAACTCAAGGACCGCACCTTGACCATGCCTGGTTTAAATCATGTTTCCAGGGAATCTTGACAGCAGACGCTTTCTACCCTGTGTGCTCTGGAGGCTTGAGCTGTGTGTCAGAGCCCGCTACATTCTATGAGCTGCAGAGAGAGCTTCTATGAACTTAGCATATTTTCTAAAGTTTGCAAGGTAATGTCGTTGTTCTCTCCAGCGACATCACCTTGCGAACTTTAGGGGAGAGCCGTAGTTTTCACCTGGTGCATGTACAGTCAATCTAACAGGAGGAACTGTGAGTTTTTGAGAAGATAGAAGACAAGGCATGGATCGTGTCTCAGAAAGGTGACACTCTGGGACACTCAGGAAGGAATGCAAACCCACCTGTGCTGGGAGACTAAGCCAAACATGGAGCAATGCTCAGAACCACAGCAGTTTTCTCAAGGCTGTGGCTGCGTTCCCTGCCTCACTCCATCTTAGAAACACGATGCTTCCACTAAGGGGAAAGGTTTTGGGGGGAAAAAAACTGCTTCAAGCTTGTGGAAATGAGAAGTGGCTATGACCAGACACTCACCAGTCCACTGTCCAGCAGTGTCCTAGGTTGGCCTTTGCTGTCCTGACTTGGGAAATGTTCTAGAGAGGGAGAGACAGTCCCCACTGCATGGCAGCTGGAGTCCTCCATGCTGGGAGCCCAGCCCGGCTTGACGTGCACAGGGCCATGGGGACACGTGCTTGCAGACTACTGGGGTTGGCATACATTTGGTTTTGCTTCCCCCTTTTCTCCTGGCAGACAGGGCTCAAGAAAGCGAGGCCATCCTACCCTGGTAGGTTATTGGAGGCGATTCACAAGAGCCACCAACCAGATGATGCCGTGACCATCTTTTTCATCTGTGGCTTTAATTTTATTTTTTTCCAGGCTATTTAGATACAACACAAAATAGATGAGATGATGGAAATCCACAAACATTTGGTTTAGGAGATTGTAGCATCAATGATCCAAATAGTGTCTCCTGGGTACCAGCCTCTGTTTACTGCACAGCTGGCTGAGACCAGCATAAAACCCTGCTGGAGTCAAACTCAAATTTCAAAACGTCTATTCATTTTCAATAAAACTTCAACAGCACATTTTTCATCATGTAGGGTCTTCTTGCTTTTGTGAATGCTGAAAACTTTGCCCAGCTCATCTAATCACAGATGCACCATCTCTAGCCCTCAAAGACCGAAGTGGCTTCAGTCCTCTCTGACTCAGAGATTCCCCCTTGCTGCTGGGATGTCACCTGGGCAGGTGAATCCACCCACTTCCAGAGTTCCATGGACCTCCCCTGCTTCTGGGTGGAGGCCCCTGTGCCAGAAACTCTAAAGTTTCTCACACAGGGAAGGATCCGTGCATGGAAATCTGTGTAAGCATTTCACAAATGAAGCTTGAGTGAGCTACTGTCCCCTTTGATTACCAATTTCACCTGATTACCCCTAGATCCCTGAACTCCCTGCAGAGGGGGAGGAGAGATAGAGTCAAAGAGTGCAGGTCTTGTTAGGGTCCCTTTGTTGTCCATCTTTCAGGGCATTCATCTTCTGTCCCTTGCCACCCTCTTTCTGTCCATCTTGTGCCTACCTGAACCTCACACAGCTCCATGCTTAACTTCTTACTAAAACATGACCATGGGACAAAGCAGCCTGTGTTGGAGGGGAGTGTTTCAAGCTTGGGTGGTTCTGTGGTCCAGAGAGCTGGACCTCCTTCTATGTTGGTGAAGTGTCAACTCTGCTTCGGCTGAGACCGCTGGGGTCTTCCTGTAGGGCAGCTCACATGCCACAGTGTGCCCTTGCCATGTCCCTTCCTCAAGTGTCTTGCCAACAAAATGTGGTCTAAAAATTGGTGAAAGCATGTTATTTTCTCATTAAATGACATACATCCTCTTTCTCTGGGCCAATCCACCTTTTTCCTGGACAGTGCTGTCCCATCCTGTCTTCCATTTGTCTCTACTTGTAGTGGTGAGTTGGGGGTGGGGAGGGGGCAAGCGCAAGGTGGTTTTGAATTTGGGAGCCAGCATTGTCATGTACAGGGGTTCAGGGAAACCCTCAAATTCAGTGAAGAGTGTGAAGATTATTTCAATACAATCCACTCTCCGTGTTTTTCAGAAGATCAGTGTCACCTCTGCCTTCTGCTAGCAGTGAATCCCCTTCGCCCAGTGCAAACTGGCAGCTGACCTGCAGTCTTTGAGGCTGGCTTAGAGAATGTGGAGAAGGCTGGGGCAAGCTGCAAGAATTATGGTGAGTTTGCCTCATTTTATTTTTTTTACTGAGTCCAGAATGTCAAGTGTCTCCTTGGCAAAGCCATTCAGAGTTGGGCAAGAGAGACCAGAAGTTAGACTTGGTATAGAAGGGGACATTGTCATTAAGGTTGATTTTGTGACTTCTCTGTAATTGCTTTTAGCCAGAAACAAACAAACAAACAAAAAGACCCATCAGGACTAGGATCCCTATCATCCTTCTCTTCCTGGTGTTTGGTACAAAACCTGACATGTACAAGATGTTCATCGGCCAATGCTGAATTAAAAGCTGTTTTTCAGAGTTAAGTGTAGTTTGAGTGTGTTTCAGTGTTTCATGGCTTGCAACACACTCGATCTTTTTTCTGTTGCTGTAATATCTTTTTGTATAAAGTAGTTGATTGGCTTTGAACATGACTCAGAATATATTGCTCATTAAAGCAAGTTCCAGACAAGATGCCAAAGAGATTAGCCCCAATGCTCCAAAGTAGCACTAACTCTCAAGGGCATAGTGTAATTATTCATTTGCTAAATAACACAGACACACAATGGCTTAATTACAGTGTTTTGCTATGAAATAGGATTGCAGTGATTTCCACATCAGAGTATCTCATTAATGAGATTTGCTAACTATTATTGGAAATATTGTGAATTTCTCTCTTCTTTTATATCATCTTCTAAATTGCTAATGTCATTTGTGGGAGAGGAAAGTTCCCACACACTCTCTGTGGAGGTAAAATGCGTATGCTTCAGAAAACATTCCATGTTCATTTCTTCCTGGGTGGCAAGATGCAGCATGGGGACAAATGTTTGGATTTTTTGGTATTTCTCTCTATCTTTACATCATTGACATTCAAGTGATTACCAAGCAGCCAGAACCCAAACCATCAAGGGTCACATGTTTGCCTCCTAGGTCTGCCCCCAGCTGTCTCTGTGGCCAGGTTGAGATAATTAACATTTCTGGGCTCCAGCCCTCGAGTGTAACCTTCAACCAAGGACCCAGAGGCACCTTCTAAGTGTTCTGGGCTCTTTCCCAGGCAGCAGGAATACAGGAGCAGGCAGGGTCATTGCCTTCCAGAAGAAAGACAAAAATGCTTGTATAGAGCTTTACCTGACAACTTTCAGGCTAGGTGTGATTGCATTAGGCTAAAGAAAGTGGGCAATTGAGTGCAGAAATGCTTGGGAGTGGCTGCTGTAGGGAAATTGGCAGGAAAGTACCTCCAGGCTACAGACATATTAGCAGAAAATGGAATAATAATTTAAGAAATTTGGAAAGAGAACATGCCAGGAAGAGGGAATAACTATGAGCCCTGGAGATTACTGATCTCTTCTCTCCCACCCCACCTCTGTACTAAGGATTAAATCCAGGAGCTACATCCCCAGATCTTTTGAATTTTTATTTTTAGAAATGGTCTCTCAGGGTTGCTTAGGACCTTGCTAAATTGCTGAGGCTGACCTTGAACTTGCTAGTGTCCTGCCTCAGCCTCCTGAGCCACTGAGATTACAGGCATGCCCCACCATGCCTGGGTAGAATCTCGTTAACCTCTTGAAGTGCCCCCCAGCAATGAAACTCCATAACTTCCATATGTGGCATCTCAACAGAGTGTCCATGTTTCTTCCAGGATAGTCAGTGATGTCCCAGGAAATCCACTCTAGGGGTTTTATTAGGAGATTTGCTCCTAAATGCTTTGTCTTTAACTAAGGGTGCATGTATGTTTAATGGCAGTGTCTTGGTCTCTATTTCCAGTATTCCTTATCTGGAATTTCCCCACCCTTCTCCCTCATTCAGTGAACCTGGCCAGCTGACCATACATAGGACAACATGAAAACCCTCCCAATCAGAACTTCCATATCCTTGGATTTTTCTTCTTAATAACTAGAGCTCACCAAGGAGGTGGGTGAGATTTAGGAAGTATATTGCCCTGTTAATGTGCTCAGGCCTCAGGAGGAAAGGTGCCTGAATTTTGACTATGGTGTCCATCACTTCAGACTCCGCTGCTGACTGAGGAGTTCTTCCTGCTTGTCCATCACTGTTCTGTGAAGTGGTGGTGGACCCACTGGGACAACTGTGGTAGCTCATTCCATTGGTTCATCCTGGACCATGCTGGCCTGGTCTGAGGAAAACCGGAAAGAGCATCAGGAAGGAGGCTCATCCTAGCTGTGTGCTCACTCGCCCCCTCATGGTGGGCAGCTCTGGGTTGACTGGTGGATCCCTTCACTCATTTCTGCATTTATACTTTCATATCTTCATTCTAAGCACCTTGTCCATGAGGGAAAGTGGTGCAAGGTCAACCTCAGGAATGCACGATGCTATCGTCACATAATTGCACCCACACTATGCACAGAAGGTTCCAATCATGACTGGTCTGGGATTTCTTCATGCAGAAATGCACAGGATATGTGTTTTTTGCACAATTAGCAAAAGTAAAATGTTTCACCTGCAGCTACTTGAGCTCTCCATCTCTTCTCACTTTCCCCATGGTTACATCTGCTTTCCTGTGGGGAGACACTGAGGTGGCTATAATCACTTTGGAGAACTGATCCAGGGTGGTTAATTGAGAGATCCATTTAACTCTGATTTGGCAGGAGGCAGCTTCGGGGGGCTGATACCGATGTGCACACAGTAGAGTTACAGGTGGCCCTGGGGGCGTGGCTTCCCTGGTACACATGTTGCTGACTCGGCAGGTTTGCCAAGTGTTGGGACATGAATATGTGGGGCAGGGGGCATGTCAAAACATTACTGTGGTTTATGTCACCCTGCTCTGGAGCAGGACAGGGAGGACAATATTGTAAGATAGGAAATGAGTGAAGCAGAAGCTCATCCATGGAAAATTCTTGAATATCTTCCAAATCTACAAATCTTCCAAGTCTTGAAGAGACTCAAGATAATATAGGACAATCCTAGAATTTGCATGATTGGGAAAATAATGGGTTTTAAGATGGGACTAGTCTAAACTAAAACATTTCCAAAACAAACAAAAACATACGTTTTCATGAGCCACACCAGAGAGTAAAACAAATTATTTTTCTTTACTCTTTATAGGAAATTGCATTACAAACTTGTTTGTGTGAAACAGACCATCAGAGCAAGCATTGAAGAAGGCAGACAATATGGGGAAGCAGGAATATTATAGGGGTGTGTCCGGTAATCAGTTAATAAGAGTATTTGTGCTATTTTTAAAATTTTGTGGCACTTGCAATGTTAATTGAGCTTTTAAATTTTTATACTTTGTTGTGATTTTTTTCTAAATATGAATGTTGTTTCATGCCTAATGTTATATTTCTCATGTTATCACATTTATTCATAGAGAATATCACCTTCCAATAAGTAATTACATGAGTTTCAGTCCCAGTAAGACCTGGGTTTGCTGTGCCTGTGACTGATAGCTCTCTGGGTTGGCCGTGCTCAACAGAGAACGGATTGATGGGCAGGGAGCGTCAGAGGAGGCTGGTGGCGGTCACCTGGGCCATGTGGTTGGCAGGGTCTGTGAAGCCCAGTGGGGGTTCCCCCTTTCTCGGGTCTCAGGGAGGCATTCATCTTCCCTCACTGTCCAGAAGGAACAACCACTTCTGCTTCAGCTGTCTCCAGTGGCTGGTGTGGCCATTTGAGAGAAGCAGCAACTGCCTGCCCAAGGGCCCCAGGACACCTCCAACAGGGACAGCTTCCAGAGAGGAGCCTGATCATTATCCACTTCTTGTTTAGAGCTCTGCTCCGTCCCTGACAGCAGGGAAGGCCCCGAGCCTGGAGCCGTGTGTGGACAGAATGGAGACTCAATGCTTCCAGTATGTGGGAGTCATGTTGTCAAACCCTGTGACACTTCACTGTGACATTGCTGGGGTAGGCCACGTGGCCAGCCTGTGCAGGAAAAGTCATTCAAAGCCATAATTCAAAGTGACATCTCACAGATAATGCTTACATTCATTTTTTTAAAAAATAAGAGACTGGTGACATTCAAAGTCCTGTCCATTCTGTCTTCATGTTTATCTGCCACCTCTGTCTGATCTAGCTCACCACACTGATGTGTGCAAGTACATATAATATGCACACATGTGCACATACAGACTCACACACTGGAGTGTCCATGCACATACCCACACATACATACTGCCATGGTTAGGATCTGGAATGTCCCCCAGAGGCTCATGTGTTGAAGGTGTGGTCCCCAATACATCCACGTTTTAGATGGGGCTTCTGGGAAGTGATTGGCTCCTGAGGGCTCTGACCTCACCACTGGGTTAACGATCTGATGGCATTATTGAGAGAAAAACATTGTAAACTGTTGGAGGGGGGACCTAGCTGAATGAGCAGGTCCTTGGCAGCATGCCCTTTGGGACAGTGTCTTGTTCCTTGTCCCTTCTTTTCCTTCTCTGTTTCTGGCTGCCATGAGTGGGGAGCTTCTGCCATGATGGTCAGCTCAGACAGAGTCATGGAGCTGTCAGCCTTGAACTGAATCCTCTGAAGCTGTAGCCCAAATAAATCTTTCTTCCTCTTAAGTTGCTTCTGTCTGGTGTTTGGGCCACAATAACATAGAGCTAACACACGTGTCCATGTCTGTGTCCACAACCAGAGCCATCCCTTTGCCCGTTCCAGCTGAGGCTGATTTTCACCTCCAAACTCACAGTGCAGTGGGTGTGTGGGCTCATGGTGACCCTCTTCTGTGTCACGTGGACCCGTCAAGATGTTTGTATCTGGATCTATTGGACGTCCAATGAATAGGACTGGAAGGCAAAGGAAGGAGCAGGAGACCGTTTCATTAGCAAGAATTAAGGGTGTGTTAGGGATGTGCTTGTGGAGAGGTGTTGGTCAACACTCCCGTTGTTTGAAAACATGGATTTGCTAAATTCAAAGACAAGCTGGCCAAGAACTTCATCTTGGAGCTCTCTGTGGCCACTGTCTCTTATCGTGAGCTTGGCTGACAAAGTCGGTCAGATGTGAGACATGGGGTAGGAACTCCTTAGGTTAGTTCACAAGTATAACTGACCATTGTACCTTAAGAGAGTCAAATTTCTGATAAATGGGTTTATTAATAACTTCCATAAAAACCAATGAGTTTAATCGCTTCAACTTAGGAAGTGGTAATTTGAGGAAGTAAGATCTCACACATCTGCACTAATTTATTTATGCTCTATGAATTAAGAGCAAAAAGCAACTAACCTGATAATACCTTGGCAGACTAATAAATGAGAAACAGATTTTTTTAAAATGGGAAATTGATATAATTAGAAAGCTATTAACTTTTTCCCCTACTCCAGCATCATGGAATAAGTGAGCCACAAGGGACCTATCCTTAAAAATAATTAAATTCCAAAGACGTTTTCTGGTTTAAGAACTATCTGATTTTTCTAAGTTGTAGTATCGAACAGTGTGTATTTAGAGATCTCTGTGTGTATGTGTGTCTGTCTGTGTGTGTGTGTGTGTGTGTGTGTGTGTGTTCTTGCCCCTCTGTGTTTGGGGAGCTCCAGCATTGTGCAGCCAGTTCCTGCTACGTGCTGAGCCCGCTGCTACTGCTGTGTGAGGTATCTGGTCTGCCAACCGCAGTGGGGTAGCCAGTGGCCACCACCTTTAACAGTGAGGAAACTGAGTCACCCAGAGTTGAGGCTGACTATAGGCTCAGGGTGTGAAACCATGCTCTTAGATTCTTTAGTCTTCTGCTCTGATGGATAAAGACCTAATAAATGGTGAGCACACTGAAAGGGAGAATTGGGTTAAATCTCTGGCAGCACAAGCCAGGCCTGTTAAGGGAGATGAAAGGGAGTGGCCTGTGCCATCCTTGATTGAATCTCAGGTCACCCACTGAGAAAGCTGGCTTGAGCACCAACCGGGTTCTGGGTGGCTTCTTCTCAAAGCTCATTTTTGGGAAAACTTCTTATGTGCCTTACCTTGCTCAGCTCAAAGAACAGCTCTGCAAGAGGACTGGTGGCCCCGGCAGAGGAGGCCAGGTAGTATGCGCTCCAAGCAGAAGGCTTATGTCTCCGTAAATGTATAAATCCATTACAGTATTACTATGAGGTTCTGTTTAGATTCTTATTGTCTACAGCAGGAGACCAGTGAGACTGAACCCACTGACTCTATCATGGCCAGAACAGTAATCCAAATATGTCCACAAACCCTGCCAGGTGATGCTGTCTTATTGTGATGGCATATATCTCAGGTGATGGTGACAGGGAGCCAATGATAAGGTTTTAACAATAAAAAAAATACAGACAGAAAGATGAAAGATAGGGAGAGAGAGAGGGAGGGAGGGAGGGAGAGAGAGGGAGGGAGGAAGGGAGGAAGAGAGGAAGAGAGGAAGGGAGGAAGGAAGAAAGGAAGGAAGAAGGAAGGAAGGAAGAAGGAAGGAAGGAAGGAAGGAAGGAAGGAAGGAAGGAAGGAAGGAAGGAAGGAAGGAAGGAGGAAGGAAGGAAGGAAGGGAGGGAGGGAGGGAGGGAGGAAGGAAGGAAGGCCAATAATTACCCTGGTTGGGGACTAGGTGACTCAGGTGGCTGGGAAATGTTTGTAGGATTTTCACTCCATCTTTTCACCCAATTTCTGTTTGTGTTGGCTTCAACTGAGTCTCCTCGTGTGTTAGAAGATGGGACCTTCACCATAGGGGCATCTGGGGGTTATGTTCCACTTAGCCAGCCGTCCAGGAGAGAGACATACCAGACTAGTGAATATCCAGTGGATGTCCTTGATTTTGACAGATGGTGTGGGGGTGGTCTGCCTCCTCCTGAGCTGGCCTACAACAGGGCGTGCAGGACAGTTGCTGACCATCCTGAATCTCTGCTCTTTGGAGTCAGGAGCTGGTGTCATTCAGCATCCCTGCAGCTGGGCGCACCCATCCCTACTTGCCATAGGATTTGGTGGTCGATGTTGCTCTTAGAAACATTTTCCAATAGTAATCCATAGCAAAGATGGGGATGGCTCTGTAAGTCCCAGCATTAAGTGCAATTTACTTCATCTTTCACTCACCATTTCTGTAAGCCACACATTCATTGAACATCCCAATTTGCGGGTTGGAGCTGAGGAGGCCCCATGGTGGAGTGAGACTCCTACGGAACGCATTGTATAAATGGATCCCAAGTGCAAATTTCTTAGTTTTTTCTCTCTTTTCTGGACACCAGTGTTCTTCATGATCTGTATCTTCAGAGCATCTTGAATTGTTACTAACATTAGGGGAACAAGAGAGAGCAGAGAGAAGTTGTAAACCAGGGAGACTAATGTCTTCAAAAATGCGCTAGGAGGGTGGGTCTTATTGGTGGTTTAGTTCCATCTCTAGATGAACTGATTGTTCATAAGATGAAGAAATAAAATGGTTTGCATCCTGTGACAACTGTCAAGTATATGTTTTCCTCTGAGATTTGCTTTTCCCTTTTTGTTTCGTAGGTCTATCTTCCCGTGGTTGTGGCCATGTCTGGAACTGCTGGTCCTCATGGTGAATACATGGAGGGAGGACAGGATCCTGCCCAGCGTGGGTGCCAATGCAGGGCAAGTCCCCCTCCATCCACCCCACTGGCTGTCACCCTTACTATTTTCACATAGGTCTGCTTGGACGGAGAAAGCCACAGCTTGTGAGCCTTGGTTTGCTGAGCCATGTTGAAGACTTTGATTCTGTTTGTACATAAAAATGAGGTTTGATTGACATGGAAATGTCTGAGGGTGACAATCATTGTCACTTCTTCCCTCCCCTTCCTTGGTTATTTTGAAACTGGGAAACTTTTTCAAATGGAGCCTCTCTCGGAGGCAAATGGACGTCTTCTTTCCATATGGAGTGGACATGGCTGTTGTCACCCCTAGAGAAAGAACTGAGAGTGGAGCCCTCTCTATACAGGACTGAATGTGACATCTAGAGGTGGATTTGAGTCATTCACATGTATAACTGTTGTGAGATCTTTCCCCCAGACAAGTTGTGCCTTTGTCCGCTGATTCGGGTATATTTTGACTTGAAGCTCTCCCATGCCCTCTCTGCCAACAGAGATGATGTGAGAGTTGCAATGGTCTCTGCATCTGCTGTTGCTTAGCTTAGCCATGGGGAGTTCTGTAGGCAGAGAACATCAAGTGAGCAGCATCTCCGAGGTGCCAACATGGTCTTCTGGGGAAGGCAGCTGAGTGGCTGTGTCCACAGCTCTTCCCTAAAGTGAAGGGTGACCCTATGGGCCTCCTCGTCTTCTGCTGGGCAACTGAATACCTGCTTTCAGGAGTGTGCCAGAGGAGCCACCCCCTAGACTCCTGGGCTGGTCAGCTCTGGGTCCTCCTGCATGCTCAGTGTGTTGCTGACACCTCTGGCCATTCTGTATCATGGGAAGCTCAGGGACTCTTGGAGAGGCCCTCCCACTCTCAGGTTGCATATCTAGACAGAGGTCAGTTCTCTACCTTCCACATGCTCTGCTGGTGAGCACTGGC
Source organism: Ictidomys tridecemlineatus (assembly GCF_052094955.1). Lineage (NCBI taxonomy): Eukaryota > Metazoa > Chordata > Mammalia > Rodentia > Sciuridae > Ictidomys > Ictidomys tridecemlineatus. The sequence goes on along the minus strand of NW_027522128.1, from coordinate 202,416 downwards.
TATGGCAGCCAGCAGTGGCCATGGAAGGTGGTGATGTTGCTTGTGAGTCTCACAATTCCGAGCCCCCAGATTTCTACTGCCTTGAAGGACCAGCTGGTCTCAGGGGTCCTCGGAGTCTACCTCGCCCATCCTCTTCGTATTTATAGATGGTAAAACTGAGATCCAAAGGACGGAAGTGGGTTGTTCAATCTTCCCAGACTCTTCATGGCAGGAAGACCCAAAGTTGAACCCCACCCACAGCCTAGCACCAGAGATTTAGGATGGTTGTTTCTTTCCTCATTCATCCCAACAAAGGATGTCAAATGGGCTTGTTCAGGCTGAGCACCTGAGGAAGGCAGGTATGCATGGTCCAGGTGAGCGCCCCCCCACCCAACCCCTGGGACCTGCAGAGCTGTGTCGTCCTCACCCTGGGGAGTGTGAACCATAGCCCAGTTCATGTGATATCCCCCTGAATCTGTCCCCAAGCAGCCTAAATTCTTCTCACGCATCTCAATCATTGGAGCAGCTGTGGATGTTTTCATTTTGTGTTTAATAAAGTTTGTTGATTTACAAATGACACACGGAAAAATTTGGTATCCAATTAATTTTGACAAAAGTATATAGTCACACAAATAACACCAAAATCAAAGTAACGAAGATTTCCGATGCTTTAAAATATCCCCTTGTCCCTTTACAGACAGTCTCCCCCAACCTGGTACCTGGGACAAGCACCCCCCTTCTTTCCTTCCCAGTAGCAGGTACTTTACTCTAGAGACACACAGGTGAAGTCATTCAGCTTGAAGCCTTTCATCGCTGGCTTTTCCACTTGGCACAATGCCTTTTCCCCAACATTTTTATTAAGGTATAATTAAAAGTATAATTAGGTAATATATATGCATGCATACATAAATATATCTCTATATATGTATCTGTGAAACCACAGTCAATGTAGTGAACATATCTTCACACCCCCCAAACTCCCCACATTCCTTTGTAAATCTGACCCTCACCCATCGGCCCATTTCTCACTATCCCAAACAGCCCCAAATCTGCTTCCTGTCTATAGATAAGTTTTCACTTTACAGAATTTTCAGTCAAGAAGTGAATCACCAAGCATAGACTACTTTCTTGCAGTACAACTTATCCATGCAGAGAACTGCCATTTAAAGAGCAAAAATTTTAAATTTAATAAAATCATTATTACCCAGATTTTGTTAAATATTTTTTATACTGTATCTAAGACAAGATCTAAACTGTATCTAGACTGTACCTAATTCAGGATTACAAAGATTCTCATACATATTTTTTTCATGAAGTGTTATTGTTTGTGTTTTCACACTAGCGTTTCAGATTCATTTCGATTTAGTATTTGTCTACGGCACAGAACATGGAGCAAAGCTCATTTTTCTGGATGTGAATATTAAGTCACCCTGTGCTTATTTGTGGGAAGGGATATCGTTCACTGACCTGCCATTGCAGCTGTTCACAGGCCAGCTGTGAAGGGCCGATGGTTTTAAATTATAGCCTAAGTCAAATATTGCAGAAAATATCCACTAATGACTTGAAGAAAACACAGGCATGATGGGTTTGTACCCCCCCCAGAGCCCACCACCAACCAAAGGCCTCGACGTGGTTTCCCCCGCTCCCTTCTCTCCACCAGCCATCCCTTAGGGAGGTCTTGGTAGCAACGCTCCTAAAACAGAAGCAAAGGGGGAAGTCCAAGTCTGGAGAAGATCTAGAAATAACATAAGTGCCTCTTGTCCAGAGTGCCTGAAAAACTCTCCCAGGTTCAACTAAACATGGGGAAATTATGTAAAGAGACATTTTACTGAAAGAGATAAACAGATGGCAAATAAGCACAGAGCCAAGACGCTCAGCACCGCGAGTTCTTGGAAAAGTGGGCCAGAGCCAAGTGTGAGGCTCCGTGCGCTCTCAGAAGGCCTGATACTTGGGACAGGCTTCCCCAGCGCTGGCCACGGTGCAGGCACTTCCCACCCTGCACTGCTGGTGGGAAGAGAAGGCAGCACCACACTTTGGGCCAGTGTCTGGCAGGGTGCAAAGCAGCTTCTTCCCTGCTGTGACAAGAAGACCTGACAAGAACAACATACATACGGGAAGAAAAGTTCACTTTGGCTCATTGTTTCAGAAGTCAGTCCATGGTTGGCCAACTGCATTGCCCTGGGCCGGGGTGAAGCAGAACATCAGGGCAGAGGTGCCCAGAGGAAGGACGTTCAGGCATGAGACCAGGAGACAGAGCTCCATTCATCAGGAACACCCCATCAGCCACCCCCTCCAGTCCCACCCTACCCGCCCACACTCATCACCCCGAGAATGCACGTCAGCGGGTGATCCACCCATTAGGCTACAGCACTTACAATCCAGTCTGGCACTTCTGAACATTCTCACATTGTCTCACATGTGATCTTTTGGGGACACCTCTCTGCTAAACCATAAGGAGTAGATTGTTAGAGCCAAACATAATGGCACCCAGTAGCATCGAGGACATGCTTCTTCTTACAAAGATCTGTGGGAGAAAATTTAAAGCTAAGTAACTATTTTAAGGAACTTCAATTGAAAAAATAAAGGAACCAAAGAACAGGAATGTGTCCACACAGAAGAGAAACAGGCACAGAGGGAGGAGTGCTTGAGGGAACGCAGCAGGTGTGAAGAGGAATCTGAATGCACCAAGAGGGAGTTACTGTCTCCGGGGCTTGTTCAGTAGCTCAGAGAACCAAGGGGCCCTGAGAACCAATATGCCTCCTAACCTGACTTGAGGGGGTCTCTGGCCCATAGGTCCCACCTCTGTGTGTGACTCTTGTGGGAGAATCTGTCACAAAGCCCTGTGTTAATATTGCAATCCATCCAGGCACAGACTGTGACCCAGGTCTAGCAACAGAGTTTCAAGCGACTTGACCCATCCTTCCAGCCCCTCCAGGGTTTTCAGAAGGCCACAATTCCATCCAAAGGTAGGAGACAGGGGAAAAGTCACTCTTATTGCACCAGACTGCAGATGCATGAGGTTCCCTGTCTGCAAGGTGTGGAATGATATTCAGAGGGCACCATAAGATGCTCACGGAGGTTTAAGAAGCAGCCAGGGATCAAGACAATGCAGCTGTCATTCATTTCAACAGTCCAGTAAGCATGTCATAGAAAACCACCCTGTTCCCAGTTCTCTGGTGGAAGGAGGAGGAGGTGCAGAGACCAGAGACGCCAGGAGGCTGCTTTCCTTTAAAGCACCATCACTCCTCTGAGAGGCACAGTCACCCTCCTGCAACCTCCTCGTGTTGGGAAGAGTTGGCCTGGCTCACTGTCCCTCCAAGGTCTTCTTTTAAACTTTTTCTTTAGTTCAACGGTTTCCCTGGGAAAAAACCTTGCTGTTTAGGAGCCTAAAAGTGCTCTACTTCAGATATTTGCTTTATCTGAAATGGCCTTGTGGGGAGAAATCTCTTTCCAGACTTTGATGAGGGACATTCAGGCTGTAGTGAGAACCAGATGCTGAGTCAGAAAGAGCAGTATCCACTTTGGCCCCAGCAATTCCTCCTCTTGGGCTCTGGGGCCAGACGTGGGGCCTCACTTCTACCACTGGGTCTTCACCCATGGATCTGTGTGTAACAGTAGCCCCTGTAGTTGGGACTGGGGCCTCTCCTCCTCAAGATCCCAGCTCCCACCTAGGTCAGAGAGGAAACCACACTCAGCCCCACAATCTGCATCCCACACAGTAGGTTGTGTTTAAGTTTTACCAAATGCCTCCAGAGCTGTTCGATCTTAACAAAAATAATTTACTTTTTTCCAAAGTCAAGTAAAAATCAAATTCAGAAAGAAGTATAATTAGCCCCCACCAAAATGAAATGTTTTACTAAGAAAGAAAAGGGGGAATGAGAGGTGATCTCCCCCAGCTGAGGAACTGGGTCCTTGTCTCTCTCCTGAGGCAGGGGAGAGTTAAAGAAGACAGAAATTCATCCCATAAGTCAAGATAATTTCACCACTCTGCAGCTGGAAGGCTCTGCTTTTTTTTCTGATAGACTTTAAAAATTAAGATATGATTGCTTTTGAGCTTGAGACACTTTGTAATTCACACAGCCACCTCTAAGTGAAAGTGAAACATATAGTATTCTAAAAAGAGGGATGTGGGCTTGAATTTGATTTAAAAAACAGTGGGAGGTAAAGTGTTCATGCCATTAAGACATAAATTATCATTTGCATGAAGAAGATGAGAGCTTGATTCTGACAGAGCTGACATTAAATCAGAATTACATCAATGTTCCCCGAGTCTGGATTTAAGTACCCAGGCGTCCTCTCCTCTCGCTCCCTCCACCCTCCATATATGGTATGTTCCTATCAACCCACAAATAAAAATGCACGTGGCGAGGGAGATGGGTTTATGATGTTGCACAAAAATTCTTTCTCCCTATTTTGACCTAGTCTCAACACGACATTTAAAATCAGAGTAAGTTTGCAGACTTGGTTCTATGGAGTCACCTGCCTGAGAAAACCACGCTGCACAGAGTCCTGGAGGGAGATGTCCCAGCCTGTTCCCAGCCTTCTGTATGAAGCCTTTTCCTCACTATTTTAAAAAGCTATTTCTTTCATACTTTCACATGACACATTGTTTTTTCTCATTTTTGGATACCTCTGGTTTTCATAATCTCTCCCCACATTGACTTAAACCTCAGCATTCAGACCGGACTACCAGGTTACATTAGCATCTGACGCCAACATGCCAACCCCAAACCAGCACTGCGTGTTATGACAACCTGTGTCCCCACAGGGCACAGAGGTGACATAAGGAAGCTCCCTTCTGCAGAGCGGAGCTGTCCAACAAAGAGCCTCCTGGCTGGCCAGACCTTCCTCTGTATTGTGTCCCTCGGTAGCCGCGTGGGGCTGTCCAGCAAGGGAAATGTGGCTGGAGCCCCCAGGGAGCTGGATTTTTATTTTACTTTATTTCATAATTTCAATTTCAGTGTCTACATGTCACTTGTGGGTGCCAGTTGGACAGCAGGGCTCTGGAGTCATTTACATCTACCCACTCGCCTGGTGCAGAAGGAAAAAAAAAATTAAAAATTCTTACCATCCCAAGAAAGGCATACACAGCACACCTTCATGTCTCTTCTGGTAATGCCCACCATGGGGTGGGAACATGTTACCCTGGGTGACGTTACCTAGTTACTTTCTGTAATGGTACAAATTACAATGGCCAAATTGTGGTGGGAACTTTGAGTTCATTCCCCAATATTCCCTTTCTTTCTAATGGAAGAGTAGTTTTTCCTCTTTTTTTGGGAGCTACCAGGGGTTGAACTCACGGGCACTGGACCACTGAGCCACACCCCCATCCCTATTTTGTATTTTATTTAGAGACAGAACATCACTGAGTTGCCTAGTGTATCACTTCTGCTTAGGCTTGCTTTGAACTCGCGATCCTCCTGTCTCAGTGTCCCAAGCCACTGGGATTACAGGAGTGTGCCACTGCGCCTTGCTGACCTTTCTTTCTAAATTAGACTTTCCTATATGCATATACTGTAGGTGTCCACCCATTGTCTGTCCACTTATCTAAGCCTGGTGGTTTGGTTGCAAAACTGTGGTAGAGGGAGTTGTTGATTCCCTTGTCCTCTGACTCATCCGCTCCTCTGTGAAAAGCCAGGTGTACATCCAAGCCCCTTAGGGACACCTCTGCTCCTTGCTTTGCCAACAGAACAGGAACGGGTGTTGCTTTGCCTGCATGGAGCCCAGGTTGGGAAGCCCTGCGTGTTCTGAACTGCCATCAACTCTCTTAGAGGCACAATGGACCGCTCCTGTGATGGCCCATTAGGAGCCTAAGAGATGCACTGAGCATCCTGTGATGGCCCATTAGGAGCCTAAGATATGCGCTGAGCAGAATGGCCCCAGGGTCTGCCCAGCCCAAGGCAGCTCAGCTTCATCAGCATCTGCCCCCCAGACACATGACCACAGTGGTTTTTGTCACTGATAGTCTTAAGCAGTCCAAATTAGGCAACACCCAAACAAATAACAAAATAGTAATCCTAAATGCAACCTTGTCAACATGTGGGATCTAATGGTCTCACTCATCCTTCAGAACACAGAGTTCACAGGATGCATTAACAACTTTGCATCTTCTGTAAGAAACCACTTTAAAATAAGGACAAACTCCATGACTCCAACTCTGTGTTGTCCTGAAAAAGCCAGAGAGACACAGACATCAAAAAGACCTGTGGGATTGATGGGAGCACAGGGAGGAATGAGGAGATGCAGGACTTTGAGGGTGGTGGGACCCTGTGAGTGATGCCACCTGTCCTCATGCATTTGGAAGACCCGCAAAGCACTCAGTGCTGAGAAGCCCCCTGTAAACCCTGGATCCTGTGAGAGCTGCATCTAAGCAGGCTCCCTGGGTACCCAAAGTGCCACAGGTGCCATTGCTGCTGTGGGGTTGCACTGAACCTGGATGTGGGTGAGCAGGGCACAGCAGGAATGCGGTTCCTTCCACGCAGCTCTTCTGTGAGCCACAAGGTGTCCCTAGAGGTCCTGTGTGAGAAGATGCAAGAGGGTTCAGAGGTGGAGGAATGGGTTAGAGATTCATTAGTCCCTGCAGGGATTAGCTGGGCACCACTGTAGGCAGGTGGGGTGTGGCTGGAAGAGGTGGTCATTTGGGACGTGGCTTTGGGGTTTATATTTTGTCCATGGTGAGGGGAGCTCAATACTCCTCTCTCTCTCTCTCTCTCTCTCTCTCTCTCTCTCTCTCTCTCTCTCTCTCTCACCTGGTGCCATTTCCTGAGCTGCTCTCCTCCTCCACACTCTTCCACCATGATGTTCTGCCTCATTAAGGCCCAGAGCAATGGAGCTGGCCCTCTATGGACTGAGACCTCTAAAACCATGAGCCCCAGATAGATTGTTCCTCCTCTAATTGTTCTCGTCAGGTCTTTTGTTACAGCAACAAAAAATCTGACTAAAACATACTCTACAAAATAAAGTCTGTGTTAAAATGAACAAACAGCTGATGTAACTGAACCCATGGGCTGCGGTGTCTGTGTCTGGGCCAGCCTCTCACTCTCCACTCTGCCTGCCCCTGGCTGGGCTTTCCTCCCAGGCAGACTCTCTTCTCATACAAACTCTGGCCCTTCTAGGGCCCCACACCTAAAGCTCTAAATCCCAGGAGAGAGAGGTATACTGTTTTTGTATCAGGGGTTAAACCTGGGGGTGCTTACTCACTGAGCCACATCCCCATCCCTTTTTATTTATTTATTTTTTTTACTTTGAGACAAGGTCTTGCTATGCTTAATGCCTGGCTAAGTGCCTGAGGCTGGCTTTGAACTTGGGATCTTCATACACAAGCCTCCTGAGCCTCTGGGATTATAGGCGTGGGCCACTGAGCCTGGCTGAGAGTTGTACTTTTAACCTGTTGTTCCTAAAGGAGATATTCTACCCCTGAGGGTCTCCTGGGCATGTCTGTCCAGGTGGGTGAAATGCTCCAAAGAGGCCCTGGGCCCCTGCTGTCCCTGAGTGTGCACAGAGGGCGGCATTGGCTTAGGAGTTAGCTCACGTGGTTATCCTAACTGCCATGACTGGCCAGTTTGTAAATGGACAGGCTTCTAGCATAGGGCAGATTTGTGCAAAGTACCTGACTCCAGGCTGGGAAATCTGTCTCCAGGTGCCCAGGGACCCCTTGCTGAATGTGAATGAGCTAGTCAGAGTGTCTTCAAGCTCTCTGCATACCTCACAGATGGGAGCGCTTACATGAGTCAGAACTGACATATGGTGGGAGACCTCCTGGATGCCGCCCATTGGAGACTGTTCTTATGATAGCAAATGTAGTCTGAGGGTCTGGCCTGAAATTTCTACAATATTTTCCAGATGAGATCTTAGAAAGAAAGACCAGAGGCTTCAGCTACAAGTCTTTTTCAGGTTCGCTTCAGCAGGCCTTTTGACTTCTCCAGAATTGGTGCATCTCACAGAGCCCTGGGGCAGGGAAGGGACTTTCACCACAGTGGAGGAAAGTCCCCTGGTTGGAGGCTGGGAAAAATAATTAGAAGGACAATCAATACAAATTTAATTTAAATGAGGCTATTAAGATTTGAATCTTGACATTCTGCTCTTTAGCATTATTAGTTATGTGTGTTCCCAGCCATTTCACTAACAACAAAATGCAGAGAGACCAACAGTGTCATTTAGAAGATCCATTTACCCTGTGCACCATGTGCGCCAGCCTCCCTTGCTAATCAGCTGCTAAGCATAATACCCGTCCTTGGCTGGTGGTGTTTAATCACATTTTGAATGTGATTCTCAGCGTGTATTAGGAATAAGTGACATGACTTTCCAACAGAGAGACGTGTGAGGTTAAACCATCTGTATGCGGTGCCTTCTTACCCCATGATTTAGAAGGCAGCCTGTCTGTTCCCAGGTAAAGGAGGGCTGTGGTTAGCACTCAGGGTTCAGCTGAGTTCAGATGGATACCAGTGTCTCAGGGGTGATTTCCTCAGGAGAGAGGTCCCAGGCAGTCCCTTGCCACTGCTGCCAGGGGCCTGTTGACTCTGAGGTCCAGTTCTGGTGCTGTGCGTCCTTCTTGCTGAAAAGACATTTCAGCAACATGGGCCTGCCAGCCAAGGTCCTGGGAAGGTGAATTGTCCCTGGCTTGGAGCTCTGCAAAATTTGTTGTTAATTTCTAGAGACAAGAACACGTACCTCTCCACCCACCGGCTATTTGGGGTTGTGATTCCTTGTGGTTGCATGAGCGAAGACAAATACACACATTAAGCCTGGAGTTAGGTCACTGGGCTCCTCCATCTGTCTGTGTCCATCTATCCACATGAGGATCAGGGATCAATCATGAGAATATGGGTTGCCACCAAGACTGCTGGTCACAGAGACTCGGATTGTGTTTCACTCAATCTAAAACATTCTGTTTCAGGACCATGGCAGAATCATAAAGCAAACCTGATGGGGAAGCCTACACATCACTCTCTCTTGACTTCTGCTTTCTAACAAGTTAAGCCGTAAAGTGCATTTTGATTTTAATACAGGCTAATGGTGAGTCAGATGTGGTTAAATTTCTGCAGACTTCTCTCTGGAAAATGCTCCCCAGTGGACCTCAGAAGCTCTGCAGCACCTCATGAACCCAGCATGGATGCAGTCACACCAGCTCAGCTACCAGAAGAAACATCAACTTCCATTCTGAACCCATCTGTTGTCTCCATCCTTTAGGCACCAACTCCCACGTGAACCTCAACATTACTGGGAAGCCCCATCATGCCGAAAACTGCAGTGTGGCACACACTGATCTGCTGTGTCCTGAACATGGTAAACTCACTTCCCCTCCAGAAAAACAGCTACTCAGGCATTGAGTAACTTCCCTTCCCTATCCTGAGCAGCCTTTCCCAACTCTCCAAACCGAGCAAGTCTTAGGAATGATGGGAAACAACTTTCTTATTATTTGCTACCATGTCATATAAGCATCTCAGCTTGTAATTGCTCAGAAGAAATCAACCTTTCCTAACCAAACCCCTGCAGGTGCAGGCATGGGCAGAGCCTCATACTGTGATTCAGGACTTCCCAATTGGGCAGCATCAGCAAGCAGTGGGGAAGTTAGAAACTACATCCACACAAATACAAGTGCAGCTAGAGCAAGTTACCTTAGACTAATTATCCTGCAATGATAGTTTCAACTGGGAGCATCCTGTCTCCAAGGGGACATGGAGCAGTGTCACCCTATGATGTTACCAGTATCTAGCAGGGAAGCCAGAAAAGGTGCTTCAACATCAGATATGCATCCATCAGCCCTTGACAAAAAGAAGAACAAGCTGATCTAAAATGTCAGTGCCCAGACTGACAGCCCTGGTCCTATAAGAAGGAGTTGGAGGCTTTTGTAATTAACATGATGAACCAACCAGGCAATAGGACCAAATTATTGGATTCCCATTAGTGGGAGATGGAGAATTTATTTCCTGCAGCAGAAGAGTGCTTCACTCTGAGATATTTACACACTTCAGGTTTATGAGAGTCCACAAATCCCCTCCATTGAACTGTTGCCCAGATGAAAAGTGTTGGAGAGACCTTGGGTTAATTTAACATTATAAAAATCCTGATTTGGTTTTTGACCTAAATGGCATAGAGCGTACCCTTCTACTCGGGAGCTAATTGTTGGTCCCACACTGGATTCTCCAGCTTCTGGGGCTGGAGTTGTGTCTGTGTGTCCGTGCAACCCAGTGCCCTTGCATTTGGAGGATGCTGGGAATATATACCATTAACCTCGGTTTCTGTTGCCTTCGTTGTATCCTCTATGACACACCCAGACACATGTGTAAGTGTTTGTGTGTGTGTGTGTGTGTTTCTGTGTGTGTGTGTGTGTGTAATTTTGGACTAGCTTTAACTTCTTTGTTGTACTGGCATTTAAATAATCACTGGTGATTACGAGAGTCCCCAGGTCACTAGGAGCTGTGATTTTGCTTGGAGAGAGATGGTAATCCCTGTCACTATCCACACTCCATGGGGAAGGTCATCTCGACTGTCCCTGTCAGTACTGAGTCAGTTGTAACAAGAGCTCCTTCAGAAATCTCAGCATTTCTCTGCCTGCCTTGCCGAGGGACATTACCCTGAGCCATTTTCCCTCAGCCGTGATGATCTTTCCCTTATTATCTGAATGGATTGCTCCCATTTTGAAATTAACAAATATTTATTAAGCTCTGGTTCTCTCACAAAGCACTGGGGGATTCAGCAATAAAATAGATGTGGTTTTCGTATCCAAGAAGTGGAACACACAGTCTCCAAAGACTTGGGTCTCACCACGGTTCAGACCTCGAGATGGGGAAAGCTGATGCAAAGGCAGGGACGAGAGCTGTGCACCCTGAGGCACTCACCCAGCACCCCAGTAGACACGTGGGGACTGCCCACGTGCAGAGCCCAACCTACACTCAAAAGTCCAGGGTGGCCTGGATTTGCTAATTTCCTCTGAGGCAAAGGAAGGTCTGCCTCTGTTGTGGAGGAAGTGGGATTTGACAGGGATGTACTTGGCTGCCAAGATCCTAAAATTCAAAAAGCAAAATATTGGGCAATGAGAGCAAGAGAGAGGAGTGTGAAGTTGGGGTTTGTAGGATAGAACCCGAAATATGTCTCCTGGAAGACGAAAGTACATAAGTGATTTTAGTCTGCTGCAGAAATACAGTGGTGCTATCTGTCCATCCTTCCATTCATCCATCTGTCCACCGGTCTAACCATACATCCATCATTCTCTCCCTCCACGTGTCCATGTGTCCATCCACCCATCAGCCCATCCTTCCATGGCATATTTGCAGAATGCCTACCACGTGCCAATCCCTACTAGAACAGCAGCTCTGAACATGGACAATTTCCCCGCCCTCGTGAAACTGTCCCCACAGTGGGAAGGCACACGCTAAAATGGGTGGAATACCTAGCATGTTAGGTGCTCGGTTCTCTGGACAGAAACAAGGTACGGCGCAGGACAGCGAGACCAGGCTGGGTGGAGGGGTCTTAGTAGAGCCATCAGCAAGTCCTGACCGAGGAAGGGGGGTTGGCCAGGAGACCTGGAGGAGGGAAGGCAGTCCATGGGCACAAGTGAGCTTGGGCCAAGGCCTGGCACAGAAACCAGTGGGTGCTGGTAGTGGGGGACACAGTAAGGAGGCCAGAGTGGCTGGGGTAGTGTGAACAGAGGAAGGCCCACGGCGAACTGCAGAGAGGCCTGGGCAGTGCAGGCAAGGGGCTTAGGGTGTCAAGGCTGGACAGGCAGGAGGGGCCTCAACTCAGCTGCACCAGGTGTGAGTGGGTGGAGGGTTCTGGGTTGAGGAGCAGCAGGCAGATGGTAACAGGGTCACTAGGCTCTGCACAGGGAGAAGGGGGTGGTGGAGGCAAAGGCAGAAGCAGGAGACCTTTTGGAAAGATGTGTCAATAACCCAGGTGGAAAGTGACAGTGCCTGGGCCAGAGAAGAAGGTGGACAGGTGAGTGTCCCCAGACTCTTCCTAGAAGCAGACAGTTGATGTCTGGGTCACTGTGGTGAGCCGTTCCTGCGGACTGTGGTCGCCATTACATGATGGCGCTGGCTCCGTTGTGGTCTGTGAAGGACAACTCCATATCAAAGAGAGTTGGCATGTTCCCAGCTCCTTATCAGAGAAAGTTGGCGTGTCATTTTCTAGCACCCTGTGAGAAGGGTACACGTGGCAGCTTTGCATTGGGGTTCGCGGTGCTTTATTAAGGCTGGGAGGGGCATCTGAGGTTTAGTAGAAGGAGTAGTAGAAGAATTATTAGAAGAATATCAAGGGCCTGAATAAACTGCTGAAAGAAGATTCCTGAGTCGCATCTTCCTTGCGGGCAAGGGGGGTCGCGACAGGTCACATCCCATAAGAGTCATACCCGAGTCTTCTCAGATCCCTGTGGCCATTAGAACTCGTGCCACCCCAGTCTACCTAAGGCTAGGAACATTCTAGAACACACTGCTGACTTGATTGCCATCCAGGAAGCAAGCCAGGCTGGGTGCTCTACTGTGCTTCTTGGTTTACCTTAGAAACTAACTGGCTCTGAAGCTATTTTCAGGAACTGATTAAGGGAGATGAAGTTTGACAGGTGACAATGTTGTTTTGTGAGGGTTTTTTTTGAAACGATTCTTTCTTCTCCCTCTAAACCCCACACACTGCCCTGTTTCTTTCTGAAGGAAAAAAAAAGTCTGTTCTCAAAGGAAGATGTCACATGTCCTACGCTCACATAGGGCTTCCAAGGCACCTCTTTCTTATAAATCAAGAATCAGGAGATCAGTAGTTGAGCCACATATTTTTTTGTCTTTAAACAGAGTTGCTCATTCAGAACAGGGCAGCACACATCATCCTCTGAAATATCCCTGTTCTCCATCAATGCACTAGTGGCATCTTTTGGAATATCTCTATTTTCAAATCTTAAAATTAGTGGATTGTGATTACACACACAGTGGGTGGGACCACTCTGCCACATCTGCACATGCACAGAACATAGTTTTCCAATCTCATTCCCCCACACCTTCCCTTCCTGCCCCCCGCTCTTGCCTTCAACTTATCTGCTTGCTCTACTCTGTTGATTTCCTATTACTATTATTATTATTATTATTATTATTGCATTATAATAAATAAACACGCAGGTGTGCTCATTGCGGCTGACTTGTGGGTAGACATGGCATAATTTGGCAGATTCCATTCCCTGCTGCTTCCCAATGGCCCTCCTCCTTTACTCCCTCTCAGTCCCTTGCTCTACTCCATTTTCCTCCTATTTTTCATGAGCTCTCCCTTTTATGTTCCGTTCTCTCTCTCGAACTTTCACAGATGAGAGAAAACACTCGACCTTTGACTTTCTGAGTCGGGCTTATTTCACTTACCATCTTGTTCTTCTGTCCCATCCATTTAGACACAAATGATGGGACTCTGCTGCTCCAGAGAGCCAACTCCATCAGGGACATGAACACAATTTCTTTACCCCTCATCTGCTGATGGGCACCTACCTGGACTGGCTCCATAAGTGAGCAATTGTGAATTGTGCTGGGATATCTTTTAAAAAATCTTGCAGATTTACCCACGTCCTAAATTAGAAGCACACCACAGAGAACAGCAGCTGGAGATTGGGCTAGTCCTTGTGTCCCCAGATTGCCCTTCTGTATTTGGGGGCCAGTACTGTCCGGGGCAGAGTTGAAAAGGGAATGCTGGGAATAGGAACCAGGAGGAAACTGCTGTCCCCCAACCCCCATGTGGAGAGGAGCAGGAGAGAAGCTGGCGCCCTATACTGGCACCCACCATCCTCAGGGCATTTTATCTTGACCTCACAATTAACACCTCATGATGCAAGATGGCGGTCAGCAGTCCAGGTACCATGACTGCACTCAGGTGTGGCTGGCAACCAGAAGGGAAGAGGTGGTGGTGGTCCTCAGCATGTGTCCCTCACTCAGGTTACAGGGGACCTCCTGGGGGTTGCCAGGGAGTGGCCCTGGCATCTCATTGGCCAGCACTGGGTGACTCCATGATAATCTGCAAGGCTCTTTGCTCTCATCTGGTGTCCCTGCTCCCAGGATGCTGTGAGGTGAGCTCTTGGAGAAGAAAGAGAGGGAGAGAATGGCAGCAGAGGGTCAGCCAGCTCTGCCTAAAATTGTTTACTCTCCTCTTTCAGAGCTGACAGCATCTCCTGAATTCACACACTATGGCTTCCCATGGGGACGCTGGGGCAAAGGGAGCTGCAGAGCTTGGCCAGGTTCATGCAGCCTGGGTGTGGTCAAGCTGACTGGAAATGTGGCTTTGGTGACCTCAGGAGCCCAGACGCCCCACTCTGCTGCCAGAGCAGGGGACCTCCGGCCTTGCTGGATGCCGACCACAGCACTGGGAAAAGGTGGCAATTCTCGTCCTGGGAACACGTGCACCATCATGGAGCTGAAGGGTGGGCATGAGGAGATCCACAGCCAGCAGCCAGGGGTGGCCGTGGGTCGGGGTCAGCCCCAACTGTCCACACGGCACTGGGCTCGCTGAGCGGAAGCAGCAGGACAGTCAGTCCACAGAGGGAGAGTGGCTGGGCCACTGCCAGGGAGCAAGACAGCGGGGAGTGAGGACCCCAAGTACGGGGTTTCCTTTGGGGCGATGAAACTCTTCTGGAAGTAGATGGTTGGGTGTCCTCCAAGATACCACGTTACCCCTGTAAACGGTTAAGAGGGTGAATTTTGTGTTATGTGTATTTTAGCGCAATTTGAAAAATAAATAAGACAAAAGAGGAAAGCCCTCAAGTACTCACCGGTCAGACCTTGAGTGGTCCTTCCTTCATGTTCAAGTGTGGCATCTATTTAGTGTCCACGGATACCAGCCCCTGCTCTGAGGTAAATGGAGAGTAATAAATTGATTTAATGGCGACAGGAGGGGTGAAATAACCAGCACTTCTGTAACCCCCGGGGCCTGGTATTTCTGTTCTGTGGATCACTATAACTAGCTGTGAGCCCCGAAATCCTGCACAGCTAATCCAGGGTAAAAGCGTGTTTTCCTCTAGAGCCTATAAACTTCTGCAGGCGTCTTTCTGTGACTCTGCCCACTGCTGGCAATTATCAGATGCTGTTCTCATATCTAACTCCTCCTTCTCCTCCTTCCCTCTCTACTTGGCTTTTCTTCAATTATGCGAGGTTACCCAGGACACAGAACCATGGGATCTTCCAAGTACCCAAGCCTCTTTATGTAGGCTATAGGGAAATCTGCCAATCAACCTAAACCTAGGTGCTGTTTGTACCCTGATGTTATAGCTTGGGAACCTGAGGTACAGAGAGGATGGGCAGTGTGCCCAAAGTTATGCCTGAAATTCCATGTGGGGACCTAAGTATGGGCCAGAGAGTCCACATCAGTTCCCTCAGCCTGACCAGCATCTCTGAGCATGAGTGCCGTGGCAGTCTGGGGAGGCCTGTAGAAACTTCTCTGAGTAAAGTAAAATTATAGCCTTGCTAAAATTATACTCTTGCCAAGAAATCCAATTATAATGACATCAGAATATTCCATAAAAGCAGCCTGTGGTACAGTAGTGCATGCAGCTTTAAAGGGCAAGACTCAGCGCAGATCTGGTGCCCCCACCACTGCCCCACGCTTGGGACCTGTGGTGCCTACAAATGGCTTTCCAGGATGTCTGCATCACCAGGAATGGGCATGGGGACTACTATTACTCTGTGTGTGTGTGTGTGTGTGTGTGTGTGCATGCACACTTGTCTCTATTCATTACTAAAGAACAATGCTAAATCACAGTTAGAGGTTAGTAAAATCAAGATACAAATGTTCTCACTGGGCATGATGGCACATGCCTGTCATCCCAGTGGCTCAGGAGGCTGAGGCAAGAAGATTCAGAGTTCAAAGCCAGCCTCAGGAACAGCAAGGTCCTAAGCAACTCAGTGAGACTCTGTCTCTAAATAAAATACAAAATAGGGCTTGGGATGTGGCTCAGTGGTCGAGTGCCTCTGAACTCAATCCCAGGTGCCAAAAAAAAAAATACAGATGTTCTTCCTGACCAGGTTCACAGAATCCTCAGACTCCATGATGCTCACCCTCTGCAGACCCAGGGTAGGAGCATCTGGATGCTCTGTACCTGGGGCTCCAGGGTTTTAATTAAGGAGAAAATGGATCAAATTCACCTCAAAACACAGCTGAAGTTCACACTTAGCTCAGACCCATGGCATCCCCTTCAGTAATTGACCCCTGGTTAACAACTCTTTCTAAGCTTCAGGGTCTACAGTGACAGGGCTGGAACCACCCGGGTCTATACTCTCACAGGACCAAGGTCCAAAGGGAGACCGAGGCCTGAGGGAATGGAGGCCTGAGAGAGTGGAGGCCTGAGGGAGTGGAGGCCTGAGGGAGTGGAGGCCTGAGGGAGTGGAGGCAGGTGCAGACTGTTTTAATATAATGCAGGGAGAGCAGTGCTTGAGCTCTGCAGGACCAGGCCAGGCCAGCTCTCTGGTCCCCAGGAGGCTGCAGTGGTCTCTGGCTTCCCCCCTGGACAGCCTACAGCATACTCTCTGAGGAACAGAAGGGGTGTTCTTCTTCAAACACACATCACATGGTGTCCTAGCCTGCTTGAACTTTCTAGTGGCTTCCTTTATCTCTTGGAAGTTTCCCTCTTCTTAATAATGGCCAAGAAGTTACCTGAGGGTTCACCCCCATCCTTCCCCATCCCTCCTCCCACCTCCTCCATCCCCTGCCTCTGCCTCTGAGCTTTCCCCACCCTAGGACCATTTCACCCCCTTTACAGTCCACCCTGGGACCCCATCCTTGGGAAGTAAGCTCAGGCTGCCTGCCCAGCATGAACTTAAGGACAGTGCTGGCTCAGATGGCATTACCACAGTGATCAGGGGGTCAAGGAGAGTTTCATTGTTACTTAACATCTCTGTGCCTCAGTTTCCCCATTTATACAATTGAGTCAATAAGTCACCTTTTCAGGATTGCAGTGAATGGAAAATGTGTATAAGTCAGCTGTCCCGGTCTCTACTCAGCATTAGGCTCCCCAAAAACATCAGTGACCATCATGGTGAGGGGGGTTTAGAGTGTAACACTTACAGTACAAAACACAGGGCAGTGCACAGAGACAGCCTCACACACCTGGTGCTTGCAGAGCACAGGTGGACATTGAAAGGGACACCTCCTGCTTTTGGATCCTGGGTGAGGTTTCCTGCACACAGCACAGATTGCTGAGGGTCAAAGTTCCTTTTTCTGCTATCCAGCTGGTGGAGGAGAGGGAGCACATGAACCCAGCAAAGTGCTCAGCACAAGATTCAGGAGCGAGAACCAGGTGTGTAGACCAGTGGACAGGGTCAGGTGGAAGGGAACTCGGGAGAACTGCAGAACCCATTCTGCATGGTGGATGCAGGCTCCAGCCCTGGCTCCAGCTCTGTTTCCCTGTGGGACTGAGCATCTGAATGGCCAGAACCCCCAATTATTTCAAAACAACCTTAGATCTATTGGGTATTTTTTGTGATATTTTAGAAATTCATTCATGTGGATCCAACCAAGCATCAGTGACAATGTGGATAAAGGGAAGTAAGCCTGGCATAGAGGGGAAATCATGCCTCGTCCCATTATGTGAGGGACCTGGAAGAGTCAACCTCATAGAAATAGAAGGGAAAGGTGGCCGCCAGTAGCTGCGGACAGGTGTGATGAGGGAATGGTGCTACAGAGGCTCAGTCCCACAAGGAGGAGGGAATTTGGAGTCGCCCAGTGGCTGTGGTGGACAACATGCAGTATACAATGGAGATGCCTGGAGACTGGGTTATTCTGTCTGGAGTCTGGGCATCTGTCTCACAGGTACACTCCATGCTGTTTGCACATTGAAAAAAAAACTGCCTGATTGTGCATTTTTTGAAAAGTCTTCTGTAGCTAAGCACCACTGGGCTGCACTAGAAAAAGTGGTAAGAGGGTCCAGCATATGTCCTCATCACAATAGATACAGAAGTCTGGCAGGAAAGGGATTTTGGGGGCGGTGGGTATGCTCCGGACATTGCTGTGCTGGTAGTGCTGTAACCAGTGAAGCTAAACTACAGGTTCCAGCAAGGAACGATGGGATATTGGAAAAAATAAAGAGTCAACACATGCAGGTCTTGAAGACAAAACAGCTGGGGTGCAGTGGAGCATGCTCTCTAGTGGAGAAGAAGATCTGAATAATTACACCAGCAATCATTATTATATATGTTCCTCAATCAGTTTAAAGATTGTGCAAGCATTATTCTTTGTATTCATGACAGTTACAGAGTTAGCCACAGTATTCAGCTATTTTCCCAGTCACATCCTAGAGTTGCACTGTGGAGTGTTAGGAGCCTTGTGCAGCTCAAGAAAGTCCATTGTTTAAAGTTACTAATTCACAGGTAGATTCAGGAGCAGCAGAGCTGGTCAACATTGTGGCTATCTTAGCAAGGAAGTTCCTTCAGTCCCAGGAGCTGCCCTGCCTGAGAATAAATAAAGTCGAGGCTGATAAGAGTCTATCATGGAGGACATCTCCATAGCAACCGGGCATCCTGTGCCTTTGCACAGGAACTTTTCCAGCACCAAGCATGCCACAGCCATAAAGTCATCAGGGACCCCAATCTCAGACTCTTGTCTACCAGTCACTGTCACAGATCTCCACACTGTAGCAGCAGTTTTATGGGTGTTCACCTAATTTCCACAGCCACCAATGTGTACATTCTATATTACACTTTTTATATGCCAATCATATGTCAGTGACACGGTCTCAAAAATAACATAAAACTAGTTCAAAGGAGCAAGCAAACAAAAATGAAGATCTGCAGCCTTCATGGGGGGCCTTGGTCAATGGTGACCCCCATGTCAAGATCAGAGCATGCTCCAATGCAGTCATAGTAACACCTAGGTGAGGGGTCAGGTTGGGGGTGGTGAAGTGTCCCCACAGAAGGAGGCAGAGCTCTTGCAGCATTACTGTTTGTGTTGCCTGATCCTGTCATTTTGATTTGGGAATCTCATGCTGGTGGGACCCGAGTCCATCTTCCTCACTGACTGAGACACTAAACAGGACAGCCAGGCTGACCCATATTCTCCTGGCAGGAAGCATAAACCAATTTCTGAATCTAAAGAAAGGACAGGCGTGAATTCCAGAATGTCCTTCAGGAGATGCTGACAGAAGGTTGGTGGACGGGGCTGCCTCCTTCCTGCCCATCAGTCGTGTGGCTCGGAATTCCTGGTTATGGGAAATCACAAGAGGGACCCAAGGTGTGGAGAGGGGTCCCTGGTTTCAGATTTTAACAATTCCTTCAGTTGTAAATCTTCAGTTTGATAAACTTAGATAACCTTAATCAGTGATTCTCAATAGGGTGACAGACACCCAGGAGACACAAGGCAATGACTGGAGACATTTTTACTTTCTCAGTTGAGGGTGAAGGTGTTGCTACTGGCTTTCAGTGAAGACACCAGGCTGCGTGACATTCTGCAGTGCAGAGAATGACCTCCACAGAGACAATGTGGAGAGAGTCTGCTTCGTGTGACTCATGGCCACAGGATATTGTGGACACTGTGGATTACTCCTGTTCTCCAGGAAGGTGGCCCAGGTGTCTTTTGGTGGCCTCAGTGGTCCTACTGGATCTCATCTGCCAAAACCGTCACCACACATTCTTCATCCACCTGGTGAAGATCAGACCTTCTCTTTTTTGAGCAGAAGTTTCATACAGACCCTGAAATCAGACTCAGAGACCAGCTCTTCCACTGTTCAATGTGAATGGCACGCTGCAGAATCCCGTGTATCATATGGCACCGCTATGTAAAAGGGCTGGGTTGACACGTGTGTTCTGTGGCATCTCCTCGTCTGTGAGCAGACAGAGAAGCCCGAAAAATGGGTTCAAGTGTGAAAATGGGATTCAAAGCAGGAGTGCTTCACGTTTGTGTTCTGCTTCCGAATCTATGTTTAAGGGACACAGATGGTCCGTTATTATCCCTCCCACACACATGAGCTTAATCATGCTGGAAAATTTTAAGTACTCTTTGAATTTATTTATCATGTGCATGGTTTACTGGAAGAAAAAAAGTCTGAAGTTTAAAAGAAATCTGCAGGTGGAAATTTAGCAGTCAAATCCCTTAAATCAAAACAAAAGCAGGAATCCAAATCCATATGATTTAACTCTCCAAATCACATCATGGCAGAAATGTAATTGGGACCTGCATCTCTGTCTCAGAATCCATTCCATCTCCACTGCTTATCCTGCCTCTTTGAAGATCCTAGTGCCCTAGTGCAGCCCTGGCTACCACCCAGACATCCTGCCCTTGTCATGAGCTCGGGAACGGAGACCTGCATTGGGGACCTTGAGTCTTATGATGCTCATTATCACAGATTGTGTTGGAATCTCGATGAAGGACAGAGAGGGGGAGGTGGTGCCCTGGTACCTTCCAAATTTAACCACATCTTTGGATGAGCTGAGTACGATCTTCCCCTGAAAGCACTTTCCTGGTAAGTTCCCATAGGAGGACAGGAGTTGATGGGGACCGTCACACCACATCCCCTGGGAGGCTTGCAGCCAGCTCACTGGGTACTTACAGGTGAGCCCTGTAGGCCACACATGGATGTCTACAAACTCAGATGTCCTGGGAGGACCAGTGGCTTCTCGTGGATGCTGAGTGAGTGCATGGCCAGCGCCAGTAGTTGCAGGGTCAGCTGTTTCTTCCCTGGCTTTCCTCATGCTGAAGGCTGAGGGAGGCATGTTGGGGAGCCCACACTCCTGCCTGGAGATGGGCAGAACTGGATGGAGGCATCTGGTCTAGTTGCCGCAGTGGCTGGCCACTGCCTTTGAGTAGGGAGATGGTTGGAAATGTGTGATGGAGAAGAGCAGAAGGCAAGGGGAATAGCAGCTTAGAACACTGTCTGTGGATCCTGGGGACACTAGCCTTGGGTCCCTGATGTGCTTCTGACAGGCTGTGAGGAACAGACAAGTTCATCTTTCCCCTGGAGCCTCTGTGTCTTCTTCTGTGATGGAGCAGGGCACTGTCTCTGGGGGTCTGTCACAGTGCCTGGTGTTCAGTTAGCATAGTTGTAGGAGAAGGACACATCTGCTGCCTCCCTGAGCTCTGAGACCCCATGCCTGCCCCACCCAGGTGACATGGTACAGGTGCAGCCTGCAGGGTGTGCCCAGCAGAGGTGCTTATTTGGTTCGCCAAAAATCTCTGGATCCAGCCAATTCATTCTCAAGATTAAAACTTGCGGATTTCACTTGACCTGGAAATTTCCAACTTGAGGGTTTAGAAGCTGTGCAGCCTCATCAGGTGGAGCCTCTGCCATAGCCAACTGGAGCAGAGACGCTGCTGGGTTGTGCCCTTTGCTCTTAGTGACAGTGACGCCAACAAGGACACATATTGAACATTAATTATGGACCACAGCAACCTCCTGAGCAGAGGGAGGCAGGTTAGGGAGCAGGAGCCTCTTAGGACAGGATGGTGGCATCTGGGCCTCTGAGGGTACCCCCCCTTTACGGCTCAGGCCATCTGTTCTCCAGCGACTCTTGGAAGCCCCAAGGAGACCTGATGTCCTCACGAGGTGGCTTGGCTCTTGCTGGCACTGTGCCTTGGCCTCTGGCTGCAGCAGTTGTGCCTTGCATACTGCCATCTTGAAGACTGTGCTCATTTTGGTGGCACCTGGAGCTCCTCTTTCCGGGGATGCTTGGCTGTGGGGAGCCATATTTCTGGGGTCACTTAGCCTGCTCCGTCTCCCCTGGTTCAGGAAGAGAGAGATTTCTTGGATGGAGCTGACCTGAGTGCCCGCATCTTCCGAGTTTTGCTCTTTCCTGGGAATTGTCTTCCCCGAGTGGAGGATGTGAACTTGGTTCAGAAGCCCTTGCTGGCTTGAGTGAAATGGCCGACGGCTGCCCAGGCTCAGGCAGGACCCGCAGCCCATCCTTAGGGAAGGACCAGGAAGTTGCAATTGATTAACAATTAGGGAGTCATTTCCATGGAACCCGCTTTGTCCCCACCAGGGCTCGTTCTGATTTCACTGCCAATTGATTCAGCCCTTCTGCCCCCAAACTGCGGTGATGACCCCACCCTTGTCTGTTACTGTAACAATGAACCTCTGTGCAAGGAGACTCCAGCCACCTGACCCCAGGGAAGTGCAGGGAGGAGTTCATCTTGGAGTGGGGGCCATGCTTCACCTTAGCAGGTCTGCTTTGTGGCCTCCAGAGGACGTCCAGGAGGTCCCCTCCCTGGGTGGACAGGGCTCCTCCTTCATCTCCCCCATGATTGCAAATGGCACCACCATTCATGCAAATGCCCTGGACACACAGAACAGGGCTTCTCTCAGGCTCTCCTCCCACCTCCCACCATGTTTGGCCCACCCACAGGTCCTGGAGTCTCCACTCCATGTAGTACAGGCAGGACTCACCTCCCTTGCCTTCCCTAGCCGCTTCACCTCCCCAGGTAGCCCGTCTCAAATCCAGGACCTTTCAACTCCTGCCACCTTCCAGCTTCCAGATGATCTGGTCCCCAGACGTGGCCACAGTCACTCTTTTAAGCCAGACGCCAGATGTTTTGAGTCTCCTGCTGAAGATTCTCTTTTGACTTCCCCAGCAGTTAGAAGTAAGCAACATTTGTTGTCTGTTCCTCTAGATCTCTACTGATGTGCCACTGCTACCCACTGCCCTCATTTTTCACTGCTCTCTCTCTACCTTGAGGTGCTCCAGACTCCTTTTTTTTTTCCAGGAACAGCCCAGTTTTGCTCCCACCTCAGGTCCTTTGCACTTGCCAGAAAAGCCCTTCTCCCCAGGCCTGGCTTCGGCTTGCAGTCATCCTGGAGTCAATAAGCATCATTAATTCCTCACCAATAGCCTGTTAACTATTCTGCCTTCTAGTTATTCTCTGTACCTAGGAACTCCATTCTGTCCTTTACTCAACAGTTTTAAAATGATCCTATTACCTGTTTATTTGCTTACGTACATCTGTCTTTCTCCAGCTGTATCCTCAATGAAGTTGTGGATCTTGCATGAATTTAACACTCTCTCTTCACAGACTCTGGGTGCAAATTTGGCCAATGGTGGACATTCTGCGTTTGGGGGGAAGCATCTGTGCAAAGAGGGAGGAAGCCACCTTAGAGCATCTTGGGTCTCCCTTGACTCTCGAGCCTCTCAGCTTTGGCAAGTCTTTGGCTTGCTGGGTTCTAGGGGAGGTGGCCTTGGTGTCCTGACATCCTGCATCTCTGAGGGGACCAGTGCTCTCCCTGGGGAGGTCCTTGTGTCTCCTGGAGAAGGCTGTAATCCCCTGGGGGCAGGTGGCCATGGTGACCAGGTACAGGTGCCTCCCTTGAGGCGAGGCCATTCAGGAAAGCAAGCTGGACAGGTTATTCCTGGCTGGAGTTTCCAGGGCAGTTGCAGGCAGCAGCTTAAAAAGCGACGTTTTCAATCCAAGATTAGAAATGCTGGCACGAAGGAGGAGCCAAGCTCCGTGGGAAGAACACAGAGGAGTCTTGGTGACGCTGCAAGGAGGAGTCCTGATGGGGTCTTAGGAGAGGAGCAGGGGGTGGCAAGTGGAAGAACAAGGAGGAAATGAGTGCACAGAGAAGTCAGGTGTGGTGCTCAGGACCCACCTGAGCGTGCAGGCAATAAAGTTTGTGCAAGTGTGTGTGTGTGTGCACGTGTGTGTGTGTGCATGTGCATGTGTTTGTGTACAAGTGTGTGTGTCTCTGTGTGTGCACATGTATGTGTGTGTGCACATGTGTTTTTGTACAAGTGTGTGTGTCTGTATGTGTGCACGTTTGTGTGTGTGTGTGCGCGCATGGGTGTGTACGCCCATGCAATGGTGCTCTACCCCCTGTTTAATTTTCAGGTGCAGTTGGGGGCAAGTATTTGGAGATATGATATATCAGGAAGAAAAGGAGGAATTGTATCTCAGATTGTCTTACAGATTTATTTTCAATTCATAGCTTTCTAAATAAGGGTGATCTTTCTTTCCCGATTTTTCTTCCCTGATACACACACACACACACACACACACACACACACACACACACTTTGTTTTGCATTTTGTGGTTGTTTAATTGCCCATCTCCTCTTCCTCTAACTATGGCACGCACATTGGGGGTTGCTGGTTTACGGACAGGGAATGGAGATCAGCCCTGTGCCAAGAGTCCTTCAAGCAGAATATTAGAGATCACAGAAGGTTAAGTTGAACAGAATTGGGTTCAAATTCTGGCTCCCCTGTGTGACCTGGACCGGCTCACTGTATATGCACTGGTTTTCTCTTACGAAAATTTCAGCAAACTGCAGTCTTACTCAAGATGTTGGTGAGGACTCAGTGGATCATGGACATGGTGATCTTCAAACAGAAGATGGACAGGGGTTGGGTTTGTGTGATGAAGGGAGTGATGATAAGGACTCTGATAAAGACAATGTTGTGATGTGACAATGGTGATGATGGTCACAAGGTGATGATGGTGAGGGTGGTTCGGTGGTGATGACCATAGCGTTGGTGATGGTGGGGTTGGTGCTGCTGATGGTGGTGATGGGACTCCTATGGACTTTTCCCAGTGATTTCTTTTAAGGTCAGCTGCTCATTTCTTTTTTCCAGCCTGTGATAATGGCACATGTTGAAGGTCCCCTGATATTGCTTCATGTGAACCAGCAGCCCATCCATTACCCTGGTAGGTGGCAATCTCTGTGCCCTTTTTAGTTTGTCCAACGTAGCTGGCTCCTGTAGTTCTGACCAATGTCTTTGCCTTCCACTTTAGATTCATCTGCCTGATTGTTAGGAAGTTATTTAACCTCACCTCATTACTCTTTTTTTGTTTGTTTTTCTTTTGGAACCAGAGACTGAACCCAGAGGTGCTTAACCACTGTGCTACTGAGCCACATTTCTAGCCCTTTGTATTTTTTTGAGAGGGTCTTTTAAGTTGCTGAGGCTGGTCACAAACTTGTGATCCTTCTGCCTCAGCCTCCTGAGAAGCTGGGATTAGAAGCCTGCACCACCACACCTGGCTCACCTCATTAGTTTAAAATGCGCAAAGTTAGATTTATAGCATTACAAAGGAGACAAGGTGTGCTGAGTTTTAATCACCACAATCTGTAAAATAACAACATGCAAAGTTCTTTATTACTGCATTGGTGAGAAGATGTCCTGACAGTCAGATGCTCCTATGTTATGAACTGGAGGAGCCATTGAGATTCACTTGAGCCTTCAGATATCAGCATGAATTCCAATCCTATTATGGTTTCTTTATTTATGACCTTGTAAAGGACAGTTTACTTCCTTGACATTTACATCCTTAATGGTAAAAAGGAGAGAGCGAAAGAGGCCAAGAAAAGTCTGAATCAGAGACTCAGTATTTAGAAAGAACCTGTTCAAGGAATCTGAAGGTCAGTGAGTCATCCAATGTGGGTGACTCTGTTTGCTTTTGCAAATGGAATCAGAGCTCAGCCAGATGCAAGCTGAGTTTTCCTTTCAAAAATAATAATGATGTGACATCTTTTTGTGCTTTCCTAAGGAAGTCAAGTCCAGTGTTGTTCTGCGTAGCCTAGGGGATGAACTCCTCACGTGAAGCTGGATGGTGCAGGGACATCACTGCTGGCCACAAGTGGGACTTCAGATGTTCACAATTTAAATTTCTTCCCCTCACTTGTACTGGCAAAGTGTCAAGTCCTCAGCAGCCCAGGTGGGCTGCACGGATCAGCACAGATTCCAGAATGTTCCCGTCATTGCAGAAAGTTCCAGTGCACAGTGCTGCTCTAACACCCAGGTGGATAAATAACGGAGCTGGGCTTGATGTAATGCAGGAAAACAAGAAGAGTTTTGCAGAAAGTGGTTCCATTAATACATATTCATGGCCTGAAATAATATGCATAAATGCTAAAAAGGCCCATCAAGACTGCTTTGGATTATAATAATTTAGCAAAGCATCAGATTTATACATTTTACTAGGCTAATAAATTAATATTGCTTTGTAATTTTTTTCCTATCTGAACATAAAAATGGTGAATAATTTGTCAAATGAAAAAGTAATCTTGTCCTAATGGCCTCATAATTTTTATTTTGTAAGTGAGACCTTGGAAGAATTCACCCAGTTCCTTGTGATGTAAACTCAATCAAATTTCTCTGTATATCATGCTTCTTTTTGATGAATCTAATGTGGAATAAATAGACATAAAATCTATAATATAGAAATACATGTAATTGTATATGCAAATACACTTTTAAAAAAATCTGATGCTTATTATTTTCTCATCCAAAATAAATTAAAATTGATTTGGGAGGTTGGGAGGCGGGGGTCATAGGTCTCTGGGAATTTTGCCTGGAAATTTTTTCTTTTCTTTTCTTAACTGTAAGAAATTTCTTCAATATGTCTTAACTTGACGTGCTCTGTAAGATGCATCTCAGACCACAGGGTTAAAGAAGGGGGTCCAGCCTGCACTGTCCTTCCCTATGTCATCTTCTCCTCGCACACACGGGCTGATTCTGTGAGAGAGGAGAGCTCACTGTATTATTTCAGGTTTTGTTTTGACAAACACTCTGTTTCAGGCTCTGTTGCAGTTTGGATCTAGGGAATTGTTCTAGTCCAGCTCAGTGCCTTGAAGGAACTCCCAGGCCAGTCAAGAGGGAGGCAGAATTGGGACCTGTGTGAGGGACAGAAGATTCAACCCAAGACTGCAGCTCTTGGATCCTGTGTTTCTGGAATGGCTGGGACTGCAGTTTCTGTAACTGAGGTTCACTTGATGCTTTGACTATGTCCCTTGTGTCTTTGAAACTTGCATGTTTCTTTTTTTCCTTTTCCCAACCTTCTCCTCCCTGATCCTCTCCTTCCAGCTCTTCCCTCCCCAATCTCATCTTCTCTGAATCACCTCTATAAAAGCCCCCTGTTCCTGCTGATGGGCAGAATCCTAGCTTCTGGAACAGGAGTCTCAGTGTCTCTCCTTTGCTAGCAAAGAAATGGACCGTCTTTTTCCTTCCTTTCAAAACCCTGTCCTCGTTATTGGACTGGCATCAGGAACAAGGACTGAGCTTTGGGCAGCATTTCCAATGTGCAGGAGGGTTTGCTCCTATTCATGAGAAGCCTTTCTTGCAGGCTGGATGGTTAACAGATCCACAACTTCCTCTGAAGTCTCTCAGGAGTGCCATCGGGCCAAATCTGAGTCTTAGTGGAACAGCTGCCACTTGCTTGTTGATCTAGTGGAAACCTGAGGTTTCATTAGACCTTCATCTAGTCCAAATTGCAGGAGATTTCTCCAGAAAACAAAGGGGAGCTGTTGATGAGATTCCCGGAACACAGGTGCAGCGCTGAGTAGGAGCTGAGAGCACCCCGTCATGGTCATCAAGCAAGGATCTGCGAGGAGCACAGAAAGGCCATCACAGGGTCCCGGCCAGGTCTGAGCCTGCAGCACCCACCTCTGCCCCAGCCCCACACTGGGCATCCTCCTTGAGCTGTCTGGCCCCTCACTCCTTTTTCCTTCTCTCCATCCCTTCGTCTCCTCCCTCCTGCTCCCCGGGAGCTGTCTGCCTGTTCATGAGGATCTTGTCTTACTCTCTTTCTGCCTGTTTTTATCAAATCCTGCATGTTCCTTGGCTTGCTCAGTGCCTTTGTCTCTCCTTCCCATTCCTGTCTCTGCTCGCGTCCCTGTCCTGAGCCGTGCTTCCTCGACCTCCAGCTCCCTGAACGTCTCTGGGGAAGATGATCTTCTTTCCTCTATTTCCTACTCTGCTGCCTAACTCCACCCGCTGGCTCTGTGTCATGAGGTCTGTGTGTCCTCTCCTGTGCTCATGGGTCTTTCTAACTTACCTCAGTCTCTCCCTCTTCTTTTTATCTCCCTTTCTAACTCAGCCAAGGGACCCTTATCTATCCCTCTTAATCTTGAACAAAGCTGCCATTTCTATCTCTAATGGGTGGACAGGAACTTCAGATAGTGTGTTTCAATCAGATTTTTTTTTTGTCACCATGACCAAAATAGCTGACAAGAACAACTTAGAGAAGGAAAAGTTTATTTCAACTCATGGTTTAATAGATGGCAAACTTCATTTCCAGGGCCCAACATGAGGCGGAACATCATGGTGGGAAAATGTGGCAGAGAAAATAGCTCAAAATACAATTATCAGAGAGGAGAGAGAGAGAGAGAGAGAGAGAGAGAGAGAGAGAGAGAGAGAGAGAGAGAGAGAGAGAGAGAGAAAGCTCTGCTCACTAGGGAAAATTCCTCAACACACTAGGAATGGAACCACCATTAGACCTGGATATTTTGCTCCTCAGCATATATTCAAAGTATTTAAAACAGTATGCTACAATGACATAATCACATCAATGTTTACAGCAGCACCAGACTGCAGCTCTCATCACCTAATCCTTTCACCTCTGAAATTTCTTTCACCTTTTCACACATGAGCTTTGGGAGACACCCCACACCTAAACAGCCTCTACTCAAGATCCTCGACTCGGTCTCAAAAGATGGAGACAAGAGTGCTGAGACCATTGCTGATCCTTCCCCTGGTCCTCGACTTTATCAAAGACTCAGATGGGGCCATGAATGTGCTTTGTGTGTTTCCTTGTCTTCTCTCTCCACCTGCAAACAAGAAGGTTCTGTTCAGAGGCCACACATCAAGAGCTCTCAGTTCACACCTGAGCTCATGGCTGTAGCTCACGTCCCCTCTGAAAACATCCCCCCGAACCCAGGTTTTCTGGACATCCCCTGGGAAAGTTTTCTTCAGATCTGGCATCTGGAACTGTTCGAGTGTCTTGCTCAGAGAGTGATCTTGGGCATATGACTGTACCTTGGTGCCCTCCTCTGAAAATATGGCTTCCTCAATGGCAGTTCTACCTCAAGGTCTCCACTCTGGCTTTTTCCACCTGTCTCATCCTCTTCTCCACCTGCTTGGCTCATGTGAAACTATATTGGTGGCCCTTCTTCCTCGAACCTTCAAACTGGCCTTCCCCTCCCTTGAGCACAGTATGGACTCCGTGTTTTTTCTATTAATCACGGTATTTCCACAATTTCATTTTGAGGAGCTGGTGGACTTCGTGTTACTATTTCTACTTTAATGAATGAGAAATAGAACTAATGGGTTGTTGGTCCCTTGTCACCAGAAAGTTGATGGCATAACTAGGACTCGAGCCTCCCGACTGCCTTCACAGCCAGTCCTTGTATCCTGCAGGTGGTGGGGTAAGGGCCAACAGCTGTCTGTCACCAAAAGAGTGAAGGCTGTGTGTAGGTTAGGACCCGCTGGCATTTGGGGTGACTGTGAATAACATACTACCTTTGGGCCAGTACATCTCTCAGCTCAGATTGCAAAAGACTTTTTTTTTTTTTAGTCCTTTGGTTGGGACTTTTACTGGCTACAAATAAGAGGAACTGACTGGCCAGCTGGAGCACAGGGAGTTGGTATGATAAACACAAGGCCTCATGGAACTGAGGACAGAGAAGCAGCTGCTGCAGGCCCTCAGGTGTTGTATCCACCTCTTGTCCTGTTTCTGCCTGCCCAACTGCATCTCTTTCCCTGCTATCCAGACTTCCCTGCCCATGTGGGAGACAAAGGCCATCCACCATTCCTGAGTGACTTCTCTTTCTGTCAAGAGCAGAGCCACAGCTGGAATCCATTGCTTTTTTTCCAAACTCTCCAAGGAATGGGCTCACAGGCCTGCCTCCTGTAAGGGCTCAGCTACGAGCAGGTCACTAGCATCGAGGTGAGCAGGGCCCTGAGCTCACTATGGCTGCCAGGCAACCATTGGGCATTTCCATGAGAGCAAGTGGATTTCCTCACAGGGCAACACTGAATTCTTCACTACAGCCACTTCATTACCTTCACCCTCAGTGTTTCTGGAGGTCACATCTCAGGACCCTGGTGTTCATAAAGGAGGATATCGATTGCTTCCTTGGTAAAATTTGAGTGGGTCATAGATGTCGCTCAAGTCATTCTGCCAAATAGCTCTGATCATTTTAATTCTGAAAAATTTCTCTATTTTATCCCATTGCCATGTTGCTTGCTCCCTTTCTGCTCTGTACAGACCTGAACTCATGGTTTAAACCAAGGAGTCGCTTTCCTGCTACCCTCTGTCTGGGGCTGCACAGGCCTTGGAGAACCAAAGGTGCATCTGGTGCCACTTTGAAAAGAAAGCTTGGTGGCAACTGGTTTCCATAAATAAACATAAACGTGTTTGAGAGCATCGAACTCAGACTGGTGCAAATAAAGGCTTGCATGAACAACATCCGTGGATGCAGGGCAGGTCTCAGGCACAACAGCCAGTGTAGATGGAAACCAATTTGGAGAAATTACTCTTTTGGTGCCCAAGGTACACATGAACTGTTCTTGGGATCTGGGGGAGGTTTGGGTGGAAAGATGCAAAAAGGCAGGTGGACATAGAGTGCAGAAGATCAAGATCACGGTCTTGGTGGGAAAGAAAAACATCAGGAAAGTACAACTTGCACCAGACTTTTTTAATATTCACAACATAGAGTCGCTCTCTTTCTAGACTACATTTGAGTCTGGGGTGAACCTTAGTGGCAGGGTAATTGCCTGCATGCCAGAGGCCCTGGGTTCAACACCAGCACAGGAGGAAAAGGATTCCTTTGGGGAAATCAACCCAGGGTTTCCATCACAGCAGTTGAGGGTCTTCAGTGTGTGGCTGTCTGTGGCCTGTTCTCTGGGTGACCTCATCCCTGGACTATGCTGGTGCAGGGTCTAGAAATCTTATTTGGGACTTTTCCACACCTTCATCATTTCCCAGGGCCTTTCCCCATAAAATAGGAGTCTATTCAACATTTTGAAATTGACCGATTTTAATGAGGTTGGCCATGTGGACATGGTCTCATTCTTACTTAAGTAATGATGTCAAAGTGTTCTTTTCCCCAGCAAATACTAATGATCCCAGCACCAGCAGTAATAAGGTATCCTCAGTGATATTTTAAGTTTATTGCTGGAAGCTGCCAGAGCTAAAACTTTTGTAAATTGACTCTTGCATTTTCCATTCAATCTTGCTTTTTCCAATTTAATCAAGGAGATTAAATTTAGAAATATTTTTAACCAGAAAAAAAAAAGCACTCCCAAAGTTAATTAAAACCCAGTGAATCGTGCTTGCAATATAGATGGATAGGGAGAGATAGTTAGGGATATTTAGCTGGAAGGCAAAATGTTAAAAAGAACACTTCCTAGGTCAATAATTTTCTGCTAAAATACAAAGCAAGGAGCCTGGGGTTACTGGGATGAGTGAGGTCCAAGGACCACCATTGCAGAGGTGAGTCACACCTGAGAAGAACAGCTCACCCACCGATGATGTCAAGAACAGTGCTACATATCGTACAGAGGGGCAAGTTGGTGGGAAACTGGGTGCTAGAGAGGCCTGGCACTGTTTGGTGACAAATTCTGGCATCAGTTAACATTTTGATGTTAGTCTATCCTAGGCAAATGAGAGCCATCATGTTTAAACTTTCATAAGATTACTCTTGGATTCTCTTGGTTGTGTGTAAAACCTTAAAATTGTACAACACAGGATGGAGTATGCATAGTGCCCACGAAGATATACAGAATTTCAGTCTGAAAGCTGTCTGGAAACAGTGGTCTGATCATTAAGAGACTTTGTAATTGTTGCTTTTACAGTTAGAGCAAGCTATGTTCTGTCTGAGCATCTAACACTGCAAAGGGGTGGCACTGCACTAGGGAGGCCATGACAGAGCAGGGTCACCTGGAGCAGCCAGGGTCTGAGCAGGTGATGCCAATTCTCTCTTCTTAGAGGAGGCATCTTACTGCTGATCTTCAGCAAAAATAACCTGTTCATGGGGCATTTTCTAACATTTACACACTCACACCCCTTTGGCATTTTTTAGCAAAAGGAACATAAAAATTGTGCTTTTATATATTTTTTATTTTTCTTTAAATTAATTCATCTCTCAGACTTAAAAAAAATAAAATTTCACTCTGTTTTGTTATAGTCTTTACACTCAAAGTCTATAATCCAGGAAATTTAGAGTTTTATGTGTATTACATTTTTTAATATGCATCAAAACATTTTCGTTTTTAAAAATAAAACCCATCTGTATACCAACTGCAATCACCTATTGCTGGTGCTACATATTGCACATTTGGGAAAACTTTTTAAAGCGTTTTTTTTTTCTTGTTTTTTTTTTGTTTTGATTTTTGTTTATTTCCTCTAATTCTATTTAAGTCTATAAGCTCAGCAGAACCTGTCCCCCTCTGTCGCCCTCTCTGTGGGGCTCCAAGTCCTCTAGTTCTGCATGATTGTCACCCTCTCTGTGGGGCTCCAAGTCCTCTAGTTCTGCATGTTTAACTACTAATTTGAGCTGTGTTTAGTTGCAGAACTCTTGAGAGATGTGGGAGACAGCGCTCAATCTCGAGCATCTTCTGTCGTCCTCTGAGTGACTCAGAGAATCTCAAAAGTGCAATTATCAATTCATTTTAGGGAAAGGAGTGATGGGGCTGTTTTCCGTCACCACAGCTGTTTCCCCAGCCAGGAGGCCAAGCTGAGGTCTGTGTCAGTCACAGGGTCTTTAAGGTGGAAGCGGAAGTCCCTGTTTCTCTGGTGGCAGATGAGGCTGGGTGGAGTACTCCCTTCTTGTTTCAGCCTACTGTTCAGGGTGGAGATTTTTGACTATAGTCATAATCCCAAGATGGCTTTGATAAAAAGGAAATTACAGTTTTGTGAAGCCTCACTTTAAAATAGAAAAGTTTTAGAGAAAACCCAATTTGATGAGGTTCTATTGTCTGGGCTTTGGAAATTAAATTTTGCTAAAGATTTTGCTAAAGATAGTTAGCATGTAACCTGTATAACATCACGATGTGGAGGCAGCTTCCTACCAACTAAGATCTCCAGGAAAAGCACAGGGCACCGGGGGCCAGGTTAAGTTTGAATTTCAAGAAACAATGTTGTTGTTGTTGGTGGTGTTTATTCCTTTTTTTAATTTATTTTTTTCCTTTTCACTACCAATACTGCATGAGATATACTTACACTAAAAAACCATTTTTTTTTATGCAAGTCACATTTAACTGGGACCTTCTGTGTTTTCTTTCCTAACTCAGGCCAACCTACTTGAAATTCATATATGCTTTAAATAAATAAATCAAATTTTAAATAAATCAAAATTTAAATAAATCAAATTCTTTAAATAAATCAAAATTTCTCAAGTATTCACTCTTCAGAAAGATCTGAACCCAAATGTGGAAGCTCATTAGCAAAGAAACCAGAACCTGTGACGATATCTTGTAGGGCCTGGCTGTCTGGCAATTGATGTCACTTGTCATTCCCACGTCATGGGTATGGATGGGTACCCATGGTTTCCAGAGAGACAGCACCTGTGTGCTGGAGCCGCAGCGCCCCAAGGAACCACTAACCTCTGCGGTGCCCTGTGCCCTTTGTTTCCCTTCCCCACACCTAGAGTGGAGCCCAGCCGACCGGAACCGCCCACCACCTGCCCTGGAGAAGCCACCCGGACAAGCAGGTGCATACCCACAGAGGGACGCAATCCATGACAGAAATGTGATGAAGCTCTCCTGGGCCCATCTCCAGAGCTAGATCACTCTACGAGGTGACACTTAGATGTTCTCTGGTTACTCTTGTGAGTGAAGGTAGAGCCTTTCCTCCAGGAAAGGCGAGGTCAGGTGCAGGCGAACCCAGCTCACCAAGCTTACAGCAGTTCTAACCCTTTTCTAGGGAGAGCCGGACTGTGCAGCCATCCCAGACACCTGTGTCAAGTGAGGGCCATCACCAAGGTCACAGTTCAGTTTCCACATTAGTGTCCCACATCCTGACAGCCTGAGATGAGTGGTTCTCGGCATGACTGTTCTCACCCCTTACCACAAGGAGTGTCACCTTGGTTCTCCAAAGGTGCAAAAGTCTCATGAGTGCCCAGCAGACAGACCACAGCCTGTGAAGACCCTGCTCCCACAGGGACACGGAAAGCCATGTGATCCATAGAGAGGGACGTGCAGGGGGCAGTCAAGACTCTCATGGGGCCTCTGTGAAGTGCATATCCCATGAGGACACCTGTGTGTCAGGGACCCTCGCTTACCTGGGAAGGTGTGAACTGGAGGAAACTGTGAACTATGATAACAACACCACAAGCTTAGAAGCAAGGAGAACTTTAGATTCTTGTTAGATTTTTCAGCAAGCTTGATTAAGTCATTGCAGAAAGCATTACGTGACCCTTAACATGAGTTTTGGAGAGATTCAGTCAAATAGGTGGATGAAGTACCAATGAAAAATCAGTACACAACTGCCAGTTGGTATGATCTTTTCTCCCACAACTTGGGGTATGCAGCCAGAAGACAGCCTTTTTTTCAGGGTCCAACTATTTTGCAGAGGGATACAAATAGAAAAAGATGAAACCATTTTCAGTTTTACTGGACTACATCCAGGTAGAAGCCTCTGGTTTGTTTTGCCCTGCTGCCATTTGCCTTTTCCTTTCTGCTGTTATTCTTTGTGGCCTTAGGAGCTTCTGACTTTAGATAAAGGAAGGGCATAAGGACAGGGTGATTTGATTTCACATCTGTTGTTATTTTCAGAAAGGAAATGAGCAACCGGTAGTTCTAAAACAGTGCCAAAGGGAGCTGGGGAGTTGTTACTTGTAAATGTACAGGAAGAAAGAAACAAGCACTGATAGGTAGTGCATGATGTACAGCTTATGCCTTCAGAGTATAGGGGCTTGTCCTTCTGTGATTCTCTCATAACCATGTAGGAGGGAAAAGAATGAGGCATGTGATTTGTTGGGGTTGAACTTCTGTGCAGAAGTCAGTGTTCTACTCATTTTATCACTAATTTATTAATTTATTTTTAGGGAGAAACTCCAGAGTCAGGCAAGCTGCTAGGCACTATAGATCCAGCAGTGAGGTAAACCACTCCTGCACATGTGAAGTTTCCATTCCAGAGCAAGGAAGCAGACAATCCACTGACAACTAGCAAGTAACTCTGCACTGTGTCAGAGAGTGACAAGCAATATATTTGCCATTTGATATGTGTCATTTCAGAAATGCCAAGTAAAAACACATAAATTTGAATGAGATTCTGTAAAAAACACAAGAGTCTTCTATTAAGCCAGAAAATGGTGAGTCCAGTAAGCTGTATGATGGCACAGTCCAAAGAGTTAACATCTTCGTGTCTGAGCTTCTGCAATCCAATCTAATGTCTGAATTACAAAATTGGATTTGATCCACTTGGCAGGGAGGAAAAAAAGATGAATCAGAGACTGAGAACAGAAAAATTTTAACTAGTGATATCTACTTAAAAGCATGGGTATTATGCACCTAATGTTATCTTCAGAGCAATCTAAGAAAATCAACAAACTGGACATCACCCCACACACACATACACCACCCCAGTGGTCACAGGTCACAGGCCAGCAGCATGGGACCAAGGTGATTATACTCTCACTGGATTTCAGGGCAGGGTGTGCACTGGCCCCAGTGCCCTGCCCCAGAGTTCCTTCCACTAGATAAAACTGTCTTCTTAGTTAAGTCAAATGCAAGGTCTCCAAAATGACAATAGGTGGTAATAATCCAAGCATCTGTGCTCAGCTCCATACTGAGAATTCACCTGCTTGAACTCCCTGATGCCTCTCAAGGAATCTCTGTAGCAGATGAGCAAACTGAGGCACCAAAAGGTCATGAAATCTGCCTTTTACAGATGAGCAAACTGAGGCACCAAAAGGTCATGAAATCTGCCTTTTACAGATGAGCAAACTGAGGCACCAAAAGGTCATTAAATTTACAATCATTAGTGAACTGTAGGAGGTGACTCTTGGTGCCAACATCCTAATGGATATCAGACATCAGTCTCAGTCTGATTGCTGCTGCTATAACAGAATATTGGAGACGGAGTAACTTGAAATGAAAAGAAGTAGCTCAGTTTACTATTGTCTTAACAGAAGTTCTCAATACTAAACAACTTTTCTCTCTTTTTTGTTTTTTGTGATGCTGGGGATTGAACTCTGGGCCTTCACCAAATGACTTTAAAAATTTTTTTATCTTCGGGCAGATGAAAATGATTATGCATACAATTCAGCAACCCAAAGTATGCTCAGTGACAGCTGGAAGACATCTGTAAATATTTGTGGATTGATTAAAACTCCTGGAGTTTGGGACCCTTTTGTGAAGAGTTATGTAGAGGTAAGTAGACTTTTCATAAAATTGTATTGGTTATATTTTTGTCTTAAGCCTATGCAGAGATTGCATTTCTAATTATCTTTATTGATCAGGAGGAAATTTAATGGAGAAAATTGTAAATCTAACTAAATAAATAGAAAAAAAAGTATGGCATATTTCTTTCTTGGTCTAAATAATTTGGAGTTTTTGCGGGGAGGAGGTGGTGTCAGATACCAGGGATTGAACTCAGGGTCACTCAACCACTGATCCACATCCCCAGTTCTTTTTTGTATTTAGAAACAGGGTCTCACTGAATTTCTAACACCTCGTTTTTGCTGACGCTGGCTTTGAACTCTGTCCTGCCTCAGCCTCCCAAGCTGCTGGGATTGCTGGTGTGCATCACTGCACCTGGCATTTTGTTTAATAATAAGCTGTTGATGTTACTTTTTTTTTCATTACTGGATAAACTGTCTGGGCCTTCACCAAATGACTGATCACCAAATGGTGATCAAGATGAAGCCCGAAAGATAGCCAAATATCTACAAAGTAAATAACAATATAATTGTAAGTGTCTGTTCTGTATTATTCTTGTTGAGCTTAAAAGCTGAAAGATCTTTTATGATTTGGTGGGTTATAAAAATAAATGAACAAACAATCTGAAACTAGGTCACAATATATGAGATGAAGAATAATGGCTTTTAGAAAGTTTATGAAGATTGTCTATCATCTCAGAGTCATTGTAAAAAGGCCATTTGTGGGCAGTGGTTATAGCTCAGTGGTAGTGCTTGCTCAGCATGTGTGAGGTACTGGGTTTGATCCTCAGCACCACATTAAAAAAATAGTAAATATATAAAATAATGGTTTTGTGTCTACAA
Source organism: Ictidomys tridecemlineatus (assembly GCF_052094955.1). Classification (NCBI taxonomy): domain Eukaryota; kingdom Metazoa; phylum Chordata; class Mammalia; order Rodentia; family Sciuridae; genus Ictidomys; species Ictidomys tridecemlineatus. The sequence continues at coordinate 165,565 of NW_027522128.1, read as the reverse complement.
CTAAAAATATTTTTTTTAAAAAATAGTCATTTGTCAGAGGGCTTCGATACTGAACATAGGAATAAATTTTCAAAATAAATCGTTCTTTGAAAGTTTGAGTTCTTAAAGTGCTGAACGTGAAAAGATGGAAACAAAATGGAAGAAGCTATAATTGTTATGCACTCTTTTGTGACTAAAGTTATAGGTGGGGCACTGCGGTTAGTAGGCATCATATCTTAGTCATTAATATTTTTGCTATGAAGCTGGGTGAGGTGGGATTACACTCCTGTAATTCCAGCAGCTCAGGAGGCTGAGGCAGGAGGATCGCAAGTTCAAAGCAGCCTCAGCAAAAGTGAGGTGTGAAGCAACTCGGTGAGACCCTGTCTCTAAATAAAATACAAAATGGGGATGGGGATGTGGCTCAGTGGCCGAGTTCCCTTGAGTTTGATCCCTGTCTCCCCACCCCCAAATTATATATATTCTTGCTTTGAGGACATGAATTTCTTATAGGAATGGTTCTTATGTTGAAATTACAATTTTTTTTCAGTAACAAAATAGCATAAGGAAAAATGAACTTTATAGTCCTTCATTTTAAGGTGATTTTTTTTCATAGATGATGTAACATATATGCTAGTGGAAGCATGTTCCTTCTGTGGTACTATTTGTCAATTTTGTACTCAGCAGTAAAGTTGTGTATCTTTTGTATCTTATAAAATTCAGCTAAGATATTATAACTTATTTTATATAGATGTTGAAATTCTATGGTGATCAAGATGAAGCCTGAAAGATACTTACTAATTATGCTTATGATGAAAAGTTCCCATCAAATCCGAATGCCCATATATGCTTATACAATTTTCTAAAGAAGGAAAAGGCACCAAGAGCGAAACTGTTAAGTGTGCTTAAGGTATAGGTTTTTTATTTCACTATTTGAACAGTTTTGGAGGTTTATGTTCAAACATTTCAAGGTTATTGTTTTCTAACTTTTTATATTATAGCACTCATAGAAAATGACATTGTATGAATGGTATGCTGAAGTATACAGAGAAAGTTGCTCCCTCTGAAGGCTCTAGGAAGACACTCTATTTCTACTGAGGAGAGAGGATCTGTGTTCTAGAAAACCTTTGACACTCTGGTTGGAGAATTCTGCATTATTTTTAAATCAACGATTGAAATTTAACTTATATATAGTAAGTGTACTTATTGCAAGCATATGCTTGGATATGTTTTAACATATATCTATGTCACTTTCATAATAATATCATATAAAGTATTGCTGTCACTCCCAAAAGAACTTTATTTCACAACCCATTACCCACATATTCCTGCCTTCAGGCAGTCACTGGTTTGCTTTTTGAAATCATGGATTAATTTTATCTTTTCTGGATTTTCATATGAATGTAATCTTAGTTTTATACTTTTTTTTGTTTATGGGGGGTCTGGCTTCTCTTACTCAGCATGTTGTTGAGTTTTTGCCATGATGTTGTATTAGTAATTTATTAATACTGAGTTATACTTCATTTTTATACATTAAATTTTTGATGAACTTTTGGCTTTTTGACTATTACGAATAATGTTGCTAAGAACATTTGTGTATTTCTGTGAGTTCACATATATTTTCATTTTTCTTGGAAAGCTGTGTAATTGCTGAGTAAGGAAAATAGATAATTAACTTCTTAAAAACCATCAGCTGTTTTTTGAAGTGATTGTACCATTAACATTCCCACCATCTATGTTGATATTCTAGATTTTTGGGGGGTTATAGTCATTTTAGTTATGTCTGTTTTACATTTCTAGCAGCAATGCATGAGGTTTTCAGTTTTTCTACATTGTTGCCAACTCTTAACTTTTTTTCATTTTGATAGTAGCTATTCTAGTAGTATTGTATTCCAATAGTGTGGTGTCTCATAGTAATGATTAGGGTTAGGGTTAGGGGTTAGGTTTAGGATTAAGGTTTAGGGTTAGGGTTTAGGGTTAGGGTTTAGGGTTAGGCTTAGGGTTAGCGATTAGGGGTTAGGGTTTAGGGTTTAGGGTTAGGGTTAGGGTTAGGTTTGTTAGGGTTAGGGTTGTTAGGGTTGTTAGGGTTGGGGTTGGAGTTGGGGTTAGGGTTAGGGTTGTTAGGATTGGGGTTGGAGTTGGGGTGTTAGGGTTAGGGTGTTAGGGTTGGGATGTTAGGGTTGAGGTGTTAGGGTTGGGGTGTTAGGATTAAGGTGTTAGGGTTAGGGTTAGGGTTAGGGGTTAGAGTTAGGGTTAGGGTTAGGGGGTTAGGGTTAGGGTTAGGTTTAGGGTTTAGGTTTAGGGTTTAGGGTTGTGGTTGGGGTTGGGGTTTGGGTTTGGGTTTGGGGTTTGATGTTAGGGTTAGGGTGAGGGTGAGGGTTGGGTTTAGGGTTTAGGGTTTAGGGTTGGGGTTGGGGTTAGGGGTTAGGGTTAGGGTTAGAGTTCGGTTAGGTTTAGGGTTAGGGTTTAGGGTTTAGGGTTAGGATTGGGGATTAGGGTTAGGGTTAGGGGTAGGGTTAGGGTTAGGGTTAGGGTTAGCATATATTATGATTTATTTTTTTTTTGGTGAATTTACAGTATTGCATTGTATGGCTGTCTCATGTTTTATGTGCCTATTCACTCATTAGTTGGTTGACATTTGAATTTTGGTTATTATCAATAAAACTGCATTGAACATTCATGTGCAATATTTTATGTGGAAATATTCTTCATTTCTCTTGAATAAATACGTATAAGTAGAATTGCTGAGTCATATGTTCAGTTTGTAACTTTTTATAGTAGCTGTCAAATTTTCCAAATTCGGTGTACCATTTTATATCTCTACCAGCAGTATGAAGGGGTTTTCTGTTTCTCTGTATAGTAGCATTTATTATTGTTTTTTTTTTATTGTAGCCATTATCAGTATACTTAACTATAGGTTTAATTTACATTTTTTAATGACTAATATTTTTGAATGTCTTTTCATATACTTATTTTTCCCTCTGTAAATCTCGTTTGTGAAATGTCTGTTCAAATTTTTTTACCTATTTTTTTAAATTGAATTATCTCTTACCTATTTATTTGTAGGTGTTCTTTACATTTATGTGGTGCTAAGGATCGAATCCAGTGCCTTGTGCATGCTAGGTGAGCACTGTACCACTGAGCCAAAATCCCAGCCCTGATTATTAGTATTTAAACAGAAGTTGAAAGCTATACTTTTTTTCCTGATAAGAATCCTGCTTAGGGGCTGGGGCTGGAGCTTGGGCTTATTGGTAGAGTGCTTGCCTAGCACATGCAAGGCACTGGGTTCCATCCTCAGCACCACATAAAATAAATACATAAAATAAAAGGTATTGGTTCAAACTACAACTAAAAAATAACAAAACAAAACTATTTAAAGAAAAAAAAAAGAATCCTCCTTAGGTTGATAGCCACTATTAGCAAATTATATGTAGAAATATTCAAATAAAGAAACTATTACACTATAACTTCCCTGAACTCAGGGATGCATAGTTGACATTGCTAAGGGTGGATAGACCATGAATTCCTGTAAGAGTCCACATATGTAAGCAAGAGTTTAAAAAAAGAAAGCAAATCCAGAAAAAATCCAGAAAAAAGCCATATTTATTTGTACCTTCTCCTACATAAGAATTCATAAAACTGTGAGACAATGAGTCAATGAATGACATTTTAGGAAAATATATCTGTGGTTTCCAGCTTTGGAAGAAAGTAAGTAAATGGATGAAAATTTGACTAAGTAACATGGTGGAGGTATCTTAGCAAATGTTAAGATTTCTTGTAAGAATTTCTTGCTTAATGATAAAGGAAGCCGACTTTTCATAAAGAGGATAGAGACCATTGAGAATACTACTTAATTTTTAAGGATATGATTGCATAGAATAGAACTCCTATCTAGTACTTGTTTTTTTGGAACTGTGATGAACTCTCTTCTTTAATTGCCTTTTCTAGCTAGCACTTGCTGCCATTCCTACTCCCGTACCTCAACCAAAAGAGCAATCTTGTTTTCAAAATCTTTTGCTAGCTTTTTTCTTGCATTTTTTTAGCACATACCATAAAACTCACTATTTTAACGTGTACAGTGAAGTGGTCTTTATTGTATTCACAGTGTGTTATAACCATCATTATTGTAATTCCTAAAAATTTCTCCCACTCCCAGAAGAAACTTCATACCTGGTGTCAATCATTCTAAATTTCTCCATATCCTGGCAACCACTCATCTGCTTTCTTTCTCTATGAATTTACCTTTCCTGGACATTTCATGTAAATGGAATCATATAACATGACCATTTAAATCTGACTTCTTTTATATAGCATAATCTTTTTGAAGTTCATTCATACTGTAGCTAGCATATTATCTGAGTTTCATTCCTCTTTATGACTGAATAATATTCTACTGAATATATGTACCACGTTTTGTTCATCCATTAATTGATGGACATTTTGGTTGTATGACTTTTTGATTATTACAAATAATACTGCTGTAAACATTTGTGTACATGTGCTTTGTGTGAAGATTTATTGTTAGTTCTTTTGGATATATCCATCTAGGAGTTTGATGGAGCATACAGTTTCTCTGTATTTAACTATATTAAACTTTTCCACAATGGCTGGCACCAATTTACATTCCCATCAGCAATGCATGAGGGTTCCAGTTTTTTTTCGTACTCTCCCTATGCCTATTATTTTCTTCATCTTTTTTTTAAATTATATCCATCTGCATGGGTGCTAAGTAATTATTTTATGATTCTGATATGTATTTCCCTGATGTCTAATGATACTGAATATCTTTTCATGTGTTTATTGGCAATTTTTATGTCTCGTTTAGAAACATGTCTAATCAAATACTGTGTCTAAAATTTGTCTTTTTTTTTCTCTTTCTTCATAAGAGTAAATTTTTGCCTTTTACTGTCTCAGAAATAGCTTTGGATCTTCACCGTTGAGCTTGGACTAGCATCATAAATCAATCCTGGAAAACTCACTCAAGGCCTACCTGTCATTTTTAGATATGATGATAACTAGGCAAGCAGTATTTTCTGTTTTTGATGGGTGGACGGCTTTTCTTTATTTTCCATTAAAAATGTTTCAAAAGTATATTTTGATGGAGTTATTGTCATGGTTGTAATTTGGATTTGGGCAAATCTTATTGGGAAATTAATTATGATAGAATGATAACGTATCTATGGTTGATACTATTATTGGTGCTCACTGGAAGTGTTAAAGTAGAATCTGGACAACTATTTATTGGTTGTTTATAGAAGAAATTAGTGCATAGTAAAAAAAAGTTGAATTATGTGCTTTTTGAGATTCTTTGCAGCTCTAAGATTCTGAAATTTGTCCCAGTGAAATGGTATGAAAAGTATCTTATTGCATCATTATTTTGTACAAAATTTTTTTTTGTAAAAAGTTTGATTCTCAGGGTAATGTAGATTTGCCTTGAAAATGTGGAATTACTTCAAAAACAGAACAAAGTATTATGTACTTTATTGTTTTTAAGAGATTTAATTTGTTTTACTTTATTGCAGTTGAGATAGTTTGCTTTTAGTTCTAAAAAAAAAAAGTTTTCTTCTTACAGATTAGCAAGACATCTAAAAAAAGAGGCCCAAGCTCAACACAACAATTCTGAATTCACAGAAGAGCAAAAGGTACCATCAAATAATATCTAGATATATTCAATTCCAAATGAAATTGCTCTTGAGTCCATTAAGCAGAAAAATAAACAAAAAACTGTTATATTTAAGTAAAAAAAATCAGATTGATTATGCTTTACCTAACATTAAGTGAACATTTATACAGATATACAACTTATCACTTAATGAATTTTTTTATTTATCTATTTAGGCCTTATTTAACTCTAATGGAAGTCATCCACACTTTAGTTGAAAAGCATGGGTAACCCAAAGACTGGAGTTTGTTCCGAGTCACTTGGAAAAACAGAAGGGTTGGGAATAAGTGCATTCCACTTCAATGCTTAACTCTGAATTTTCATAACTCTTTATGTATGACCTTTCAAAGCAAAACATAAAACACACACAAAACCCCCCAAACCAAAAAAAAATGGAAAAATAATTAGCTAAAGTCAAGAAGTTGGCATACAGATCTGTCACCTAAATAAATGTATAAGATTGCAAAATGTTTCAGTACTGTTCTTTGTTCCTTAAATTAAAATTTTTGAATGTCAAGTTTATTCCCTGATAGAGATTATGTAAAAGGGGATACTTTAAAGTAACTTTACTCTAAAATAAGAGAAGAAATTGGAGGAAACAACTCCCATTTTCTTCTGGCTCAGAGTAAGTAGTGTTAAGTCAATTTTTAATCTTGTATATAGTGAAAAATATGTGTTAGTCTTTTCCTTATTTTCTTTTTTTTGAATAAATTTTATTTTATTTTTATTTATTTATTTATTTTTTATTGGTTGTTCAAAACATTACAAAGCTCTTGACGTATCATATTTCATACATTAGATTCAAGTGCGTTATGAACTCCCATTTTTATCCCAAATACAGATTGCAGAATCACATTGGTTACAAATCCACAATTTTACATAATGCCCTATTAGTAACTGTTTTATTCTGCTACCTTTTCTATCCTCTACTATTCCCCAGTGTGAAAACCCTGGTGACCTAATTCACTCTTATTAATACTTGTCTTTTTTTGCACAAGGGGAAATAGGAGTAATTTTTTGCATAACTTTTTAATTAAACCTAAGCAAGTTTTTAGCCCATAGGCCTATGTTTATTGATTCTTAGTTACAGGAGTTTGGGGAGAAAAAGCCCCAAGAGGGTTAGCCGTATTTCTTGCCCAAATATATTTGTATTTTTAAAATATTTAAAATCTACTTTAAAAAATTATGTTACTGCAATTTAAAAGGGTGTTTTTCTATTTTCCTTAGTAAGTGCTAATATCCACAATAGATTTAAGAGACTTAGGATGTTAGTCCTGAAAAATAATTATCACAAAGGAAATAGCTGTATGATAAAGGAAAGGAACAAAGACTATACACTATACCACTTCTGTAAGATTTGTAAAATCTATCTAGGAACTGAGTAGGAAGTGATCAGCTGGCATCATTGAATTAAAACTGAAAATATCTAAATCTTGATGAATAGAATCTTAGATATTCAGGTACATAAATTAATAGTTAATGAAGTATGTTATGAATATGAAGACAATAAAAAATGTAAAAAAGTTTTAATGATCTCATATTTTAGTCACCTGTTTGCCTTCAAATAGTTAGATTTCTCCAGCATTTGTTGCTCAGGCGTAGAACCTGTGAGCCACGTGGTCTGAGATTAAAGTCTTTTGACCTCCGAAAACATTCTAAATTTACAAAACAAACAGGTTAATATCAAAAAATGAACCTTGTTAAGTGATGAGGAGAAAATTAACTTTTTCTTGATTTTCTTTAGTATTCTGAGACTAGAGTTGGTGTTGATAATGCTATTGATTCTTTATTTTTATAGCTGTTCAGCTTGTCTTTGGTTATAAAGACCCCCAGATTTTGCACTCCAAAAGATCCAGGAGGCTGCAGGACCTAGAGGACAGAGCTGAGACCTAGAGTCAGAAGACTTAAGTCTTGCATCCTGCCTTTGGCTCTGGGCCTGATTTTTCTTATATAAGAAATGAGAAATTAGAGAACACTTAAGTGACTTTAAAAGGTCTTTCCTTCCTAAAACTCCAGTGACCTCTACCTGTGAAGTGGTCTGTACCTCCTCCTTTCCTAGAAGCCTGATTTCTGAGGAATATATTATTTATAATACCTGCCCAGGAGGCATTTCTGGCTGCCAGGTGTAACTGCAGACAGAGCTTCTGTCTGTCTATTCCTTGGTCTTGGAGAAAGACCCCAAGTCATTCTGTTCTACTATGTAAGGCAAGTTATATGCATTTAAAGATTTAAATTTCTATGAAAATGCAAGTGAAATATTCACAACAGACAGAAACACTCATCTTGATGTATAGGCCTTATATGATTGTTCCATAAGAAAAAAATTATCAAAGTCTGCAGTTAATAATGATTAGAAAAGAGAGGTCTTCAAGACATGTTCTGGGAAACACTGGCTCTTAAAAATTAATAGATCATGTCTGTGTCTGTGTGTCTGTGTGTCTGTGTGTTGTGCTAAGAATGGAACCCAGGTCCTCATGCTGGACAAACAAGCACTCTGTATATCAGTAAGCTACATCCCCAGCCCAATAGACATTACTTGCACACAGTTTGTGACTTCTCTGGACTTTTAATATTCTAATGTGTAACGTGTAAAGAGTTTAACCAGCCTTAAACTCTTAAGCTCCTGCCTTAGCCTTCCCAGTAGGTGGTACACATCACTATGCCCAGCTCACAACAGTGTTCTTAAGGGCATGTCTGTTAAAAAAAAAAGAACAATAAAAACACACTTCTGTGTAACTTATTGTTAAAGAAGTCCTAGATTCCTCAGCAAGGAGTTTGTGAAAGGTCCATTTGAGAATGACTATGCCCTACTTCACTTTAATTTTCACACCTATCCCTCTGCTTTCAGTTGGGGATTTTAAGTAATTGAACCATGACAATTTTCCAAATTCTTTGATTTGGAAATTCTCCCTAGTCTTTGAAACTGGATTCCTAATATAGATCTTGTTCTTTTCCTTTAGGACATAAAAGGAACTTATTTTGCTGAAGCTTATAGATTGGGTGTCTCTCTTTTTAATATAGTGATTTTGTGTATGTTTTATCACACATAATAGAACATGAGCATATTAAGAGCAAAGACTGTGCCCTATCACATCTGTTTTATAGCTTATTTTATAAAACAGATTGACTGTAAAATTTGCACCATTCATCACAAATACTGATTTTGTTAATATTGCCTACGTTTTTAAACAAGTCAGAATTGAGCTTAAATCAGAATTAAATTAGACCATTGTGCTATCTTTCAGATATCTTTTAGTAAATTTCAGGCTTTATGAGAAGATGATTGGAAGGGAAGATGTCAAAAATCCATTTTCATTGCCCTCCCCCTTTTTAATTTTGTGTTTTCTTTTTTAAAGTTAGTGTTTTGGGGCTAGATTTGTAGCTCAGTGGTAGAGTGCTTGCTTGCCCAGCATGTGTGAGGCACTGGGTTCGATCCTCAGCACCAAATAAAAACAAATTCATGAAATAAAAGTATTATGTCCATCTACAACTAAAAAAAGCTATTTTTTAAAATAATAAAGTCAATATTTTAACTTACAAATAACAAAGATAGTACATATAAATGGGGTAACATGTTTTGATACATGTATATATTGTGTTATATTTAAATCCAGTTAACATTTTCTAATCACATATCATTTCTTATGTTTAAAAACTTACAAATTTTTTTCTTTTTTCTTTTGAAATATAGGATGCACTTATTTATCCCCCCACCAACCCCTACTGGCTCCAACCCATTCTACTTTCAACTTCTATGAAATAAGCTTTTTTGTATTCCACATGAATAAGATTTTGTGGGTCTTGTCTCTGTGCCTGGCTTACTTCATTAATATAATGATCTTGTTCCATCATGTTGTTTCAAAGGATAGGATTTCTTTATTTTTATGACTGAATAGTATTCCATTATGTATATATAACACTTTTTTATCCACTTATCAGTTGATGGACTCTTAGGTTTCCATTTCTTGGCTAATAGAAATAGTGCTGCTATGAATATGGGAGCGCAGGTGTCTCAGCAGCTTTCCTTTCCTTTGGCCATACATCCTGCAGTGGAATTGTTGGATCATATCATAGTTCAATTTTTAATCTTTTGAGGAACCTCCACACTGCTTTCCATAATGGCTATCTTTGTTGCCCTTTAAATCATATCTAGACCTATCACCAAACCAAACTTGATTTAGAATTGGTTGTGGCATATTAGTTTAGAAGAGAATATATACTCATCTCTCTCCCACTTCTCAGCCCTTTATCTTCTGATTCTCTTCTCTAAAATCTGCAAGGTGCTAGAAAATAAATAATAATTTATTTAAGGAAATATAGATCTCTTTTGTAAGTTTTTAAAATTGGAGATGGACACTATATATTTGTTTTATTTATTTTTTTAATGTGGTACTGAGGATCGAGCCCAGTGCCTCACACATGTGAGGCACGTGTTCAACCACTGAGCTAAAATCCCAGTCCCTATAGGTCTGTTATAAATAAAAATTCTTGATTTTAGTAACTGACAGTTAAAATTATCTTGGGATTTATAGCATTTTTCCCTACAGAAAACCATAGGCAAAATTGCAACATGCTTGGAATTGCGAAGCGCAGCTTTACAGGTAAATGGATTTTTTTAAATGAATTATTGTAAATTGTTCTGATAAGATATTAGACATTCATGCCCAAAGCAATATTATCTCAGAAGGGTTTTATAACAATTAGAATTGATCAGTTTAACTCACACTTAAATGATTTAGTTCACACTTTGTACACTGTAGAAATTAAAGATATGATTTTAATTTTTTCTGTTTCTATTAGCTTGAATATTCCAAAAATCAGTTTGGAACTTTTCACTTTCTACTTTTAAAGCAAGAAATATATTTATTTTAAATATTTGATTCTTGCCACTTAAAAGACAAAGGGTGCAGTGAAATCTTTGTAATGAAAAGATATAATATGCATATTTTAAATTTAGTCCACATAGTCCCAGGAAGAATTTAAACTGGAGGACCTGAAGAAGCTAGAACTAAGTAAGTTTTGTTTTATATTTTTTAGTGATATTCCTTTAGGAAGAGAGTTTTATCTGTTTTGAATATTAAGATTGTTTAGCACAGAAAGTGATTGGATTTGTTTCTCTTATTTTTTGGTGCTTTTAAAATTCCTACAATATTTTCATTTTAAATTACTATTTGGATTTAATCTTTATTATAGCATATATATGTTGTACTTCATCTAAATATCCAAATTAACCTTTAATTTGTCTTAATGGCTTTAATAAGATTATGATTATTTTGATAAACATTTTCAGTAGAGTCCAGTAGAGAATATAAGGTTACAGTCATTAATGCCCATTCACATTACATGTTATTGAAAACTACAGTCTGAATGTTGGGAATGCATTACAAAGTGGTGTTTTTTGTTTTTGTTGTTGTTGTCTCCATTTTTTCCCTTCTTCAAAACTTTTAAAAAGTAAAAAATTCCTTGAATTATCTTGTTGGTTAGGATATTCCCAAATAAAGACTTTCTGCTGTATCAAATGATTGCTCTCTTAGAACTGTTTGCAGTATGGGCAAAGGCACAGTGTGAATAACTGAATGAATGTAAGTTATTGTAGCCTTTTTAAAATTTTTTTTTAGTTGTAGGCAGATACAATACCTTTATTTTATTTATTTGTTTTTATATGGTGTTGAGGATTGAATCCAGTGCCTCACACATGCAAGGCAAATGCTCCACCAACTGAACTATAACCCAGCTCCTGTACTCTTTTTTTATTGAGATAAGATTGCACATCTCAGTGCATTTATGTGACTAGGGAATAGTGAATTTTATTTATCCAACTAAGTAAGATTTTTAAGTAGGGAATCATAAAATCAAAGCATTTTCAAACAGAAAGGAGTCTCAGACTTGTGGTCACATTCTCTATTGAGGAAAGAAATGAAATGATTTGTTTGTCCTGTTTCACTTCAATCCCCAGTAACTGAGCAGGGCCTAAATCTCAGAACATTTGTCAGTCTATCTCAGTTCACACTAGTGCAATCCCTTTAACATAAACATGCTTTGAGTAAGAGGTAAAAAATTAATTTAAGAACTAAAGAGAGCCTTGCATAGGGCGAATGCCTGTAATCACAGCCGCTCTGGAGGCTGAGGCAGAAGGATATCAAATTCAAAGCCAACCCTAGCAAAGCAAGGCACTACGCAACTTAGTGACACCCTGCCTCTAAATAAAATATGAAATAGGGCTGGGGATATGGCTCAGTGGTCAAGTGCCCCTGAGTTCAATCCCAGTAACCCCTGCCAAAAAAGAACTAAATAGAATGTTCCTATAAATTCCACAAACTGCCAATATCTAATTCATTTATAGCAATTCTAACAAAGACATACATTATTGAGATAGCTGAAATGTGATTGTATTGCAGATCCAGGGTAGAAAAACGATTCTCAGAGTATACTGAAGGGGATCTGATTTTCTATTGTTTGGGTTGGAAAAGAGAAGTTAACAACAACAACAGACAACAACTAAGGAATGCATAGCAGATTTGTTGTGATTCTGGTGGCTTTTCCACAGTTTTAGATGATCATATTTCATTTCTTCAGAACACCATCTTTCTGAATATGGCAAGGATTCTGATGAACTCTGTCATTTTAATAGTTTTGGTTACTTTATGTAATGAAGATCATAAAGTTGTTTTTTTTTCTTTGTGGTTCTGGGGATCAAACCCATGACCTCACACATGCTAGGCAAGCGTTTTACCGCTGAGCTACATCTCCAGCCCTAGATCATAAGAGTTGGAGATGTTATAAGAGACACAACTTATATTCAGAAATAGTTCTTATGCCTATATCCAATGTATATAAGGATACTAATCAATGTAATATTTCTCACAAATTTGGGGGGATTTTTGAATCTAAAACTTTATTTTTCAAAAGCATTAATAAATACTTTGTATAAGATTGAGATATAATTTATATAAAGCACATTCAACAATTTAACGTATCATATTCAATTTTTTTAGTAAATTGGAAGAGTTATGCAGACATCACCACAATCAATTTTAGGACATTTTCATCACCACAAGAAGAAACCCTATTTCCATGAGCAGTCATTCACTTCTTGCCATCCCCCTAAAATCCCTTCCAATTCCCAGCCCTAGGAAACCATTAGTTTAATTTCTGTCTATAAATTGTCTTATTATAGACATTTTATTTAAATGGACTCATATGATATATGATCTTTTATGACTGGCTACATATAAGATTATTTTGAGAAAAACACATTGATGGCTTTAAATAAAAGATTGCAAAAGTTGTTTATATGGTGGTTCTACTGAAAGTTATGTTTGTGAGTGTGTGTGTGTGTGTGTGTGTGTGTGTGTGAGAGAGAGAGAGAGAGAGAGAGAGAGAGAGAGAGAGAGAGATCCATTTACATAGTAGCTAAATATCATGCATCTAGCCCTTTTGGCTCTGCTCTCTTATCTTTCATGGAGTAGTAAGTAACAATAAGTGAATGCTTCCTGGGCATCAGAATCAAAGAATTTCAGGATTAGAGGATATTGATGTGCAGTCCAGTTCCCCGCCCACTACTGTTTTTTTCTGGAGAGGTACTGCAGGCTCTGTGTGAGCATGGGGTCTTGACTTTTCTTCACTTCAGCTAGACGATCTCTGCTTTTGTTCCTTTTACTTGTTAATATTAAAACTTGTCTTTTTACAAGTTTTACTTTGAAAGAAACAAAACTTTGAATTTGAATACTGATGTTAGCTTTCAACCTTAAAGCTCCATCAGCTTTTCAAATGAAGCTTCATAACACACACACAAAAATATAACCTTCATTTAAAGGGTAAAGAGTATTAATGGATAGCCATGCATGATGGTGATGCCCATAATCCCAGCTCCTCAGAAGACTGAGGCAGAAGGATAGCAAGTTAATAAAACCCTGTCTCAAAAATAATATTAATAAAAATGGTTGGGGATATAGTTTAGAGGTGAAACAGATTGTGTGCATGTTTCTGTACCTGCATTTGATTGCAAGTTGTCTTTTACCCATTTTTCTATTGTATTTTTCCCTAAGGTTTATTGTGTATTTTACCTGCTTACTTATTTTTTGATTGTGTAGATACCTATTTTCAGTTCATGTTTTGTGTGTTTCATTCTTTTTGGTCTGTTAAGGAAGAAAAGTTTTTGTTTTCAGTTTGCCAAATGTATTAATCTTATCGGTTGTGAGTTTTAGGTCCTGTTTAATAATTCTTCTGTACCTGAAGGTTATATAGTCAGTTTTCATCCTTACCTAAAAATTATAAAGTTTTGTTTTTTTTATCCAAGTCTTTTCCATCTGTAATTGACTTATGTAGATTTGAGGTAGAGATTCAGTTTCATTTTCCTCCATTTGGTTCATCAGTAGTTTCAGGATCATTGAGTAATCAGTTGGTTCATTGTGTAATCAGTTGGTTCATCAATAAGCAGAACCACCTGTATCCTATCAGGCTTCTGTTGACACACATGTCTTCTATTCTCTTTATTCTGTTGTGTTTGGTGCCACTGTCATACTCTTAAACATAATAGTTTGGTGATACTTCAGATCAATCCCCAACACCTTGTTGTTCTGGAATATTATAGCTATTTTTGACTCTTTATTCTTCCATGTGCAGTTTTATAATTAGGTATTCATTTTCACAAAAAATCCTGTTGGATTTAAATTGGAATCACCTTTAAATCTTTAGCTCATTGTGGAGAAAAATGCTATCATTATAATATTTATATGAATATGCAGCACATTCTTAATTTTGAGGCCTGTAATGTCTTTCAATTTTATAATTATAGTAGTCTTAATACCTCTGTTAAATTTACTACATTACCTTTTTACTACATTATAAGAGATATTTTCTGAAATTACCTTTTCTTATTGTTTATATTTTTTTTTTGCTGCCTACCACTAAACTTTTGAGTTTTTGTGAATTTCTTATCTGTGAAGTCACTTTTTTTTTCTAATCTGTGTATCTGTTTTGTTTTAGTATGTTGGCTAGAACCTCTAATTGATGATGTTTCACCAGTAAGGATTGAGGATGCCATTTGCTGTAGTTTCCTTTTTCTCTCTCTCTTAGCCCATCTCCCTTTTTGTGTTGTTTTTACTCTTATCAAGAGAAATTTTCTTCTCTTCCTATTTTTCCTAGGGATATATCAGCTCAGTGTTTTAATGAATGCTCTTTCTGCATCTCCAGTGATTTGTGTCCTTTTTCATAGGGTGACTTACAAATTTTTGCTGCATTTTTATTGGTACATTATAGTGGTACATAATGGTGGGATTTGTTAATATTCATACATGCACACAGTATAACAATATAATTTGTCCAGTGTCATTCCCCAGTAGTTCCCCTCTTTTGCTCCTCCTCCCTCTTGCTGCTCTCTTTACTCTACTGATGTCTCCTTGATTTTCATGAGAACCTCCCATCCCTTTCTCCCCTCTTGCTTCTGCATATGAAAGAAACATGCCACCCTTCTGAGTTTGACTTATTTCAGTTTCATCCATTTTCTGTCGATGACATAAATTGATTTTTCTTGATGACTGAATAAAACTTTGTTGTGTATATACACCACATTTTCTTTATTTACTCCCCCACTGATGGATTCCTATGCTGGTTCCATAGTATAGCTGTTAAGAATTGTGCTGCCATAAACATGGGTATGCATGTATCCTCTATATTATGAAGACTTTAACTCTTTAGGATAAATATTTTAGGATAACTCTTTAGGATAAATATTCCTCATCTAGGAATGAAACCACTGGTATAGCTGGATCATAACGGTGGTTCCATTGCTAGATGAGGAACTTCCATACTGACTTGCATAGTAGTTGTACTAATTTATACCAACTATGTAAAAGTGTTTCTTTTACTCCACATCATCTCTAGCACTTAGCATTATTTGTATTCTTGATGGCTAAGTACTCTGATGGGAGTAAAGTGAAATCTCAGGGTAGTTTTGATTTGCACTTCCCTAATTGCTAATGACATTGAACATTTTTTCATGTGAGCAATTTGTATTTATTCTTTTGAGAAGTGTTTGTTTAGTTTATTTGCCCATTTATTAATTGGGTTATTTCTAAGTTTTTTGAGTTCTTTATTCTAGATATTAATCCTGCCAGAAGAATAGCTAGCAAAGATTTTTCTCCCATTCTGTAAATTCTCTTCATATTCTTAACTGTTTCCTTTGCTGTGCAGAAGCTTTTTAATTTGGTGCTGTTTCATTAATTTTTTTTGAGGGGGTACTGGGGATGGAACTAAGGGGCACTTGACCACTGACCTGCATCCCTAGTCTTATTTTGTGTTTTGTTTAGAGACAGGTTCTCACTGAGTTGCTTAGTGCCTTGTTTTTGCTGAGGCTGGCTTTGAACTTGTGATTCTCCTATCTCAGCCTCCTGAGCTGCTGGGATTACAGGCATGTGCCACCGCACCCAGCCTGGTTAACTCTTCTCTTGTTACTGTAGCTCTGTAGTATAATTTGAAGTCAAGAATTAGGATGCCTCCAGCATTGCTTTTTTGGCTTAGAATTGCTTTGGCTATTCTGGGTCTTTTAATGCCTTTTTTTTTTTTTGAATGGACGATTGAACCCAGAAAGTCTTCACCACTGAGCTACATTACATCCCCAGCCCTTTTTATTTTTTATATTGAGAGCATCTCACTAAGATGCTGCACTGTTCTTAAACTTGCGATGCCCTCCTGTCTCAGCCTCCCAAGCCATTGGGAGTAAGGGTGTTTGCCACTGTGCCCAGCTGGTCTTTTATTCTTCAGAATGAATTTTAGGACTGTTGAGTTCCGTCAAGAATGTCATTGGTATCTTGAGGGGATTGCACTGACTCTGTATATTGCTTTTGGTAGTATGGCCTTTTTGACAGTTTTAATTCTGCCTATCTGTGAACAGGAGAAGTCTTCTATCTTGGGTTGTCTTCAGTTTCTTTCTTCATTGTTCTATAGTTATTGTCCTAGAGGTCTTTAATGTTTTTGAATAGATTTATTCCTAGGGTTGGCTTTTTTTAAGGCTATTATAAATGGGATTTTATTTCTGATTTCTTTCAGCAGATTCAATACTGTTATGTAGGAAAGCTACTCATTTTTGTGTGTTGATTTTGTAATCTGCTCTTTGGTGAATTTGTTTATTGACTCTTGCAGTCTTTTGGTTGAGATTTTTGGATCTTCTAAATATAGGATTAGAACATCTGCAAACAGTAATAATTCGGCTTCTTCCTTTCTTATTTGTATCTTTTTTATTTTCTTCTGTCATTTAATTGTTCTGACTAGAATTTATACTACTGTATTAAATAGGAGTGGTGAGAATGGACATCTTTGGTCCCTGATTTTCAAGAAATGTTTTCAGTTTTCCCCCATTTGCTATAATGTTGGCTTTTTTTGTAGATAGCTTTTATAGTGCTTAGGTAGGTTCTTTTTATCCCTAGTTTCTTCAGTGGTTTTTTGTTTGTTTGTTTGTTTTAAGTGCGAATGGGTACTGAAGGTTTTCTAAGCACCTATCAAGATGACTAAGTATTTCTTTTTATGAGATGAATTTAATTTATTGATTTGTTTATGTTAAGTCATAGTTGTATCTCTAGGATAAAATCAGCTTGGTTATGATGTACAGTCTTCTTACTTTGTCATTGAAAATTATTTGCTAATATTTTATTAAGGATTTTTGCATCTAAGTTATCAGTGATATTCATATGTAGTTTTCTTTCCTTGATGTGTCTTTATCTGGTTTTAGTATGAGTGTGAAACTAGCTTGATGAAATGAATTTAAGCGTTCCGTCCCTTTCTGCCTCATGGAATTATTTGAGGTTCAATGGCATTTGTTTTTCTTTAAAAATTTTGTAGAATTCAGCTAAGAATCCATCTGGTCTTGGACCTCTCTTTTTGGAAGTCTTTTACTATTATTTCTCTCTCATTGCCAGTTATTGGTCTTTTGGGTTTTCTGTCTTCTTGATTCAGTTTTGGAAGGTTGTATATATCTATATATATCTAATTCTTCTAGGCTACCCAGTTTATTGGAGAATAAATAGTTTCTAATGTTTCTCAAGATTTCTGTGATGTCTCTGTGATTTCTCTTTTTTATCTCTAATTTTATTAATTTGGATCTTCTTTCTTTTGGTTGATTTTGTAAGAGGATGATCAGTCTTTTTATCTTCTTAGGCTGAATTCGTCCTGCATTCCCTTTTTTTAAATTGTTTTAGTTGAACATGGACACAATACCTTTATTTTGCTTATTTATTTACTTTATGTAGTGCTGAGGATCACACTCAGTGCCTCATGTGTGCAAGGCAAACACTCTTCCACTGAGCTATAATCCCAGCCCCCTGCATTCTCTTCTTATAGTTCTTAATTTTACATTGAAATTCATAATTTGAACTTGTCAAACATAAGCATAATTATTTATCTGGAGTACCTGTGGATCTTTATCAACTTTATTTTGATTCTCATTCTTGTCTTTTTGTACTTGATTATAGAGTATTTGAAAAAGTAAGTAATTTGGGACCTGTAATATTGTTATCTTAGCTGGGCTTCTAGAAACTGTGCTTCTAGAAGTTGAAACCTCAAAACTGCAAAAGCACACTGCTCAGCCATTTGCTTTCTCTTTTGGAGCTGGTAAAATAACCCAGGGGAAAACTTTTCCAAAATTAGCCTTGCTTCTCTGGATTTCTGTATTCTTGTGTACCTTGACTTAGTAATTCTTTACTCTTGTTATATGCTCTTAATATTCCCAAGGAACTTTATTTCTTTTCCTGGATAGTTGGTTCAAATTATTTGGTCTATTCTGGAAATGAAAGTCTTCATCATACAACCTCTTAAAACGTAGTCATTACTACAGTGTTCCCCAGCCCTACTAACAAAATATCCCCAAGAGGCAGCATGGGAATACTGTAAACACTGCAGGCTTGCTCACTTTAGCCTGTGTTTTGGGTCCTGACCCCACATTTACCAACTGTTATCTTTCACTACCCATTTCTGGGATCCTCAGTGGCCTTTACTTTTGTATATATCATCAATCTCCTAAAGTAACTGACTATAAATTAAAATGTTAAGTACCTAAGCATACCAGCACATGGAACAAGTGCTTAAATATGAACTACCCACTATTCTCTACTCTTACTCCTACTTCTAGACTACACTATAATATCTATATTGTCCAAAGTTTGAACTTCTACCTCCTTTTTATTTCCTTCAGGTGATTCTAGTCACAAGATTCCTATTTCAAACTTTGAATTGGGGCATGACCAAGCAACTGTATTAAAAAACCTGTATAGATTTATTCAACTAAACCCATAGAAATGGCCACCTATCTACTGCAAGGTAATTTCCAGTTAATAGTTCTTAAGGTATCCATTTAGATACTGGAACATCCACAGAAAGCACCTAAAAAAAGAATTCTTGTCTGTGTATTAGCTGTGTGTGTGAGATTAATTCTGAGTAGTTTCAGAGTGATTAATATATAATTCCTTTTCTTTTAAATTTCACTGATTTGGGAGAGATTTTGAAGACTATAAAGCTGAATATATTTTCACTTGGATATAAAACATATTTTCTGAGCTCTTCCTTTTGAAATATCTGCAGTGTCTTTTTAACCTGAAGAATGGATGCTGTATTCTGAACATCTATTATTCCACACAAGATTATCTTTTACAGAAAGTCTAATGTAGCATCCCCCCCTTTTTTGTAATGCTGAGAGAAAACTATATTATTTATTTTATCTAAATTCTTCTAGGCTAGGATTCAGAGAAATTGTGTTTTAACTTTTGTACTTATTAATCATGAGCAGATAATATAATATTTTCCTTCTTAATAGTTTTATGTGTTTGTGTATCCTAAGTCTCACTTTGCTAGCATTGCTAGGTAAATGTAACTGGTGAGTAGTAACAATAGTTTTTTTTTTTTTCTAATGTATATCACTTGTTTTTAATAGTACTCATTTAGTTATCAAATTATTCAGTCTTTATTCCCTATATCTTCCCCCACCCATTTGAGAGGACAGCATTAGTTAATTAAAAGCAACTTAAGGTAGGCATACAATACAAATAATTTTTCCCCTTGTCCAGTCTGATGATAGAGCCAGAGTCAATTGGTGTTTGGAATGAATGGCATGAGCATTAGGTAAGTAAAACTATGGGTCACTGCAGAAGTGTGTTACAGTACCTGTTTCCATTTTGATACACCCCTTCACTAATTGTTTTTTTCTTTACATATGGAAGAATTCAGGCAAGATCTAGAACTTCTCACTCTAGAGGATCTTGTAGTAGGGATCTACCAGCAAAAATTTCTCAAGGAGCCCTCAAATACCTGGGTTCAAAGCCTCCTAGATATGGCCATGTGGGATTATTCTAGCAAAACAAGGAATTAATAGTGATTTTGATAAGAAAGTTACTTTGACTTTTTTACTGAATTATATTTTCTTAGAATTGGTATTTTTTCTGAGAATATATGGTAGGGCTAGTTGTTTTTGCCTTTTTGAGCAATTTTTATGAGACTTTGTATTGTATTTTTTTGAACATAAGACTCCATTGATTATAAGATACATTGTTATTTTGTGTACCACTAAAAACAAATGGAACTGCCAAATAAACTGACTGTTCTCTCTTATCACTTAGAGTGATAAGAGAGTTTCTGTACAGTGAAGAGAATGTTTTTAAATTTATTAGATTTCTTTTTTACTGTATGAAACATTTTTGTGCTTACTGATAAAAGAACATGTAAAATGAATACATTGTCTGAAGCATTTTTTATTTTGAAATAATCTCAGATTCACTGAGAAGTTGCAAGAATAGTAACACATACCATTCTCTGATTTCCTAGTTAACATTTTAGTACACTCATTACAGTTTTGTCTCTACACACTTTTCATAAACCACTTGAGAGTAAGTTGTTGCCATCATGATTCTTTTCAACTAAATACTTCCATGTGTTTCCTAAGAATAAAAATATTTCTCTTACATTACCATAGTACAGTTACAAAATCAGGATATTGCCAATGACACTGCCTAATGTGAAGACCATATTCATAGTCTCAATGGTTTAGAGAGTGTTAGGTTTCCATAGTGTCTTGAGCAAAAAAACAAAAATCAAGCCAGAGTACAATCCAAGAACACAAATAGTACTTTGTCTCTTTCAAAACTTCTTTAATCTGTAACCATTCCTTGTTTTTTTCTTTAACTTTCATGATCTTGACATTTTTGAGAGTACAATCCAGTTGTTTTATAGAATGTCTCCCAGTTTGAGTTGGTCTGTTTTTCTTCATTGTTAGTTTAAGGTTATGCATTTCAGGCAGGAATACTACAAAAATGGTGCTGTGTCTTCTCAGTGTGCCATTATGTGGCAGTATGATGCCAGTTTGTCTCATTCCTGATGATCATGATAACTTTGTTATTTTTTTAAAATAGTGTCAGTGGGCTGGGGATGTGGCTCAAGCGGTAGCGTGCTCGTCTGGCATGCATGTGGCCCGGGTTCGATCCTCAGCACCACATACAAACAAAGATGTTGTGTCTGCAAAGAACTGAAAAATAAATATTTTTTAAAAATAAATAAAAAAATAAAATAGTGTCAGTCAGAATTCTTTGTTGAAAAGTTACTCTTTTGTACCTTATTAATAAATATTTGCCAGGAAATGCTGTGAGATTAGATCACTATTTTGCTGCTCGAATTTTCATATCCATTGATGATTTAGTCTAAATCATTTACTACTATGTGAAATAGTGGTTTTTCTAATCTGATTATTTCTTTTGCATTTTTTAGTTGAAATTCTGTAAGAAAGAGCTTTTCTTTTTCATTCTTTTTTTTAATATATTGACATTAGCATGGACCCATGGATTCCTGTTTTATTCAGTGGAATCTAATCTGTTATTACAGTAATTTATTTTTATGCTCAAACTGTTCCATATATGGCCAGTAGGAAGTCTTTAAAGCAGTGGTTTTGTTTTTTGTTTTTGTTATTGTTTATGACACTTAGAGTGAGCCACATCCCCAACCCCTCCTCACCTTTTTCCTTTTGGAGATGGAGTCTCACTAAATTGCTGAGGCTTGCTTTGAACTTGGAGTCCTCCTGTCTCAGCTTCCCAAGCCATGGGGATTACAAGCATGTGCCATTGCGCCCAGATTCAAGCACTAGTTTCTGTGTCCTGAAATTGACTCTTCATTCTTCAGGTGTTTTTGATTTCTGGCACCTTATTTTCCAGACTCACCTTGTAATTCTGCTTCACCATGAATTAGCTATGATTTCAGCCATCTGTGGTTCCTTATTCACAAATGATGGCATTGAGGGTTAGGATCTGTGTGCTAGGTGTAATGTTGATTCCTTACTAGAATGTCATAGATTCTAGGTCTTAGTGCAGACAGTCAGAAAATGTGTGTGTGTGTGTGTGTGTGTGTGTGTTCACACACACCCTCCATGTACATGCATCTCTTCTCTTTTTTCTCTGTATCTTGCTACGAGTTTGTACTGAACCTAAGTTCCAGTGCAGTACAATAGAGTTGTGTTGTATTTTCTTATTTTTGTACTTCCTTTCTCTTGAAAGTGAGAAAGCTGGATCTCATATTTTTACTTCCTTGTTCGATCCTAGAATGCATTGAAAGTAGGTTCAGAGTTAAATGGGGCACTGTTATAAAACAAAAGAAATGGCAATTATGATTTGTTTATAATTGTCAGATGGCATGGAGTCAAAGTAATGTTCAGAAGTTATTTGAGTTATTTTGTTTTCCACTGCAGTATAGTTAAATTATGTGTTTGAAATAAGTTTATTTGCTTGTTTATATTCTGTGTTTTTGTTGATTTAGTTATTGTTTGAAATTGTGAAGTATTGCCATTTTTCAAACAAGATATATGCAGATGTGTCGCTTCAGGCCATCTCCATAACTTAAAACTGGACTCTCTATAGTGCTGAGTTGTACCCAAGGACAGGGATATCTTGTCATTGGTGAAATCTACTTTTGTGTCTTTCAGATACATTTGAATTTTTTTCCACACATATTGTGTATATCTGGAATTGGCAATTTTTTTTGGGGGGAGCAGTTTCTTGATAACTGTTTTTGCTATGAAAATGAGTTTGTTTAGGCTTTCTAATTCTAATGGAATAAATTTTGATAAATTGTATTTTTGTAGGAAATTGTGCATTTTATGTAGAATTCCAGGTGCATTTGTTTACAGGTTTGCAAAGAAGATATTCTTTAAAAATTTTTAAATTTCTCTTATTTCATTGGTTATCTTACTTCTTGTATATCTGTGCCATCTTGTTTTACTTAAGCCAGTGTGTGTGGTCTAGATCTCTTTTTTTTATTTTTTCTCATTTTCAGCTTTTGTTCTCTGTACTCTGTAGTTCTTTTTCTACTTTGAGGGTCAAAATTTAATTCACTCCTCTTGTTTGGTTTTTATTGTATTTCATCATTGTTTTCAGTGGATCCCATTGATTCTGAAATGCAGTATTTTCATGGGTCATTTTTAACAAGTTCTTTAATTTTCATGACAAAGCTTTTAAATGTCCAGATAAGCCTTTCTGAGTTTTGTTTCTGTTAGTAAATTATGTTGCTTTTGCATTATGATCAAAGAGTGTTTTCTGTAACATTAGTAATTTTATGGAGTCACTTGGCCTTAGGTTTGGGGAGTTTGTTTTATTTTGTTTTCGCTTAGTATATAATCAATTTTTGTGGCTTGTTGTATTGGTATGTGAGAATATGTTTTACTTTTTCAGGTCATAGCATTACTGTATGTTCATAAGGTCTGCATTGATTATTGTGTTAGTCAGATTTCTGTTACTGTGAAATAACTTATAAAGATCAACTTATAAAGAGTAAAGCTTTATTTTGGCTCACAGTTTGGGGGCTCCAATCCATGAGGGTTTTTGAACCTGTGTTGAGAGTGAATTGTGGTGGGAGTAGTGGGGAAGTGAGAGGGGAAAAAACTTGGCTCACAGTCCTTGGAGGCCACACCCCCAGGAACTTGGTGACCTCCCTCCATACTCTACCTCTCGAGCACCACACTGGACATCAGGACTTCATTAGTACAGAGACCTTTGTGGGCATCTTCCAGATCCAAACTATAGCAGTTATGTTGTTTGGATTTTCTTATTGCTTTACTTTGACTTATCCTATTGCTCTATCTTGCACTGACAGTGGCATTTTTACAGTCTCATGTAATTACTGTGTTTCTGTGTCTCATTATATCTTTTGTAGTTTTGGCTAGTTTCTATGTTTTTTGGTGCCTGTACATAAAAAGTTCGCTGAACTTTGGTATTAGTGGATTTATGAAAGGCTCACCGGAATAGTAAGAGGAAACTGTTTCCTATGATACTTTAAGCACATTAGTGAGGAAATGCTTTGCATAGGAGGGGCCTGTCACTGAGCTCCATAACATAGTAAGATTCTAATGTATGATATTTTACAAGGGAGTTTGGGTTTCAGTGAACTCTAGTAACTGATTCAAACTTGCTAATATAAATGAAAAGGATGCATTTCAAACACCACTCTGAGATATATGTTAAGAAGACTGTAGTTGGTAATAAAATTTTGAAAAATGTCTCTTAACTCTAGGACTAAGGGGCAAGTGTATATTGGTGAAATGAATGCAGCTAGACAAAGCAAGTATTTATTATTATCTTTATGTTATTATCTTTATGCTTCTTGTAAGAATTTCTGTTGGGTTAATTCAATGTCTAACCTACTCATGAAAACAGGTCTATCCTTTACTTAACCAACTAATATTTATTGAGCATATCCTTGGTGCCAGACAGTTATGCTACTCACTGTGCTTATGGTGCAAAAAGTAATATGAGCCTGGTACATTGGTGCACACTTGTAATCCCGCAGCTCGAGAGTCTGAGACAGGAGGATCATAAGTTCAAACCCAGCCTCAACAAAAAGTGAGGCACTAAGCAACTCAATGAGACCCTGTCTCTAAATAAAATACAAAATAGGGCTAGAGATGTGACTCAGTGGTCGAGTGCCCCCAAGTTCAATCCCTGGCACCCAGAAAAAGAAAATTAATGTGATCCTTGCCTTTGTGAAGCTACCAGTTAAATTGGAAAAGGACATGAGTTAGTGGTTTTAAAATGGAAATTTTAGCTTATGGTAAGTGCTAAAAAAATCAACAGGATACTCTTAACAGATATTTGGACTGCTTTATAAAATTGTCAAAAAAAGCTGAGAACTGAAGCAGGAGAAAGATGAAATGAGGAGGGGCTCAAGGCCTTGTTAGCCATAGGAAGGAATTTTGTCAAATAGTGAAGGGTGGTAGGTTAGGTTTCTAAAAGATGTCAGAGTATTTAATGATTGTATTGGAAGGACACAAATGAAATATGGAGCCTGTAATGGTTAGATAACCAGGCAAGCAGTGACTTGGCTTAGATAGGTGACATCAGAGATGGAGGGGAATAGGTCGATTTCACATTGTTTAAAAGTAGGCTTTCCTGGTGGTCTGGACACGGGGAGAGAGAATGGAAAAAAAAATGGCAGATGACATAGAGAGGATTACATTTAATACATTCAGAGACACTGATGAGGATCAGATGAACCCTGCAGCATGCAGATGAGATCACCTAGATAGAAGGAAGAAAGAGAAGATGATTCAGCACAGCTCTAACCAGTTTTGACATGTTAAAGTGGGCAGAGGCTGAGTTTTTGAGACTGTGGTATCTCTCAGTGTACAGTTGTTGTGATGTTAGGAAAGATCTCATAGCCATCATCAGTGCTAATTGAGGGGATCCTGAATGCAGTAACTGCAGATTTCTTTGAGTTACTCTTCAAGGCCTCTATTTATTTTCATTCCCTGGATTATCCATTTGGGGGAGTTTTAAGTTGCGGTCTGTTCTGGATGTTTTCCTGTTGCAGGCTTTCCTTCAAGTGTGATTGTTCCTGGTTATGTTCATTATTAGAAATGAGGCTTCAAAGCCAAGTAAGTATCCATTGTGTTCAGTAGGGATATCAACTGACTAGGATTGGCTGTAAGGAAATTAGACAAGCAAGCTTGATAATAAATTAGAGGTAGAATCCTAGTTTCCAGATTATAGAGACTTTGCTTTAGGGTTTCAGCAACCACTTTTTTCTGACTGGTTCTCCAAGTTTAGTTTGTTCACCCCTTTGCCTGGAGTTGGAGAGGTCCTGTATTTTTCATACAGAAGTTTAGCCTCAGTTCTTACCTCTGTTCTGTGAAGGGACATGTCCTCTTGAGAGTCCAGTGCCTCTAATAGATAGATCTTCTCCTGTTGCTTTCTCTGTTAGCACTGAAGATATCAGTTACTGTTCTTCATTTTTCATGAATTTGTTAAATCTCTTCATCTCTTCCATTGAGATTTTTTCTCCTTTTTTGTTATATGAATACATGTTATCTTTTTTTTTTTTTTGGACTGGTAATTGAACCCAGGAGTGCTCTACCACTGAGCTATATTTCCGCCCTTTTTTATATTTACATATTGTTTATGTATCTATTTGTCTTACTTATTTTTTACCTTATATAGATTGGTAGGTATTGGGGATTAAACCCGGGGATGCTCTACCACTTATAAACATTCCCAGTTCTTTTATTTTTAGACATGGTCTCCATGAGTTGTCTAAACTGCCCTTGAACTTGCGATTATCCTGCCTTAACCTCCCAAGTAGCTGGAAGTACAGGCATGTGCCACTACACCCAGCTTACTATTTATATTCATTGTCATTTTTAGAGGGTCTCAGAAACAATAGGAAACAATTTTGTACATGTATTTAATTCACAACCTTAAACTAGAAGCCCCAGCAATAGTAGTATTCAGAGAAGTAGTTTATGTTTTGATATTGTTTTCTTTAGTCCAGTTTAATGACTTTAGTCCAGTTTTTATGTTTAACAAAAATTTGAGTAGTTCTTGTGTACATATGCATTAAACTAAATTCTGAGGGAAGTGTGGAGAAGTGACATGACCATCCCTGCCCTCTGTCTTTTGCCTCATAGGAGCAGTAGGCATGTGAAGACACCATTCTGATGCCCTATTTTCTGGTAATTAGAGAGGTTCAAAAGGTTATGATAGAAATGAGAGAGAAATCACTTTATATGAGTTTAAAAACTCTGTAATGCTATATGGAAATAATGTTTGATTTGGTTCCTCTGGAAAGATAGGTAAAATTTTTATGAGCAGAGATTTCAGTTAAAAGAAGATTTTTCCATAAGGTTCAGAAATTACCTGAACAGTGACTTCAGAGTGAAGCACAGAGATGGTTGAAGAAAAAACAGTGTGTCCGTTTGACTAGAGCATTACATAGCTATAGCTGGATGGTTCTGAAGGCAGGATTGGCCTTGAAAAGTGGAAGGAATTTTAACCTTGAAACAGGAGGGCAAAAGACCACCAGGACTGTCAACGTCTCTGGTGGAGGGAAACAGTATGGGGAATTTAGGAGGAAGCTGTGAGCCTACTCAGAAGATGTGAGACACTGTGGCCTGATGTGAGAATTTGGAGTGGACATTCATAAAGGAAACATCTGAGAACAGGTTGCAATAGGAGCTAGATTGGAGGCTGCACAGCAAGTATTAATAGCTTAACAAAGTACATAGCCAATCTGATTTTCAACAGATTTATAGAGTGAACTTTTTTAGAAGAACACTCATTTTTATGGAATGGGTATGATTTGGAAGTAGGAAAGATGAGTAAAATTTTTATTTCAGTTATAGTTGGATATCTTTTTAATTAATTTATTTTTTATGTGGTGCTTAGGATTGAACCCAGGGCCTCGCCCATGCTAGGTGGGCGGTCTACCACTGAGCCATAACCCCAGCCCCAACAATGCTATTTTTAGTAGCAGGACAATAGCAGATTGAAGATATTTTCCCCTGGGGTCAGTATTTTGTAAGTTTGGTTGGTTGATTTTAATCTGTGAATATATTGTTAGTTTTTCAATTTCCTTTCAGTTCTGATCTCCATTTCTAATCATTCACCTCAGTTCTGCCCTCTCATTGCCTAAAAATGTGTTTATAAAGTAGATACTCTTGGGCCTCAAGTTCTAGACAAGGATCAAAACCAGTCAGAAATTAAAAGTTACTTAATTCTGTATGATTGCATATAAACTTAGGTTTAGTTTTTTACTTAAGTTTAGGATTTGGATGTTTATGAAGAACATTTCCTGGATCACGTTTCTTTGGAAATAGTGGGGGAGTTTTAACCTTATTTTAGATAAGACTTTCATCCTGTTAAATAACTCATAAGTGTGAATGCATATCACTGACACTTTATATTTACTTCAGAGCATGTTTGTAATTTGAGATGAAGATTCTTGCTAAGTTTACTCCAGTTTTGCATTATGCAAATAATGCTGTTCTGAATCTCAAAAGACAGTGTATTCAATGAAAAGACCCACAGGTTTTGTAGTGGTACCCATTAAGTAACATTGTGTTGAATCACACAACTTATTTATTCATTTCCTCTCCAGCATTGCCTCCTGAGATCTCCTCTCAAACATCGCCACCTCAGTGAGCCCCTTCCTAATGTTTATATCATCCCTTCTTACTTTTTCTTTTTTAGGCTGTATCATTATAACTTAAAATCTAATTTACTATGTATTATGCTTGCATATTTTGGTTAGTCTCCCCACTAAAAAGTAAATTTTGTGTTATCTATTTCTTTCAACACTGTATCCCTAGTGCTAGAACAATGACTGGTAAATAGTGTGCGCTCAATAAATGTTAAATGAATACGTGTTATCTTTAGTCACTGCTGTGCCTCTGGAACACCCATTTTATTTCTGTTTATGGTTATGTGTAATTTGTGTAGTACCATGACTCTGCATCAAATGAGATACCATGAAATCTGTTTTTTTTTAAATCTATTGTGTATTAAATTTAGAAACCTTAATCTTTGAGTAATAGTGTGAGTTTTTCTTAAATTATTTCAGCTAGGCAAGCTAGAAGTCTGGCATGTGAAGAGCCTTCAGCAGTGCTTCTTCAGTGAGAATATTAAGGTCCATTTCTTTGTACAGGTGCAAGTGGCATGAAGAAAATGACATTCTCTCCTGTGCTTTAGCTGTTTGCAAGAGGAAGGCATAAGTTGGGGAAGGAGTTTCTTCGTATTGCTGCTTCTTGTGCTGAGTTCCTTGGTGTCCATTTTGCTTACTCTTGGGAAGGTGGGTGGGTCTGTTCACCCACCTTACTATATTTTTGTTAAAAAGAAAAGGTGGTTGTTCATGTTACTTCTGTCCTACTGCTCATGTCACTACTCACGACACATTTTAGTAAATCTTCAGAAGCCTGCACTGAAACTTTTCCTCCTTGGAGTCCTGAGTGCTGAAGGACAGCACTTCCTTGTGGAGGTACTCCAAAAGCATAGACCTTTCCTCTCGTCTCATAGTGAAAGCACCTTATAGTAAGTCCCAGATCTCTGGAGGGTTCTGCTAGTTTCTTCACTTAGCAGGCAGTCGTGAGTTCTGAGGATTAACTGTTCCTGCTTCTGCCCTCTCATTGCCTTAAACATTAGAGAATCCTGGTCATCTTTAACCTCATTACCATTCCTTCATAACACACCTAAAATAGAACCTGGCAATCAGAAGATTGCTTACCCAGTAATAATCTTTTATGATATGAAATTTACTGCCTATTTCCAACTTATTTCTAAATATCTAAATTTTATTTTTTCCCCACGATTAAAAGCAGTGTCTCTCAGATGCTTGCTTTTTGAAAATTTTAAAATATGAATGCTTTCATAGTGAATTGGATGAGAGTAATATAATGGGCTTTTTGTCTTACTTCATTTTAAAGGTACTGAATCAGCAATTCCCTAGCCACTCTCTTTAAAATCCAGCTTACAGGAGCTCATGTACCACTACAAGATTATGAGGCCAGCAATAGTGTGACACCCAAAATGGTTATGTTGGATGCAGGGCGTTACTAGGTAAGGACCCTGGGCTACCAAAAAAACCTAGATCTTTTGACTTCTTTGAGGAATTCTGTTTACCCTTTTGTTTCTAAATAAACTAACTTTCCTCTCGGGACGCTGCTTCTGTTAGTCTTCTCAAATGATGACATCATCCTCCCCTTTCTTCATTTGGGCCTGCATTTGAAGTAGTTGACCTTGATTTCAGCTTCCAGACTTCTTCATTCCTTCTCCCTAAAACCTTTAGGCCTTTGACTTTCATGCTGTCTAGGGAAGAGTACCTGACAACCCTTTTTGGATTCAATATACACTTAAGTTGGTCCTCATTCTTAGAGCAACACTGGCTTGGGAAAACAGTTTTCCTGTCAAACTTCTTTGAGTTTCCCCATAGGTAATCTTTTCAGCTACCTGACCTCTGAATTTCTAAACTTCCTTTCCTCCAGTGTCTTCCACCATGGAAGTTTCCATTCCTGGGATCAGACCCTAGACCCCAAAGGTATTTTATTCATAATCTCAATTTCAGACATGATCCTCTATGACTATCTTCCTCTGGTACTCTAGTGCTAATGATTATTTGACATATGTAGTTACTTATACAATTACTTATGCCTCCACTGTTTTACACTCCTTTGGACCATGCATTGCACAACCCCAGGGCACCTTTCACACATATGAAGATGCAGCCTCATTACCTCCTTCTGTCCCACCTTAGGTTCCCTGGTCTGTCACTTATTCCTTGCATACATTGTCAGCTCCATTAGGCCTCTTTTCTTAATCATACTTGGTTGACAGAAACAACCCTGACTAACTCTTCCTGCCCTGTGGAGCTACATGAGACTGGAAATAAACCAGTATGCTGACTGGTCTTTCTTCATTTTCATTACCACCAACCTCAAGAGGGCCATTGATGTTGCCTGGCTATTACCCATGTCTCTAGTTTGGTTGCTCTCTTACTCTCCTTGGCATTCTTGTATCTTCCATCACCTCTTCTCTAGCTGACCCTGATGACTCCTCTTAAACTCTAAGAAAATAAAAGCAATCAGGAGAAATTTTCCACCTATTTATACCACCCCTGCTAGCTGCACCCACCATGTCCTCTGCTTTCATTCCTGTATTAATGAGTGGATTGTCTGTTTTCTACCTAAAACCAATCTGTTTATATATTAGATCTCATTCTCTTACTAATCAAGGACATAACACAGTAACTTATTCTTATTTCTTTTATCATGAGGGTTTCCGTCTGTTCTGAATCTTATTGGCCAACAACCTCATCTTTAAAAAAAAAGAATTACTGGGCACAGTGGCACATGTCTGCAATCCAGTGACTCTGGAGGCTGAGACAGGAGGATCTTGACTACAAAGCCATCCTTAGCAACTTAGTGGAACACTTAGAAACTCGAGAAGACCCTGTCTCTAAATTAAAATACAAAAAAATATAAGGCTGGGGATGTGGCTCAGTGGTTAAGTACCCCTAAGTTCAATCACCAGTATCAAAAAGAAAAAGGACTCTGTAATTCCTAATGTCCCTCCAGAGTACCCTATATCTCTCCTTCCCTTTGCAGCAAAAGCTGATAGACACAGGAAAACTATTTTAGTCTTAGTTTGCATTTGTAAAGAGTAATTTGAAGTAGACCATACAATATTTGATAAGAAATAAACATTTCCCCCCACCCCTGGTATTTTCCTGTTACTTTACAGAAGCTAAGGGTTGAGAGTCCAGGATTCTCCCATTTCCACTCTTCTAATCAGGAACAAAGCCACTGGTAAGCATCTTAAATTTTATAAGAATGTACATCACAGAGGTTTTAGGGCTTAAAGCTTACTAAGGTCCCAGCTTACTGAGCATCAGATGTTCCTAGATAAGCTTTAGGATATAGGAAACTTGTTGAATTAGTGTTTTGCTTCGCATTAGCACCTTATAGAAATTGATATGTACATTTTTTTTATCACTTTCATGGAGTATAACTTATTCCTCAGACTTTTGTTCAGGGTATTAAAAAAAAAGATTGTAGCCACTATGGTTGTATAATTTTGATGTGGTCATATATCTTTTGGGATATGAAAAACTTTAAAAACTAGTAACATAAAATTTCAAGTGCTGCTTGAAGAAATTCAATTAGGATTTTCTGCTCTAAAAACAAAAGGGAACATTTTTCTGCCTTTGCCTTTACATAGAATTTCTTCTTTTCATTATCCATTTAAATAAGGCTTAGAGGCCTACAGTAGGATGAGAGTCAGCAATTAAAGTAATCTTTAGGGAAAAATCACTACATTTCCTTTTATTATATTTTTAATATCCTAGGTGATTACCCATCTGGGGTTAAAATTTCAGGCCAAAACAGCAGTGTTCGAGGAAGAAGGATTACCACTTACTAGAAAGCATCTCCAATTCCTCCAGCAATATCCACAAAGTCTCCAACTGTGAGACCTCACTCTCACCTTACATGTCCCAAAAAGACGGGTATAAATCTTTCTCTTCTTTGTCTTAATGATGGTACGTTTTTCAATTTCTGGAAAAATAAAAGGCCCAACTTCCCTTCTGACTACAGTCGTATTAAACACATAGATCACATCAATGATAAATGTCACTACTCTAAAGACTATATAACTTGTAAGAAAACTCTGTTTCATAGATTAAAAATAATTGTGGTTGGAGATCTTGGCATTCCTGCTTTTTTCCTTTTGAAGCTCTGTTTTCTGATGGTGTGGTGGGCATGCCGTTTAAGTTCGATATGCTATAAGAACTGTGCTTTAGGGACTGTTATAAATTAGTAATTCTCTCCCCTGCAATAAAGGTATTTTGAGTATTAATATGTTTCTTCCTATTATGAAATATAAGAACCTTATACTGGAGATCTTGAGGCTATTTGCATTGCAGATACCTAAGAAATTTAGCCTTTAACAAAAAATAAAGTTTTGCTACTTTAAAAAGTTTTTGAAATAAGCTTACTCTGGCAAAAGGAGTCATTTGAAGATGAGAATTTAAAAGGAGAAAAATTATGTAAGTTAATCACCTGGCTGGATAATGACTGAATTCTAGGATTTTGGGCCACAGAACTCAAGGAAATATCATACTGTATCAGGTGTCTACCAAGTGACTGACCCCCACTGGCTGATGTTCTTAACCTAGTGTGGAGTATTAAGTAGTCCCAGAGGAGGAACAAAGAATTTAGTTTCCTTTGGAACTAGAGCCAAGACTATACTTAACATAGGCAGAAACAGCATTCTTACTTAGGACTGTCCAACCTGAGACCTTGGTCCCTCTGATTACACAGAATCACTTAAGGTGTGTCATGAGACTCTGAAGGGAAAAGGTTTTTCTTTATACATATAATTCTTCTTTACTAACTATTGAGTACCGACTTAGTGGATGTTTTATGTTTATCATCTTGTGAAATCCTTATCAACCACTCTCAAGGAGATACAAATCAATAGCACTATCAGCATCCCTCAAGTTGCACACCTGTTAAGGAAATGAAATGTTGTTCCTAACTGGGTCATTCTGATTTCAGATACCATGCTCCTGACATACCATCCTGCCCTCTAACTCCCTTTCCCCGCCCCTATATCTAATACCAGAGGTTTGAATAAGAAACAGTAGATTGTATATTTCTAACAACAGGGTGTTTTTTTCTCTAAAAATTTTATATTCAAGCTTTGGAATCATTTTATCTATTAAAAATAAGCATAATAATAATTGGGTTTTCTGAGGAAGAGAAAGGAAAGTCTAACATTATAATTCAGCCCCCTAGCCATGTTTTCTTTCATTTGTAGAGAGTAAAAAGGATAAAAAGGGATCTCATGAAAGTAGAAGGCAGAAGAGTTGAGTAGAGGAAGGGGATCTGAAGAGGAAGGAGAGGAGGAACTGGGGAGTGAAATTGACCAAATTATGTTATGCACATGTGCAAATCCCACTATGATGCATTATCATGTACCATGAAAAAAATTTAAAATATGCTTAACACAAATTACAAGGATAGTACTGGGATGGTATCATCAATAAATGGAAAATAAGAATGTGGAGAAATTTGAATCCTCAAATATTGCTGATAGGAATGTAAAAAAATGATACTGTTGCTATGGAAACGAATTTGGCAGCTCCTCAAAAAATTTAAACATGCAGTAACCATATAATTCAGCAAGTCCATTCCTAGGTTCATACTCAGAAGAACTGAAAATGTTTTCCTTCAGAACCTTGGACATGATAGCCCCCAAATGGATATGACCCCAGTGCCCATTAACTGATAGATTGGTAAAGAAAATGTGGTATATTTATAGAAGGGAATCATCATTCCGCTTTGAAAATGGAGTGCTACATGTACAACGTGGATGAACTTTGAAGACATTATGATAAGTGAAAGAAGCCAGACACACATGACCACATACTGTATGATTCTGTGTACATAGGAATTTTCCAGAAAGGACAAATACATGAAGACTAGAGTTGTGGTTGCCAGGGGGTGATGAGGAGTGACTGGATATAGAGTTTCTTTGGAGTATGGTGGTAATGTTCTGTAATTAAATAACAATAATGTTCTAAAACCTTGCCATTGTACTGAAACCAAGTTGTTGTATTCTTAGTGAGTTGTAAAGTATGTGAATGTTCAGGAAAGGTGCTATGTGGAAGTCAGAGTAGTGGGACAGAGAAAGATTCCCCATTTGTGATGGACAGAATCTCAGGTTGATCTGGAGCAATTTTATAGAGAGATTAAAATCAAAAGAGTGAGAAAGTTTCAGAATAGAGGAAGTGAGGAGAGGGGAATTTAAAGAATAGCACTTTTTAAAATATGTATTTGAAATGAAGAAGTAGTACATTTGAAAAATTTTAAGAATTTTTCCCTGATTGAAACCTGGATGCTTGTGCAGGAGAGATGAAAGAGAAAAAGTACATCAAGCCATACTGTTTGCTTTTGTGCTGATAAAACAAAGCCAGGAAACAGGTTTCAAGGTAGAGTACTAAAGCTGAATGGTGCTGCATTCCTGTAATCCCAGCCACTCAGTAGGCTGTAGAAGGAGGAGCGTAAGTTCCAGTCCAGCCTTAGCAGCCTTTTGAGACTTGTTTCAAAATAAAAAAATTTTAAATGTCTGGAGAATTTAGTTCAGTGGTATAACACGCTTGGGTTCAATTCCCAATAACCTTCCCACCCACCCCCGAGAAATGAAAAAAGTCACAAGCACTGTCTACTTTTCCTCTCCCAAAATAACTGAAAATAATACATTTGTCAGTACAGTCCACACTGAGGAACAAAGTAGATTGAGAAATTCCTAGTAGAAAGGGCCTGCTGAGAGCCAAGTGGCACAAGTAAGAGAAAAATCATAACAAGGACCTGCTGTCTGTAGCTTTATCTTTTTCAGGATAAAGAAGATCTTCAGGAGAAGATCCTTGAAAATTATTAGAGACGGGAGTAAATTGCCTACAAAAAGGCAGTTGATAATCAGATTAACTTCAGGATTCTTGTCAACCAAACTGGTTGTAAGAAGACAAAGCAGTAATATCTTCAGAAGTTTAAGGAAGTTAGAAGTCTGCAGGCAAACTTTAGAGATGTTGTATGTTTGGTTCTAGATCACTGCATAAAGAAAATATGTGGCCATATTGCAAATTACATGGACTTTGGTTTCCCAGTCCATATAAACTTACACTTACACTAGACTAAATGTGTGATAGCATTGGGTGTTTAAAAAAAAAAAAATACATGCCTGAATTTAAAAATACTTGATTACTTAAAAATGCCAGTATTGGGCTGGGGATGGGGTTCAAGCAGTTGCGAGCTCTCTTGTTTTGCGTGCAGCCCGGGTTCGATCCTCAGCACCACATACAAACAAAGATGTTGTGTCTGCCGTGAACTAAAAAAATAAATAAATATTTGAAAAATGCCAGTATCATCTGAGCCTTCAAGGAGTCTGTCTTTTGCTAGTGGAGGGTCTTGCCTCGATGTTGACGGCTGCTGATTGATGAGTGCGATGACTGCTGAAGGTTAAGTTGGATATAGCAATTTCTTAAAAATTTGGCACATCAGTTGGTCCTTTCATGAAAGAACTCTCATGGGATGCTGTTATGCCTTTACCTACCATGTTCACTTTCTGTCACTGTGACAAAGTACCTGAGAAGATCAAAGAAGAAAAGGTTATTTTGGATCATAGTTTCATAGGTTTCAGGCCATTTTTCTGTGGGGACTGTGGTGAGGCAGAACATTGTGGCAGGGAGCATGTGCTGGAGTGCAGCTGCTTATCTTATGGCAGCCAGGAAGCAAAGGGAGCAAAAGGGGGCCAAAACCAGGATATTCCACTCAAAGTCATGCCCCAAATGATCTACTACCTCCAACTAGGCCCACCTCTTATGGTTGTACCACCACCCAGCAGGCCATCAAGCTATAGTGGAAACAATTCATTCATGAGGCCAAAGCCTTCGTGATACAGTCACCTCCAGAGACCCCACTGAACACTACTGCAGGGAGATCAAGCCTTCAACATATCAGCTTTTGGGGGACATTTCGGATTCAGATTCTAACACAGTATTACTTCTTTCATAACTGGAGTTGATCTTCTGAAACACTGCCACTGCCTTATCCACTAAGTTGATATTCTTAGTCTTTGGTTATCTCAGTGGTGTTTCCCCATATCTTCAGGAGTAGATTCCATCTCAAAAAACACTGTCTTTGCTCTTAAGAAGCAACCCCTCATCCATTAAAATTTTATCATGAAATTGTAGAATTATGTCACATATTCAGGCTCCACTTCTGATTCTAGTTCTTTTGCTGTTTTTGCCACATAAGGTTACTTCCTCACTGAAGTCGTGAGACCCTGAAAGTCAACTACAAGGGTTGCAACCAACTCCTTCCAAACTTCCTGGGTGTTGGTATTTTAGGGTCATCTAGAATAGTGAATCCTTCCCAGAAGATTTTCCATCAGAGGAATCACTTTGTGTGGCAGCTATAACCTTATAAAAGGGACTTCCTAAGACTTGAAAGTAAAAGTTACTCTGACCCATGGTCTGTAGAGCAGATGTGGTGTTAGT
The DNA here is from genome assembly GCF_052094955.1 of Ictidomys tridecemlineatus. NCBI lineage: Eukaryota > Metazoa > Chordata > Mammalia > Rodentia > Sciuridae > Ictidomys > Ictidomys tridecemlineatus. The sequence continues at coordinate 129,087 of NW_027522128.1, read as the reverse complement.
AGGCATCAAAATAGCATTAGTCTTGAACCTCTCAGAGGTCTTGCATGACCAGGTGCATTGTCAGGAATTTTTTTCCTCCTGAGCAGTAGATCTTAAAGTGTTGAGTAAACCATGTTGTAAACAGATGTACTGTCATCCCAGGGTTGTCCCATTTATGGAGCACAGGCAGAGGAGGATTAAGGGCCTAGGATTTTCAGTGAGCACTGGCTTCAACTTGTCATCAGCAACACTATCTCTTAACTTAAAAGAGTCAGTCTGTTCTTTGAAACCAGGCCTTGAATTCTCTAGCTATGAAAATTCTAGATGGCATCATCTTCCAAAACATGGCTCTTTTATCTGTTGAAACCTGCTGTGAGTGTGGCTGGACCTGGTGGGTAACTCAGTGCCACTGGCACACCAGCACTTGCTCTGTCATGCTGTGGAGACATTGCTTCTTCTTTCACCATTGAGACATCTGTACGGAATCTGACTCTTGGCAGATAAATGATGTGTGAATATTTTCTGCCATTTTGGGGTTATCTTTTCACTTAAAGGAAAGTGTCAGTACACAGTTTTGTCCCTGTGTGAACATCATAGAGTGTGCTTATGTGGAGTTGGTTATGTCACTAGTTAATCTGAGGCTACTATCATAATATCATGTACATGGTCCATCATTGACCGAAATGCCATTTTTGTAGCACATGACCATAAAAACATTTAAAGCTTATCACTTACAGGCTCTTTTCTCAAAGAATTGCTAGAGGATTTTCTTCAGAAGAAAAATGAATAAAATACAAGAAGTTAATTGGTAAGTTAACTAGTAAAACATGCTGTCTAACTCACAGATTGGCAAGCCATGAACCTCTGGCCAAAGCTGACCTGCCCCACGTTTTGCCAAAAGTTTAATGGAGATATAGCCACACCATTTGTTTAAGTATAATCCATGGTTGATTTTACACTATAACAGCAGAATTCAGTAATGACAATTGTATGTCCTGTGAAACCTGAATATTTACTATATGGGCCTTGACTATTTAAACCAGTTCAGTTCCCAGTCTAAATTATTAGTGTTGAAATGTAATTAAAAATAACATTATAGTGAATACAGAAACTGTGGTACATATACACAATGGAATATTAATATTACTCAGAATTAAAAGAATAAAATCATGGAATTTTCAGATAAATGGATGGAATTGGAGAATATTATGCTAAGTGAAGTAAGCCAGTACCCAAAACCCAAAGGCCCAATGTTCTCTCTCTGATAATGGATGCTGATTTATAATGGGGGCTGGGCACAGGAAGAATGGAGGAACTTCAACTGGGCAAAGGGGAGGGAGGGAAGGAGAGGGGACATGGGGCCAGGAAAGGTGGTAGAATGAGATGGACTTCATTACCCTAGGTACATGTATAACTGCACATATGGTATGACACTACATTGTGTCCAACCATAGAAATAAAAAGTTATGCTCCATTTGTGTACAGAGAATCAAAATGCATTCTGCTGTCATACATACCTAATTAGAACAAATAAATAAATAATATATATTTAAAAAATGGCATTCTGGGGCTGGGGAGATAACTCAGGGTAGAGCGCTTGCCTAACCTGTACAAGGCCCTAGGTTCAACCCCAGAACCCACCCCACCCAGTGACTCTGGAGGCTTTGACAGGAGGGTCACAAGTTGTAGGCCAGCCTGGGCAACCCTGTCTCAAATGTAAAAGGTCTGGGTATGTAGCTCAGTAGTAAAACACCCCTGATTTCAGTCCCTAGAACTAGATAGAACTAGAATCCTTTACTCTGTCTGAAGGAGAGGTATGACAGACAAAGAACGGGATCTGGAGCCTGAGTCTTTGCCCTCTCAGGGGCTGAAAATGGTGCCAGGCTGGTGACCTGTTCTGGGCACTGTCAAAAATGGGCAACAGTCCTCTAAAGGAATATTTCCTCCCTTGATCTCTAGGATTCCTGGGGATCAGCATCAAAACAGTAAGCTTGTTAAGCCTGGAAAATGTGACAGAAGGTGGAGATCCCAAGAGCAGTGTCCACAAAGAGCAGTTGCCCCAGAGGGCTGTTGCACTGGGGCTGTGGGTGAGAAGCTGGGACTTCAGGTATGAAGTGTCTGCACAGTCCACAAAGAGCAAGCTGTGACTGCTTAAGCAAGAATGAAGAAACAAAGGAACTTCTAGAAACAAAATACATAGAATTGTTCTTGAAGTGACAAAACCCTCAATGAAAATTTATATCTGAAAAGAAAATTACTGCCTTGGAAGGTGATTTTAAAGAAATTACCTAGAATATAGCAAAAAAAAAAAAGTCTAAGGCAAAAAGGAAGTCTAATTGGAATCCCTGCAGAGAAGCACGGAGGGAGAAAGGATGAGTAGAAGTATTTACAGGAATAATGACTAAAATTTTTAAGAAGTGAAAATCATGAATCTTCAGGATAAATAAATCTAGAGAAAGTGAAGAGAGAACTAGAACATCGTAGATCTGGGAAGCAGCTGGAGGCGGATTGCAGACTTCCGGCAGCAGCTGGGCAGCCACAGCACGTGGAGAAGGACTTCACAACTTGTGTGAGAAAATAATTGTCCAACTTTCGAACCCAGTATAATATCTTTGAAGAGAGGGGATAACTAAATGTGGATTGAACAGAATTATAGATTTAATGAAATTGTGGATTTAACAAAAGTGTGCCATCATTAAACTTACAATAAAGACTTTCAGAGAATATTATTCCAAAACAGTCAAATGTGAGGTGATATGGAAGGGATATAAAACAGCAAATGTGAATCCAGACAGATTATTCGTATCAAAATTATACTAAGACTTTTTTCCACTTTAGAAAATAAAGGTAGAAGGATCCTGTGTGCTTGTCCTGTAAATTGTGAAATTTTATGTCCTTAACTTTTTGCAAGGGAAAAATAAAGAAATAGAAAGACACCCTGAAACGTTCAATGCAGCCCCTGTTGGCTGCCACCTTAGGATTTTATTCACCCACCAGAGCAGTTTGAAGAATCTAAAATGTCCATTTCACCATTTAAGATGACAGACAAGAGGGTAATTTAAATAAAATTGGCTTCTGGGGAGCTTTGAGAGGCAAATCTGCCACCAGGTTCCAAGGAGAATCTAGCATTGGTACTAGAACTCGCTAAAAATAGCGTGCATTTCTGCATCCTGCTGGCACACCCTGGTGTTCAGCACAGCTACCTGAACGTTGGACAGGTCAGAGAGGAGGCTGGCAAGCACTTAAGAGGCCTCTAACTAATGACCTCAGACCCTGACTCTACCAAATGCTGTCAACAGCCTTTTTCAACTTTTCTCATTTTCTGGGACCTGTTTTTAACCTACCCCCAACCAAAACAAAATGTCAGAGGCCACAGTGCTCTGAACACGACTTGAACACAGAGGTGAGAAGCTCCTTCTAGTGCCACTGAAGTATATTTATACAATGAAGCTAAGTCCTTGTCCTGGAGCTGTGGCCCTGGAGGGCCACAGAACCCACCATCCCAGTGTGGGTCTGAGGAGCTAGGAGCCAGAGGGTGCAGACCTGTCACCTCACAAGGGCAGGCTGGCCTGGTGTGGACACCTGCTCTACATACACCCCCACCCTGCAACATCCCCAATTTCACAAACCTCTCGCTTCCCAACAAATGGGTATAAAACAAGTGAGGCAGAGCTGAATGGTATTGTAGGGCTAGCCAGTACCATGGCACTTTCCCAAGCCCTGATGAGCATGAATTTGGACCAATGGTGTAAACCCAAGTGTAGAGAAGCCTCCTAGACTAGCACATTCAGGCAGCAACCTCTCTTAGGCTCACCTGTTGTCCCTGTGAGAGTTCTGTTTCTGTTTTCTAATTGTATTTGTTCATTTTAGCTATACTTTCTGTTCTTTTTCACACTAGAATAAATCCTGCTCTTTCCACCCTTGGATTCTGTTGTCGGGTTTGTAAGACAAGAACCCAGGGAAAAGTTGGCAGTGAGCAATGGTGTCCATAGCAACAGTGGTGAGCAAGGACCCCCATCTTGAGCTCCAACCCTGAGAGCCGTAACACACTCTCAATACCAGATGGAGAAGCTGGCTCTTCCAGGTGCCACACTTTGACCTGATGCCACCTGCCAGGAGAAAAGGAGAATGGAGTTTGCTCTCAAAGTCTGGCTTCACAAGGACATTGAGTTGTAGAGCACCTGCTGGTATGGTGAGGTTCTGGGTTCAGTCTCAGTACCTTAAAAAATAGAGAAATAGACACACATAAAAACATAATTTCTCACTCCTGCCTAATGATTCTCCAGCCCAGCCCAGGACAATTGTACTCTGCCTCGGAGCATGTCACATTTTCCATCTTGTAGTGAAGCTGTGTATGTATATTTTGTCTCTCCAGTATAGGGACAAAAGATATTTATAGAAGTGTAGGATAGATATTTCTGTAGTTCAAATTCAGAAGTTAAAAAGGGTAAACAGAAACTCTTAAGCATGACACCATTTTCCCAGAGTACCCAATTCCTTTTCCCCCAGACTACCAATGGGACCAGTTTCTTCGAAATTGTTGATGTAAAAGAATAACTCAACTTTAAAGGAAATAAGAAAATAGTTTACTTTGAGCCAAATATCAGTGTGACCATGGCCTTGAAACACAGATTAAAGTTAGTTTGGATGACGTTCCACTGTGAAAGAGGTTACATGAACTTTCATAGTCACAGAATAAAAAGTCATGAGTCAGTGTACTTACTAAATACATGTGTGAGGTCCTCCAGCAGGTGAACCCCAGTGAGATGGTGCAGTCTCCTCCACAGGTTTCAGGTGTCTCAGCTTTGAGGTTGGTAAAGGAGAGAGGTGTTTCAAGCTTAGCAATCATTCTGAGAGTTTTTTCTGTAAGTCACAAGGGTGTCAGATACAGAGGTTGATAAGAAGTGACTGTTAAAAGGGACAAAAGTAGCCCAAGATAACTTTGGCTCCCAATCTACACCACACATCTGATGTTCCACTTAGCCAAGGTCACACGTCTGTAGGGTCTTTGGTACACAGATGCAGCTTTTTCAACCTCAGTCCATAGCAGAACCGTACTCATCATGCCATGTATTATTTATTCAATCTATCAAAAAGCAGAAATGCTAATGTGGAGGAGGAAAATGTTTTCTACTCATCTTGGGTTCATGATTAAGATCTTATAACCAAAAATCAAAATAGAAAACAGAAAAGCATACAAATTATATCTTCCACATGACTTGAGAGCCTTTATAACAAAATGGGAACTCAATTAAATTAAAGTGATTTTCATAGTGAACTTGATGAGGAACGGTCAGTCATGGAGAAATATGATTGAAGGCAAAAGGATATGAGGTACCAGTGATCAACAAGGGACTTAGGAAGGCCTGTCCGGATTGTTCTTGGCTCATAGTCCTGGAGGGAGGATGCTCTTTCCTCCAGGTAGTCAGGAGGGCACTTCCTACAGGAAGGTCTCATGACCTGTGTTTTAGTCAGATTTCTCACTTCTGTGACTAAAAGACAAGACAAGAAAAATTTTAAAGGAAAGTTTTATTTGGGAGCTCATAGTCTTGGAGGTCTTAGTCCATAGACAGCTATTTTTTTCTTTCTTATATAAAAGGTAGCACATCATGCATGTTTTTCTTCACTTTGTTTTCCTCAACACTGCCTCACTGTAGTGAGAGACCCTCCTCAGTGTTTCTACAGTGTATTTTGCTGTGTGGTGGAAGCTCTGCCTATTTAACTATTTACCCATCAGTTCCAGCTGCTGCTAGTCTTTATCCCCAATAGTGTTGCAATGGTACCTGTGCATCTTATCTTGTGCTATTCTTGCTAGTATTTTTTTTTTTGGATAGTGTTGTAGAATCTCGATTCCCAAAAGACTAACTTCCAGGGTGACTGCTTTGTCAAATGGTATCTTTCTGCAAGGTTTGGCCAAGTTCCTCTTTGTCTGAATTGTGCCATTCTCCCCTCCCTCCAGCAGTGCCGAAGGGCCCTCCTGCATCACGGTTGCCTCACCAGTAGAGCACATGCCACATTTTAGTTGTTTGCCAACTTTACCGGCAAGCAATGGTATCTTAGTGTAGTTTCAATTTACATTCATCTTGTGATAAGAAAAAGTGATATTGGGCACATTTTCAAAGGGCAAACAGTCACTTTCACTTATTTTATGTGCATTGCCTGTTCATATCCTTAATGAAGCTTTTCTTTTTATTTTGAATTATTACCTTTCTGTAAACAGTATCAAATTCTAGCAAAAATACTCTGTCCAAGAGACCTCAGCTCCTGTGAAATACAGTTGGAAGGTGGCATGGGACCCTAGAGTGCAGCTGATGTGTAATTAGCATATGGACAAAGCACAGATGTTTTCAGATGTTGATTAAGGTTTGAAACTAAGGTGAGGAATATTGGATTTCTTGGGTATTTCAATTCACATAATTAACTAATCAATTCGACTAATAATGTTTGCTTACACACCATGTCTAAGCACTGTTCTCTCTCAAAAAGTGGTGGAGAAGGAAAGGATATTATTCTCCTGATTCAAGGATCAGCCCTAAAGAATATATTCTTCTTTGCTATGATTTCCCCGTGTTTGCATTTTCTCCACGGAATCAAAAGCAGTGGTAATGACCTGGTTTCTACTGCAAGAGTGACTGTTAGTGCTAGCAGACCTTCAGCCTCACCTGTCTCAGTGAGGCAAAAAATCAACCAAAAAACAAAGAAAAAATACCAAAAACCCTCCAGAGGGCTTGTCATTGTCACAGCAGGGCCCCTGGTTTTCAGTCTTCCTGAATTATTTCCATAGCTCTGCCTGTAGAGCTAGGGGAGTAAAAATAACATCGATTGACTGCCTTTGGTGGCCTGGCCTTGTTACCTGGCTGAGCGATATGTGGTGTGGCCACATTTCTGCCTGTTCCCTGGCCAAGCCCCAGAGCCCTCCTGGTCGTGGGACAGGTTCAAAGCAAAAGCAAGGTGTGTTTCATGTTGTGAGGGGACAGTGGAAGCATGAAGTGGAGCACGAGGCCGAGGGGAGCACACGGGAGGGAAAGGCTGCAAGCCAGGGACCAAGGGAGCTGTGAGGTGAGAAACGTGTTGAACCCCTGTGTTTATTTAATGGCTCTGCATCTCTCTGCTTTGGCTTGGACCTGGGGTGTCCCCATGTCTGAGTGCTGAGGGCGCGGTCCTCAGGGCTGTTCAGAGGTGGTGCTTTAACTGAATGGAACCCTTTTGAAGGAAGTAGGTCCCTGGAGTCATGCCCTTGGGGACTGTCTCTGTCCCAGCCCCTTTCCCGTTTTTCCCTCCATCTGCCTCTCCATCTTTCTCCTTCCTGGCTGCCTGAGGTGAGTGGATTTTCTCCTCCATGCCCTGTGCTGCCACAGGTCTATAGCAGTGGGACCAAAGTCACTATGGACTGAATCTCAGAGCCAAAATAAACTTTTCCTCCTATAAGACAATTTTCTCAGGTATTTTGTTACAGTGACAAAAAGCTGATTAACATTCAGTCTAAAAGAGAAAGTTCAATAATAAAGCTCAGAACTTAAATAGCTAGGCCTGAGACTGGGTCCTATCTGTCATTGATCGGCTTCCTGATCCAAGTTTGACAAGTGCCATCAGGTTCTGAGACCCGGTTTCTTCATCTATAAATTGAGATTAATAATGCCTGGCTGATAGTGGCATGAAGATTAAAATGGTGTGTGTCTTTGACTCTGCTTTATAAAGCCCAGTGCTTCTCAGAAGATGCTCCTGAGCTGGCTCCGTGTACTTCTAACAGACCGTTTCCACCCTTGACAGCTTCCAGCATGCCTGTGCACACCGCAAGATATTTAGGCAGGGAAACCAGCTAATTGGGATTTGCTGAGTCTGATTTTCTGGAAAGCTGGTAGAGTGTCTGAAGCCTCTTCCTGGATACCTGCTGAGAAGAGACTTAAAACCCACCTTGCAAAGCTCCTGCCTCCAGACAGCTGCAACCTCCTCTTCTCACAGCAATCAGAGATAATTGCCGCTGGCACAGTGAGGCCCGTGCCCATTCGGGCAGCAAAAAAAAATTAGAAAACATTTTGCATTCTGATTGCTGGTGGGGGAGGGAATAGAACAGCCTCAGTGTGTGTCCAGGTGCCATTTTGCAGGCACCCACTTCCACCTCTGCTGCTCTGGAGATGCATGCAGGTGGGTGCTGCTGTCACTCAGGGCCCATGCACTGTGAGGCACTGCCCAACCCTGGAGGTCCCCACGTAGGCAAAGCTCAGAGTGAGAGTCTGTCCAGGCCTCTGGGAACATGAGGAGTGAGTTTCATGTGCAAGCAGGAAAGCTTTGATCATGGGAACCTGACACTAATTCAGGAAAAAAGGTTGTGGAAGATTCTCACGCTGAATAAGCAATGCCCAATTAAGTCTTCCCACTTCAGAATTTCTCCAGCCAGTTCTGTGACAAAAAACCGCAAAGTGGAAACTGGTTGGTTTGATTCAAGTGCTAGAAAGGAAAGGACATCTTCTGGTGCCCTGTGGACCTTCCTCCAGCTGCGGAGGCAGCCCCTCCTCCTCCGCGAGGACACTCAAGGTGTCCTCAGAAGGCCCGGCCACTTCCAGGCCACCCTCAGAGGGCATCGCCTCCCCTTGCTGCCTGGGGTCCCAAGCCTGCCCTAGCTACAGCCCTCCATGCTCCAAGGACTGCCTGCCTGTTTCCGCTCTCCTTATTCAAGGTCATTCACTTCCATTTTTTTTAAAGGCTTAAGGCAGATTCCACAAATGAAAATGATGAAAACCAAATAAAGGCAAAATCAATGTGAAGATAAAAATGAAGGGAAGGAAGTTGGAAGATAGACCACTTGTCACCAGCTCTACTTACGAATATCCTGCACAGGGGCTGGGTGTGCCCAAGTTTGACCTGGAGCTTTCTCAAAACCACTCTAAAGAGGAGAACACAAATTATGTAGACTTCATGGTGTCCTTAAGCAAAAACAGTAGGTATATAACAAATTTGTTGTTCATAACCTTCCTAGTAAGAGGACTTGAGAGAAAATTCTCTGGTGGATTCAACAAACGTGGTGAGCAGTGTCCTCAACAGTGTCCTGACAATAAACACAGAAGTGATTTAGTACTGTTTTTAACCACAGCATCCTGTGGAATACAGTAATTCCAGTGCCAAGGTGGCCTGAACCAAGGACAGCTCTGAGGGGTGGCCTGAGACAGAGTGAAGCAACTGTACCACAGACTTTGTACAATTCCCTGTATTGTTTCTTTCAATAGATATATTGGAATTTACTGTTCAGCAGTGAATCCAAAGTCAGAACCTGTTGAGGCTTCTGGGGTGCACATGCTCTTTTTTGGGCTTCAGGTCAGACACGGCAAGCCAGCAGGGGAGGGAGGCCCCGTGGCATTCATTCTGAGAAGGGGATACCTCCTGGAAACATGGCCTGTGAAGGGGCCACCCCGCCTGGTTCTGCATGGAGTTGGCCTGGGCGCCCCCGTGAGAAGGAAGAACCTGGGAGGATTGCTCCAACCAGGAATGCAGCCCAGGTGAACCTCAGGTGGCCTGCCATACCCTGGGGAACGGGAGAACTCACAGAGGAGAGCTGAAAGGGGCATCTTCAGCCCCACCTCTGGTTGACCTGGAGGACTAGGGCTGGGAACACACAGCAGGGCCCTCTGCTCTTGGTGTGGCCCTGGCCAAGTCGCACCATCCAGCCATTATGGAGAAAGGAGGGGCTGCTGCAGCCCACACCTCTAGAACTGGCCGCAGGCATTGAGACCTTGCCAGTAAAAACCAAAGCGTCTGACTCTGCCTGCCACACCTGGAGACCCTGACTGCGACCAGGAGCCATAGGGGGCCCTTGAGGACTGGGGCTCATGGAGGTGGGGCCACCTTGGAAGCTTGGCCTGGGGGACCAGGGGTGGAGCCATTATGTATGGTCCCTGAGCCGCCTCCTCTGGCCACCTGACTTCAGTGCAGGATGCACAGGTCAGCACCCAGCTCTGGGCACCTGTTCGAGCACATGTTTCAGTCTCTTCCCTTTTGCCTCAGGAGGCTGCCACCCACCCACCGGGGCACCCGGAAGTCCTGGGAAGTGGCAGCCCAAAAGCAACCCTGTTAAAAGACAGTTATAAGGAATCTAGTTTTTCAGATCTTCATTGGCTTTTCCTGGAAATTCTAGAATATGGCAGCAATTCAGAATATACCACCCCACCACATGTGCAGGCTGTATTTATAGGCAGAGAAAAGGAAGACACACACAGAAAACAGAAGCAGGAAGACAGACGCCTTTGCCTTATTTCATTGTGGAGACACCTGCGATGGATGGGCCAGTGCTGGTCATTCTGATTGGCCAAGACCTGGCTACTGTTCCAGAGCAGATTCCAAGTTGTCAGCCTCTGTTGTTCACTTACTGACTTAGGGGCAGCTCCTCACAGGAGGAATTAGCCCTTAACCAGCAGAACTGTGCGGAGGGAAGTTGGTAGGTCAGTGCTCCAGGGGGTCACCACTTCAGAGGGACAACCTGAGGGCCATACAATATGTGACATAAACTGTGTTGATATGTTAAATATATGTGTGTGTTTGCTATATAGTATATATGATTTATGGCATATGTAGAATATTACATAATATTTAGTATATATAGTATATGAATAATATTACATGGAAACAAATCCTCCATTCAAAGGAAGAGACCATCAGAGTGGATTTTAAAAGGAAGATTCATTGTAAACAGAATGACACAGGTCAAATCTAAAATAATTTAAAAAGACATCATGGCCAGGCTCAGTGGTGCAGGCCTGTAATCCCAGCAGCTTGAGAGGCTAAGGCAGGAGGATCACAAGTTCAAAGCCAGCCTCAGAAAAAAAGCAAGCTGCTAAGCAACTCAGTGAGATCCTTTCTCTAAATAAAATATAAAATAGGGCTGGGGATTTGGCTCAGCGGTTGAGTGCCCCTGAGTTCAATCACAGATACCAAAAAAATAAAAAGAAAAGAAAAAAGCTATCATGAAGAAAATATCAAAGTTTTATATTAATATCAGTCAATATAACTCTGAGAAAGAGCATTGCCACTGATAAATAAGACCATTTCTTCCTACTGACAAAAAGGTTGATTCAGTAGGAAGACAATCATTTTAAATGTGTGTGGTTAATCACAGAACTTCAAAATAAGCAAAACAGATGAAAGTCTAAAAGCTAATTCCAGTTATTATAGTATTAACAAAAATTTAACAAATTTTAAATTCAACAAAATAACTGCACATCCCCTTACTGAAAACTACAAAATTCTTCTGAGAGACATTAGAGACCTAAGTAATCAGATAAATACACCATTCTCAAAAATTGGAAGACTCAGATGTTAAGATACCAATTTCTACAACTTGATCTGTAATTAAATGTAATACTAATCAAAATTACAAGCATTTATTTTGTAAGCATAAAGTTAATTTTCAAAGGGATTTAGAATTGTCAAAACAAACTTGAAGAAAAATGAAGAGGACTCTAGCTGACTTATTGTAGACCCCAGATGATCAAAGCAGTGTAGTACTGGCATAAAACTGGATAAATAGCTCGATGGAGAAGCATGGGGTCCAGAACTAGAGCCACATAGACGGTATTTTGTTTTGTTTTTGTAAAGGTATCAAGGCAAGTCAAGGGGGGAGAAAAGGCTTTTCTACAAATGGTGCTGGAACAGTTGGACCTACACAGAGTTAAAAATAGAACTAACCCCTAAGCTGAACCCCTCGCACTTCATCTGAACCTCAGTCCAAGGAAAGTCAGCCATATACACGGGAAGCAGAAGCCGCCTGGCTCCTAGAAGAGAAGTAGGAGAACACCTACAGCAGGTCCTCCGAGTGCAGAGCACCAGCAAGAGCAGGAAATGTGGCCATCGGGGAGACTGACAGAATAAGCCAATAACCAGAGGATAAGGGACCCAGCTGGTCACTGGCTGAGTCAAGGCAGATGGACCCAGCGGTGTGGTGGATTGGAATTGCAGGCACTGGTGTGAAGGATCCTCTTTACTACAGAGCGATGGATGGAGAAGTAAATACCAAGACAAAGAAGTTGAGGTCTGGTTTGCTAGATCTTTCCACCACCAGGGGGCCTGAGCACAGAGCTCCCTCACAGCTGTGAGCACTCCTCATTCACACTCATTCACAGGCCTTGGCCTCTGCGTTCCACTTCCAATAAACAAGCCCAGTGGTCCTGGAGAGATGGCTGTGTCAGGATGGGACAAAACAGAACACAACCAGCCTAGAAGAGGGACAGCAGAAAGTGAGGGAGTGTACGAGGAATGATGGAGACCCAGCAAAGGTCCAAGAAGCCAGCTGGAAGGACAGGTCCCAATGCAGGTCTGGGACAACTGAGTATCAAAATAACGATAGCAATGGATTCTAACCTGGTGCGTAACACTGAAGTGCAAGAATCTATAAAGCCTTCAGAGACCCATGAATAAATTACAGGTTTGAAAAGAACTGAAATCTTCACATAGTCTCTAAGATCCTCCCATTGCAGTGGGAAGCGAGTAGCTTTAGCATGGAGAAGACTTGCTATACCACCTTGATCCAGTGATCAAAGCTAGTATCTCCAGTACAGGAAAATGGAAATCCAGGAAACCCTGTGCCTCGTGGCGGGTGCGACGAGAACAGCTTTGCATCTGTGATTGTCTTGTCAGAGGCAAGAGCTTCATCAGGAGAAAACATCAGTCATCTCAAATTGAGAGTCATTTTACAAAATATCTGCCTTGTACTCATCAGAGTGTCAAAGTCACAGAAAATCAAGGAAAGACACAGGAATTGTCACAGACTGAAGAAGATTAAATATGTGTGATAACCAAATGCACAGAGTATTTCTAAACTAGACCCTTTTGCTCTCATAGACATTGCTGAAAGGCTGGAGAGACCAGTGGGCTGGCCGCAGGGGCCCAGGAGGGTCTGGGGTTTAGGTGGCTGTGCCGCACTTGTGCAGGGAGATGCAGTGGAGCCCTGTGACTGCAACCTGCCCTCAAGCAGGTATCTTCGTAGTGTATTTAGACATTTTTTGTTAGATTAAGGTTGTTTCAAGAAAAATAATGTAAAGGGAAAGTGTAGAGGAGGGACCCCACACAATCCCCACCACCCTGCACGTGTCCAGCAGCTTCCCAGACCCCAGTGACCTGGAGACACTGCATGTTCTTTAGGTGCTCAGAATAGGCTGTGAGTTTCCTTTTTGGAACTTAAACTGCATCAGTGACTTTTATAGTGAATGCACTTTAGGGCGTGTAGAAGGGGGGCGAGCCCTCCTCTCCCTCCCAAAGGTGCACAAGGTGCGGTGGTGGGGATGGAGGGCAAAGGGCTGCTGGTGAGGGCAGATGTCTGGGGGTTCTCTCTCCCTCCTCTTCTCTTTATTTTCTTCCCTGCTTTGCAGCCTGGTGACCCCACAGAGAGTGTGGCCCAGCTCGCTGTCCTCTGGCTTCTTCTTGGCTCCAGCCAGGGTGGGTGAGGCTGATGGGGAGTGGGAGGAGGACTGGCTGTCGGGCTCTGGCCACTCCAGAGGTGGGTGCTGTGGCCTTGGCAGTAGCTCCCTCTCCTGCTGGTCTCCAGCCCTCCAGGCTGCACCCCTGCTCGCCCCTGGCTCCCTAGGCCTAGGGGAGCTCAGGAGTGTTTTCTGATCACCCTTTCTACAATAAAAGGCACAGGCTGAGCCACAGATGAAGGCCTTAATAAAGTCGTTAAAGGCTCTGCACCAAACCCTTCCTTTCCTGAGAAAGGTGGCTTCAAGTGAAGAGGATCAGCAGTCTATTCGCTTTGCCTTAGGGTCTGCCCGTCAGCTTGTCAGCCAGTTAGCCATGCGGGGAAGAAACCATGAAGACACAGGAGCGGGTGACCTTCCACCTTTCCCTGCCTCCCCCTGTGGAAGGAGGAGAGTCCTATCCTGACACCTGGCTTCATCTGGGCCCTGAATAGGAGCACGGGCCACAGGGGATCCTGCTCAGCTGAGGCTTCAAGGATCACCTTGTGGTCCTTCCATCTTCCTTTTCCCTCGGCCTGAGACCAGCAATGTACAGGAGTTAGGGTGATCTTCAGCTTGGGCCACAGAATGAGGAAGACCCAGAACAGAGCTGAGCCAATCCGCTGTGTTACCCGAGCAAGAAATGACTGTGCTACCATGAGCCACTGAGAGTGCGTGTGGTCATGCAGCTTGGCATGACTTGAGCTGACCAAAACAAAGGCCTTTCCTCTGTGTTACAAAAGAAGTTATGGATGAAAAAGACTACACTTAGGACCCTTTTTTAAACAGATGGACCCCTGGTAAACTCATCCCTGAAATGTACGCAGCCTTTCCCACCTGGCAAGGGCAGGATCTATCCACACACTAGCAAGAAAGCTCAAGGTCAAAGATAGGCTCATGGCTAAGAGTCTTGTGAAGAAAGCCAGCATTTTAGAAGATCCCTCACTTGAAGTCAGAGGAGATGTCTGGGTCATTTTCACTGTGGATTAGCCGGTCTTCAGCAGTGGGGTCAGCGCTGAGGTCCACAGATGGCGAGCCTGGTGCACATGGTGTCCATCAGCACCACTGTGTTTCCACAAGGATAGTCAGAGTCTTAGCGTGATCTGGGGACGACCCCTTCATTTCTTCAGTCCCATTACTTCCCTGCTTTGATGTAGCTGCCTCTAAGCCTAATTCTCCTGTAATTCCTATTATTTTTAGAGTGTGATTTTGAAGAATGCAAAGTTTTTCAGAAATGCACGTGATGTCATCCTTGAATGTCTATTGTAATGGCTCACAGTGCCATGTTCGGATTCAGACCAGAAGCCCTGACTGGGCCTCTACTCTCAAACTCCCTCCCCAATCCTCCCACAGGCCCAGGGCTGGGGGGAGGAGTGGGCAGTGCAGAGAGCTGGGGTTTGGGCAGTAGAGCCTCCTACCCACTCCACCACCTGCTGGCAAGGTTACCTGATGAGGTCCTTCTTGGAGCCCTGGTCCTCCTCTCTGATATGGGAGGAGGAGGAGCTAGAATGATGTGGCTGTGGCAGAACCAGCAGCCAATGGCTTTTCCTCCTGAACAGTCTAACATGGTGAGGAGCCTGCATTTCCCTGCTTACCCTGCATGGTGGGCAGTGCTATGACTAGTGCTTGCCTGAGCAGAACAGACATGGTCACCTCTGGGGCAGTTTAAGGAAGCTGCTATGCCTCTTGCCTGGCACACCTGCTTTGTTAGCTGCTGGCAGAAGGTTCCCAGCCCTGGGGCATGTGAGGCCACCAAGGAGAAATGCAGAAGACTGGGAACCTGGGTCTGGCTCAAAACCTGCTGGGTGGGCGAGAGGGAAACTGCTGTTGATTGGGCCTCACACACATTCAGTGCATGTTGTGTGGCAGTTTAGTTCATTAAAACAGAATCAACTCAACACCACAGAACCAGGAATACGAGCTTGCCCTCGTGGAGATAAGCTTTAAATCAATACATCCTAGACCACAGCAGAGATTTTAGGACCCCCTTAAGAAAAAAGAGCAATTTACAGACCTCCTGACTTCCCTGGAGCTGGGGAAATTTTGGAGTAGGAATGGGAAAGAAGAGAGGAGCAGGGTTGTCGTGGTTGACTGAGGAGGTGCAGAAGAACGAAGCAGAAACCAGGGCCAGGTCTTTCTGGAAATGCACTTGAGAACAGGAGAGCTCTCTACACAAACTCAGCAGCCAAGGGTGCCAAGGAGGCACCTCCCACAGGACCACACTTCCCAACAGAACCACTTAGCCTGAGTTATTTTTTGAGCATGTTGTGTATTGATGCCCATGTGGGTCACAGCTATCTTTATTACCTGATCCCATTCCGCTTCCTTCCTAAGTGTGCAGTGGTCTCCTCCACTGGTTTTCAAGTTCATCTTGGAAGACTTTTACAATCATCTAGCACCCTGCCGTTCTCCCTCTGCACACAGTGGGCATGAAGCACGTGCTAATGTCTGGCTGATTTACTACGCCTCCGTCCATCCCATGATAAGTTTCATCACTGAAAATTTAAGAGCTGCCTCCCACATCTCCTGCCCTGCATTACAGTCTCCTGGATCTCCCTGCATCCGTGGCTCCCCATCTCATCTCACCCTTTCTTCCTTTTGGTGACGTTCTAACTCCGTTCCTCCCTGATTAGCATTTTAACTCCACACACTCACATTATTTAGTTTGGAAAATATTTCCCACTTGTTCCTATATCTTACTTTGGTTCCACCCATTTCTCTGCTGCTGTCCAAAAAGAGCAGCCCTAAAATATGAAGAGCTTTGCGCAGACTCTCAGGGAAAACTGAACATGTAATTTAGACCAGGAGCTGAACGTGTAGAGAAGCTTCCTCAGCCTACCTCCTCCATGGATCTGGGTTGGAGGATCTAGATACGGAGGGGGCTGGGGCGGGATGAGGCCTTGGCCATCTGGATGGGTAAGATTCAGATGCTGAGACAGATCTCTGGAGTTAATGAATTTCACAGTTCTGTGTCCTCACTTTGCTTCAGTCTCTGTCTCAGAACAGACACCTTGGTGTAAGCTCATTAAGTGGCATAAATAAGGAAGGGAGTGAAAAAGAGGTGAGGCAGACTTCTTTGCAATACACTCTCTTTCGGAAGCTCGGCAGGTAGGTCTATGGGTGGAAAAGGTAAGGCGCACCTTTTGTCTGGTCAGGAGGCCTCAAGGTGCGTGCACAGTTACGCACCTGCAGGTTTTATTTTTTCTTTTTTTTGTAAATCAAGTCTTCTCTAATTACAGGATTTCATTGTATTTTCATACATATAATAATCTAGTTTACCATGTAAATGATTCATTTACAATTCAATTAAACAACCAAGGAGAACAAAATGTTAAAATAAACATGTGTTTAAATAAGATACAATGTGTATAATTAGACACAACACACACCCATATCTTAGCATTTTTGATTTGCATAATAATACAAATAGCGATTTGAGGCTATGCCAAATATTAGGGATTAGATGACCTTTAAGTTTCGGCTAAACTGGAGGGTAGGATTTTGTGATCTGAATGAAAAATGAAAAAATGTAGTGTGTCATCCAAATGTTTACAGGAAGGCAGCTGTTGGATGTCAGGTAGACAAAACACCCAGACAATTGACAGAGGAATTTTCATTTCCATCCAGATGTTTTTGCACTGTGCTGGTTTAGCCTGGCGCGTAGCAAAGTTAAGTCACTTAAGATTTGTGACAAAATCTTCTGAATAGACTGGCAATAAAATTGTTTAGAGGTTTGCCATTTTAGTATTGGTAGCACAAATGCTTTGTTACCACCCCTGATAGCTCTGGATCCATAAAATAAAAATAGTCAACTCTGTTCAACCCATTTCCCAGCTCTCTGCTCTCCTCAGAATGCCCAGCACTGCTACCACGAGGGTCTGCATGAACCTGAGCTCTGACCATGGCACAGTGGGCCCTGGATCACAGGGCTGGGAACTGTGGCCTTCCTCTCTGAAGCCGCTTCTGTTCACAGCAGAACTGAGTCTAAGGGACATGGCCATGTGGGCACAGGGCTGGCCAGATTGGCCTTCTGGCCGTCCTGAGGGTTGATTGCAGTACAGGCTATCAGCACCCTTCATCCCCCCATTGTCGGGGTCTAGATTTGGCTGTGGGTCACAGGCCTGGCTGAGGTGACTGACCTGACCCAAAGTCCTATCCATGTGTTCATGAATCTAAACTCTGTCCTTGGCTTGCAGCTATAGGGACTGTGCAGAGTGGCCACAAGCCTTTTTGACTCAGCTCCTTCCTGGTGCCTGGTGGCTGCCCACCCCAGGCCCACCTGGTTCCTCTCCATGCCTCAGATGTCTCAAGCTTGACCCCTCAGTTTGAAACTGTGCGTCTCCAGCACCTTTCTCTGCCTCCTTCCTGGCTTCCTCCCGCTCTCTGCACAGACCCTGTGGCTGCTATTTAAGTCCTGCCTGGACATGGACAGGTGGCCTTGGGCCCCAAGGAGGCTCTATACCAGCTCTCCCTGGAGCCTTGAGTGAGGCGCATTCCCTGGGCTTCACTGACTCATCTTCATGAGACTGTAGAGTTGGATCAGTCCCCTCCAGTTCTGAACCATCTCTTTCCCTAACACCGCTGGACAGCTGCCTGCCAGGGTGCTACTGCTCATCACTCTCACTAGTGATTATGCAAGGATTTGGGGGGTGAAAAAATAAGGCTCCAAGACTAATATCATGAAAAACTATAAAATGTGTCACTACCTTCTCATCCTCACGAGCCCCCTCTTTTTCGTCGGTGTTGAATTTAAAACTCAGACTTAAACATGCACCTTATGACAGTGCTGCCACTTCCTCAAACTGCACATAAAAACAGAAAGGTGCAGTAGGTGTAGCCCTGATGTTGGACCAGCCATGCTGTTTCAGGGCTTAGATGGGACGAGCCTGGTGCACACAGGAGCAGAGGGGGTGGAGCAGGATGGGGAAGCATCACCAGGACCAGGGGAGGTACCAGTATTGGGTGACTAAGGGAAGAATGTCCCCGGGGAGCAGGCAATCAACACTTTCTCTGGAGTTTAGATATGGCAATTCTACATGAATGTAACAGGAAATAAGGAGAAGCAGGAGAGCAGAAAAAGTTAACCCACAAACAAGGTTTGGAAGCTTCCAGGGTTTAGGCTTCCAGTAAAATCGTCCTGAGTGGTAAGGAGACATGGTCCTCTCCTGGCGAGGATGGTCCACGCAGACCGTGTGAGGGCTTCCCCTCACCTGTTTACACAGTTGACGTCAGTTTAAGGATCATCCAGGGCAATTTCAAGAACTCACTGAGGGGGTTGGTCTAAGGAAGGGGTGTTGGCATGGGGAGAAGGGCACTTGACACCCTCTCCTTATGTGAATGAGTGAGTAGTTTTTCTTGTTGTGACTGTGGTTTTGTTATACTTTGGAACTGTAAGCTGACACAATGATCTACTCTTCCATAATATTAAATAAAAATCGCTTGTGATTTTAGGCTCAGAGATGGTTCTGAATGAGCAGCCAGTTTCCAAGTTAATTCATAAGAGACCAAACTTGTGCCTTCAGAGTTACTCTGGGTAAGAACGGGACACCATCTTTTTGGGATCAGAGAAGTTATCCTGCATTAGTGAGATGGGCCATTGAGGGAACCACGTGGCCAGGAGACGGAATTCCCCCACATCTTTACCCTCACTGTACTCGGTCTTCCCTTTTCCATTTAATTCCCACTCCTCTCTCTCAGCAGCCCATTGATTGAGGGTCAATTTAAAAAGTTATCAATATTCTGTTCTTTTCCAAATCAGCTTCTCCATGGCCAGGAGGACTCAGGTCTGGACCTCTTCCACCTCTGGGTTTCTTAGTAAGGGAAAGGGACTACTCGGTGGTTGGAATAGAGGTGCTCACCCTTGGACACAGGCAGTTCCAAGAGCCCTGTGGAGTTGGAGGCAGAGTGGGGGCAGAGTCCACCTGAAGGACCGATGGATTAGACTAGAGGAGAGGTAGGTACAGAAGGTGGGGAAGCTGGAAGCACAGGACAGGAGCATGGGTGGATGACAGTGGGGGTGGGGTGGGAAGACGCACATGGACGGTCCTTAGGGAACAGGTGGGCTCCCCAGGGAGAGTGGACAGAAGAAGTGGGTCCAGGTGGACCTCCAAGGCACTTCAGAAGTAGAGGAGGCTACGAAGCACCCTGTTCCTGGTGAGGGTCAGACGACACGCCATATGTCTTTGGGCAAGAGGTGTCCCCTCTCTGAGCCTTGGTGCCTCATCTTCAATTGGGGCATAATAGCTCCCACCTCAGAGAGCAGTGTCTAGAAAGCTCATCGTAAGCCAGGCTCACAGTAAGCATCGAGTAGTGTCAGCTGCTATTTTAACAATTAAAGAGTGACCAGGACAAGCAGCAACAGCTGAGGGGGGTCAGAGGACCCAGGTGAAGGTGGCATTGTGAGAGCTGAGAGGAGAGTGTCGAGATGAGGAGAAACTGGTCAATGAAGACAATATGCTCAGAGGGTCTATTGGACCTGTCTATGGAGACAGGACACGGAGGATGTTGCAGCAGCAGGGTCTGAGAAAGACCTTGAGAGATTAACTGTGGGGAATGGAAGCTCGGGAGAGTCCAGAAACTTGGCTAAGTCCAAGCAGCTAAAACTTTATCATTATCTAGTCACCCCAACTCGACTGTTGGGGCTTCAGATTCGCTTTGTTTCCTACCCATAGGACCCCAAAGAGGTAATCCACCAAGTCACATTCTCCAGGATTTCTGTGGGTTAACTGAGGAAAAGGAGGAATGGAAAGAGGAGAATGGATGCGGAGAAGGGGAGACATCAGCACTCAGCAAGAGTCAGAAGGTGTCATGGAGGGTCAATAGTCAGGTCCATTTCCAAGAAGGGAGGGAATGGACAGAAATCAACTAACATTCATTGAATGCCACCATGTGTCAAGCCCATGGGACTGCAGATGAGAGTCCTGCTCCCAGGAACAAGACTCAAGTGGTGAATGGCTAAAGGCAGCAGCAGAAGACCTGCCTCAAAGCACTGCTTACTTACTGTCAAATGAGTCATAGTGTGACCCAAAGATGGAGAGAGGAACAGATGCACAGACTCAGGGCATAGAGAAGGGTGGAGAAAAGATGCCTGGCTCACTGAATAAATGAAAGACTTGATCCAAGGAGACTTAATCCAAAGTGTGTTAGAGGCTGAGTCACATAGGGGGACACTTGGAAATCACAATTAATCTGGACCCTATTCACCTGTATACATTTTGACAAAGTTATTTAATTTTCCTGGATTCTTTTTCCTTGCTAGGCAGGGATAGCAAGATTACTTTACTGGGCTGCTGCGACATATATACATATTTATATATACCTTCTTTCTAAAGTCTGACCCCAAATTACTACTCAGTAATTGTGAATTGTCCATAGCAGTCCAAGGTGCTTACATATTGTCACTTTCTGCTGCAGAAGTTTGGGATGCTCTATAAATACGAGAATATGAAGCCTCACCAGACACTGAAACAAACATTATCATTTTATGCATGGGGAACCTTGGCATGGAGAATCAGGGTTTTGCCAGAGGAATAAACAATTCTGTGGGAGGATGGGGGAGGGTGGGAAGGAGCAAAGCTGCCACAAAGATTCTCTCACAGCCAGCCCTGCAGCCCCCAGCAGGTGGTAGGGTCAGATCACATTTACTCTCCCCTGCTGCCTGCTTCGACTGGGGCCAGTACCTCCTCAGGAATGATTTCTAGAACCCTAGTTGCTGGGTGCCAGGCCGACACCAGGCCCTGATTAGGTGCTCCAAGTCTGAACCGGTGTCAGATACCACCTGCACCAGCCCTCCCACAAGCACAGTACTCGGGCGCACACCTGTGTAGGAGTACGCTCCTCGAGAAAAACTAGCATTCAGTTTAAACGGGGATCGTACACTGATGTGCACAGTTGTGCCTCAGAAAGGCCTGTGAGAAGAAGAGGCCTAGGAGGATTCTGGGCACACAGTAGGTGCTTAGCAAGTGGTAGCCATAGAGTGAAAAAGACTGTGCGACCCGAAAAAGTGGAAAGTGCCAGCTAGATTCTTAGCCCTGATGAGTCATCCCTCACCCCAGAGCTTGATGAAACCCCCACTCAGTAGATCAGAATGTATTTAGTGACAGAGCCCCAAGAAGTGGGCAGCAGGCACCTTGCCTCCTTGAAACTCTGTGCCTCGCTTCTCAGCAGGAAATTCTCCCCTCCTGTACGGACTCAAGTTCATTCACTCTGGGTCTGCCCTCAAATGTGGTGGAGGGCTCCCCTGGGTTGGTTCTCTGGAAGAGCCCCTGTGCACCCATCAGTACGCACATACTCCTCAACCTTCTCCTTCCACAATGCCTGGTCTCTGTCCCCTTAGTGGGATTTGACCTTATCATCCAATTGTTTTACATCAGCCTTTCACTTCTGCCAAGGAATAACAAGGCTGGAGTGATGAGAAGACATGGTGCTGTGCTACCAATGTCTCCTCCTGTCTTTCTCATGTGCGCCGATTCAGGAGTAATGACAATGGCTAAATCAGTAGTGCCCTTGCCACGTGCAGAGGTCCACATGTATTATCTCAGTTTATCCTTCAGCAACCTCTGAGCAAGGTACTAATGTAATCCCTGAATTATAGACAAGAAAAGCATGGCACAGAGACCGAGGGACTTGCCCGTGGTCACAGTCCATGTTGCTAGGTGTGGATTGGAACCTCAAGTAGCTGGGGGCCAGGTCCACACTCTGACACCTGCCATGAAATCTGTGGGTGTCTGCAAGTCAAGTCTCCTTCCCGAGGTCCTGGCTGGGACTCATCATAAACTGCACTTTCACCTTCTTCTCTACTGGATGGCAGCAGCCTTTTTTTATCACTGAGGGAGGATTTTATTTTTCCTTTATTAGTTATTTCTTTCACACATTCATTTGCTCAACAAGTATTTCCTGTTCGCCTCGGGGCTCTGTATCTATTGCACTAACTTTGTGGGAGTTCCAGCAGCATTTTCCAAATCTTAGTGAGCTTTCTACTTTATGTCTTGTCCTTCCTGGCTCTATACACACAGAAAATAAAGAAGAAAACTCACCCCATGGCACATCCCATAACCCCAGCCACTCGGGGGCTGGGGCAGGAGGACCACAAGTTCAAGGTCAGCCTCCACAGCTAAGTGAAACCCCATCTCAAAATAAAACCATCAAAATGGCTGGGGATTAACTCGTGGTCGAGCACCCATGGATTCAATGTCCAGCAGGAGAAAGGTTTAAAAAGTTTTGAAGGATTTTTCAGAGTTTGAAATCAAGAGCATCTTGGAAATTATGTGTCAACCCACTCACTCTAACCATGAAGATTCAAATCCACAGCCCTAATTGTGGCAGAGTCTTGTTTTAATTAGTATTTTCTCTCTCTTCTTTGTTACCTATCCTTTGAATCAGGTACATAATAGACAATAGATATTTGGTCATCTGTATCAATTTGTGACTCAATTTTATAAAATGGGAATAGTATTTAATATTTATTTCTTTGGGGTCTTCCAAGAAGAAAATGAATGAATACATCTGTGTAAAGAGTTATATATATGCCTGAATTAATAAACATTAGATTATTGTTATTTTAAATTCTACTTCAGCATACTTTTTTAGTTTTTTTTTTTTTTTTTTTTTTGGTTTGTTTGTTTTGGTACCAGGGGTTGAACCCAGAGTTACTTAACCACTGAGCCACAACTTCAGCCCTTTTTAAAAATCTAATATTTTGTGACAGGGTGTGTCTAAGTTGCTTATGCCCTTGGTCAGTTGCTGAGGCTGGCTTTGAACTTTTGATCCTCCTGCCTCAGCCTCCTGAGTTGCTGGGGTTTCAGGAGTGTGCCACCACACCTGGCTATGTAAGTATTTTTAAACACTTGTTGCAGTTAAACTTTTTCTATCCTAAAGAGACTTTAAAAATGAGCTTCTTCAATTAATCTTATGCTGCTATTAATGAGCTAATAGAAGACATGATTAAGTGTTAAAAAAAATACCGTGTACCTTCCCAGCTCCCCATCCCTATTCAAGGGTGGACAGTCAAGTATCTTTCTTTGCTTCTAAATACCCTGAGCATTGGATCATAACTGCCTCCCCGCCCCACCCCACTACTGAATTGTTGGGGGTAGCCCACCCTCCTTATCCGTCATCTTCAGCTCAGCCCTTAGCAGGGGCACACAGTAGGTATTTACATGCTTGCTGTTGAGTGAATGAGGGTGGCATCCACACATTTGTGTCCTTCCCTCCCCTACTCGACACTACCCTCGCTCCTGGCTTCTTTCTACTATCATAGGTATATACTTCCTTTTCCTGGATTTATTTTTAATTCTTCTCTCTAATAAACCACTGAGTTTAAAACAACAAACATAAACTGTCAAGCCAGACAGGCTGGTGGCTCACACAGAGGCCATGAAAAAGAACATGCACTCCAACAGTGGTAGCACCCAGTACTACAGGACAGGGGTGGTCTGAGCCCGGACAGACGAGGGCACTGTCAGTGTTGAACCTGGAGCGAGGGATGGAAAAGGTAAGGTGCTGAGTGTCTGCGTGGGGCAGATGCGCCTGCACTGGAGTGCGTGTACTGTCCCCTCTCTTCCTCCCCACCTGTGAGATGAAGATGAAGACCAGTACCTGTCTCCTTGGGCAAGGGCCAGTCCAGGGCCTCGGGCACTGAGAGGCAATGCCAAGCACTAGCTGTGAAGGAGGGGCTGTGGGGGGCCAGCAGAGTCATCACGTCACCTATAAATAATCTGTTTCATTTTTTTTTTCGTTTTCAACTGCATTATTTTTGATTTTGTTTTTCTTGTATTGTGGCATCTATCACCTGGGCCAGCACAATGCTGAACAGGAGTGATCATAGTCAGCCCTTCTCCATTTCATTCGTTTGTGGGTACCCATTATCAGAATAAAGAATCGGCTTGCATTCCTAGCTTTTCTCATAAGAAGGAGTGATATTCTGTCAGATCCACTGAAAACCTGAGACGGCCATACTGCTTTGCTCCAGGCCCTGGAGCGGTTCTCCAGAACCTCCAGACCCTTTACTCCAGGTCGGTGCTCACAGGCCTTGGTCTCCTGAGGGGACCTGGTAAGGGGGAGGAAGTGTTTCATTTATCGACATCAATTCTGGGAACTGGTGAGGGGTCTTTCCTTGTCTGTGGGGATGTGTGATTCACCCATCATTTCTAAAAGCCATTTCTCTCTTGAGGCTGGACCTGAACGGGTGAGGTTCAGTAGCAGACTGTGGACCTGTGGTGACTTTCCCTCTCTCCTCTCTCCAAACACGTACTCACACACACACAAGGTGCAGCACCTGGACAAAATCTCTAGACACAACCCGCATCTCCCCACGTAAAGAGCAACAGCTGTCTTTTCATCATGAGCGTCATCATCATGATAGGTTAATAGGGCACTTGTGCTTATGGACAAATGTGAGCCATAAATACAGGAATGATCATTTAAAGGAAATAAGATCATTCATTTTAACTCTACTCTCTGCTCTCCTGAGCTTCACTGAAATTACACAAGCCACCAAGCAGTAGACAGACACCCAGCTGAATATGTTTTCCAGAAAGATTCCCTGCCTCTGCCTTGTGATTGGCTGAGCATCTCCTGAGGGCAGAGAGCTTTTTAAGCAGCTGGTGCAAATGGATGCCTTTCTGAAGTTAACCAGTTGATGAATGTCACAGGCATCAGGCTCCATTCCAGAGTTGGGCCAGGCTGGGCTCAAACTGCGTGTTTCCTGCACAGCCTCCAGGGTTCGTGACTAACGAGGAGATGGATGGTCCAGCCGGGTCTGTGGCAGGGGTGGGAGCCAGTGAGGAGGTAACCACAGTGTGCTCAGCCATGGGGCTGATACTTGTCTCCCTGTCCATCCCAGAGCCATAGCAGTACCTGCCATGTTCGGTTTCTGGATCTTTGTTGAGAAGAGAGGGAAGGCCCAGAGTTTTATCACATGCAGCACAAAGTCTTTTACAGAGAGGCTTAACCCTGTCTCAGGCACTTGTTACCCCCACTGCACCCATATCCCTCCTCTGCATAAGGAGAAAATAGGACCCCATCACATGGGCATTACCTGACACACAAGTACATTTTAGATTAGCTGAGACCCACTGGGTGCTCAGAGAGTGTGGGTTGGTTATTTCTATTTCCACTATGACTGTATGGAGAGAACCAGGAAGGCCCCCTGCTTCAGGTAGCACAGACCCAAACTGCTGTTATTGGATTCTTGGTGGGTCCTCTTTTAATAAACAAATATAAATTTTACACATGTCAAGGGGTAGGTCATGGATGTCATCAACACATCTCAGTGCCTTCTTCTTGGTCAGAAAGAGGAAGGGGTGATGACTATCTTTGCTTTCATCATGGCTTGTCCAAGATGGGGCCTATGCCCAAAGACCCCTGAAACAAATCTAGGAACTGGGGGTTGGTCCAGTTCACGTTTGGAATGGAGTCTACCTTGTAAACGCTTTGCAGTCCTGGTCAGTGGGACCTGACCCACTGAGGTGGGGCCAGGAGACTGGCTTCTCCTAGCTCTGCTCTTTCTGTGGGATTCTGGCTACCTTAGACTTCTCTGCAGGACGGGTGGTTTGCATTTTATTGGTAATTATCAAGTGCTAACCAGACAACTGCTCTGTGACAAACACCAGGAGTGACAGAGAAGGGGGGTCAGAAGAACAGACAGAGAAAGTCTCAGGCCAGTAGCTGAGGGGAGGAAGGCAGCGCGGTTAGTGGACTGTTTATGGAGACTAGTTCCTACTTCCCCAGAGACCAGCACTTGGGAACCAGACTAAATATCTCTGAGGCAGCTCTGAGAATCCTATGCCCACTCCAGAGAAGGCAGAACCGTATGTGTCATCAGAGGACAACGGTTCACAGAAGGCTGAACAGCACCAGAGGGTAGTGAGATTTCAGAGCTGAGGTTTGGCCCACTGTGTAGCCATGTGCCACACCTGTCTCCTGCACCCCCTGAGCCCCTCCAACACCTTGACCATTAATTAATGGCCAGCAAATAGCCGACACACTAATTCGTGCAAAAATGATATTCTTCTTAGGGTTGCTAACACATCCCAAGACCAGATGTTGAGTCTGGCAAGGGGATCTTTCAAGTATCTACTTACTATTCGGGCCACAAGGTTCCTTTGCTTAAAAAATCCTTAATGAGAACAGTTAAATAAACAAGCAGTGCATCAACACCGACACCATTTCAGGTAGTATGATGCACGTAGATGGTTGGTGGAATTAGTCCTGGCAGGTAGATCCACCTAGGGCACTCCCCCGATTTACCCTTGGCTAAGGGTATCTTGGTGGGGGTACTAGGGATTGAACCCAGAGGCCCTCTGCCACTGAGCCACATGCCCAGCCCTTTTTATGTTTTATTTTGAGACAGGGTCTCGCTAAGTTGTCAAAGCTGGCCTTGAGTGTGTGATCCTCTAGACTCAGCCTCCAGAGTGGCTGGGATTGTAGGCAGTGACAGGATCATGGGCATATGCAGTGCTCCCACGTCTTCTGGGCTTGTGATGCTCCTGTGGTGTAATTATGATGTATTCTGATTTTCTTCTTGGGTCCTTTTCCTCGGTTTGTTGCTTTATGACATTAGAGTGGGAGTTACAGCATCAGAAGCCTGCTTCCTGGGCCACTCTGCTACTTACCTGCTGCGTGACTCTGGACAGCCAAACACTTTCTCTAAGACTCGTTTGTAAAATGCACAATAACAACATCTTCTTAGATGGGCTGTCTTCAGGTAAAAACCCTGCTGCAGGATTCTGTAGAACCCTGAGCCCCTGAGGCCTGGCCTGTTTTTTGTTGTGTAGAATACCTAATGCAGTGGTTCTCAACTACAGGAGAGTCATCCAGAGAGCTTTTAAAAAATCACAAAAAGCTGGGCTCCACTCCCAGATAGCCCTATTTGATTGGTTTTGGGTGGAGCTGTGCTTCGGTGTTTTTAAAATTTTCCAGGTGAGTGCGGTGTGCAGCTAGGGTCAGGACCTGCGCTTGGCTCTTGGAGGAGGCTCAGTTCTGCCGGATGAATGAACAATCCTAATTATGACTTCTCCCCTACCCCTTGGAGAAGCATGCTTCCTGCCGGAGGAAAAGACGTCCTGTGTTAGGTCACACTCAGGTGCCCAGTGGTTTCTAGAACTGCTTTGGAAGAACACCTGAACTTTCTTGGTCAGAAGATGTGCACGAGGACTGACCAGCTGGTGGACAGGCATGGGAAGGCTGGGGGGCAGCTGCTGCTCTGGCCATGCACCTGGACACAGCTGTCTGCCAGGAAGCGGGGGCAGAGGGGAGCTGGGCCCCCGGCCTCTCCGTGCCTGCTGCCAGTCAGGCCAGGCTAGGCTGGGCTCGGTGCTCCGGGGATTCCTGGGGCCTTCCCTGTGGTCTACCTCATGGAGAGACTTCAGTCAGGGTCTTCTACATGAACACCTCAACGTGGAGTGGGCCTCCAGGACAAGCTGTAGGGGGCACACCGCCACTTCAGCCTTCCGTCTCTCACTGCAGCTTTACTCTATTCCTTTCAGGATCAAGAACTCTGCTAAGCAGCTCAAGGAGCCAAAGTGTGTAGGTCTGTGTATGTGCACACAACTTGTCCACAAACACGCTGTGTTCAGCAGGCAGATTCACACAGCTGCATGGTCAGCAATTCCATTTCTCTCTTCCCGCTTCCTGCCAGGCCAGACTGAGCCTCCTTTAGAAGGTAAGGAGCCGCTCTGCACCAGTACCCACCTTTCTAGCACTTTCTAGCACTTCCCAATCCCCTGCCTGACCAGCATGTCAGGGAAGGTGGAGGGGTTGGCGCTGTGCATGTGGGTGCGGAGCTGGCCCCGCACCCCCCAGCCGGCACTTATTTGTGAAGGGTCCTGGATGAGTTATTAAACTTCCTGGGCCTCGGTTCTGTCTCTGAAATCAGGAGTGAGGCCCGACTTCCACCATGTAAAGCGAGTGAATGAGGTGAGATAATAATGACAGGAGAGTGCAGTGGGAAGTGCCCCATGTGGCCCAGCATCCTCTTCTGCCCTTGGTGGCACTCAGCAAACCTCCGCTGACTGGGGCTAGATGGAAGGAGGTCTAGGACAGTGTCCCCTTCTCCTTACCTTGTGGTCAGAGGAACGATGCACGTATCTCCTACGGTGTGTGTTTTCTAAAGAATGTGCAGTGCCCTTCGTGAGTACTTCAAAATTTAGCCAAGTAGTCTAACCGGACAGGATCATGTGAGTTCATTCTGAAAATTGCTTAAGAGAAGGAACAAAGACCTCAGAGAGGAGCAAGGACCTCCACAGTAAGAGTGAGGGTTGGGGCATCTGATGGATGTTTGCCCCTATCTGTGTTAATCTCCAGCAAAATACAATATGGCAAGGATGCACTGTCACAGAAGAGGATATTGAGGTTCAGAGAAGCAAGGAGATTTGACAGACTCCACAAGATGGAACATAGCAAATTGGTATTCTTGGCCCTAAAACCTTTGTACTTTTCCTGAGAGCATGTAGAATTTTTTTCTTTTTCTTTGGCTCTGTTAGGCATTAGACCGAGGGCCTTGCACAAGCTAGACAAGCATTCTTACATGAACTGTAATCTGGCCCTCAAACTGGATTTTAAGTAAGAAAAACGCTAATGGAATTGTGACATTGCCACTAACTGTTTGGGTGGCCTTGGGAGCACCACCTAATGCTTCTGAGGCTCCATTTCTGCAGCCTAGTGGAAGAGCTGGACCATTAGGTAATGGCCCATTCAGGTTTAGGGCCCTCTGCACTGGCCATGTCTGTTCTTTGCAGCCCTCTAGTGGGGCTTTGCAGGAACAGAGTGTACCTTACCTTTCAGGGGCCATTATTCACAAAGGACTGATGCAGACACAGGTCACTGGACACCTAGGTGCCTGTTTGACTTTCACTGACCAAGAATTAAAAATAAACACCCTCCTGGGACCTTGTTGGTAGACATGAACTAATTTCTCAGAAAACATTATTGTCTTACCAAATCTGAGTCTCATTTATTCTGTGCTGTACCTAGCACTCACCATGAATGATAAAGGATGAATTAACTCATGGCGTGTACACATCCCTGACCTGCTTCACATCCCATGAACATAGTGACCATTTTGGCAGCAGCTAGGAGAGCTGAGGGCACACCAGTCCATGTTAGGTTGGCACGTTGGGTCCATGCCCCGGCTTTCTATGTATGCCATACCCCAGGTCCTTTCACCCCTCTGAACCCCAGACTCACTGTGGGAGCCTCACAAGCTCATGTCTTATGTTTGTGCATGGGTTGTTTTATTCTTTAGGATGGCAAATTCTCATCTGTCCTGTCTTTTACTTTGCAATTCTTGCAAATGGAGACACGACTTTGTAGGAGCTGGACAGAGGGTGTCGGTAAAGATGTTCTCAGGAGAGTGAAGAGAAGAAACACGGCCTATGAGCCCGTGACACCCCCCCCGGGTGTGAGCCCCCACTGAGAACATCCCTGACTTCTCCATTTGGATATCGACAGACCTCTCAATCCTCAATGCCCGTTGATTCTGGGCTCTTCCCAGATGTTTTACTGCACCCTAGCCTTCCCACCTTAGCAAGATCACTAATAACACCACTTGTAATACCTACTTCTAATTAATAAGATCACTCATGATATGTAATATAATGTACACTGTGTAAATAATTGCTAGGCTGTTACACCATTACACCTCTACCTTGTTTCCAGAGGAGTTCTATTTGATCCCCTTTTGAACTTGTGTCCCCACCTTTAGGTCCTCAATAGGCCCCTTTGCTTTTCCTTCAGTTTATCACAAAGATGACAGCTTCTTCTGTCTCCTCGTCACCTCTCCCCAGCAGAGCCTTGGGACTGGCCTGGGACCCCCTTCCCTTGCAGTCCATTCTCCTGAGGATCACCGGAAGCAGACGAGTGGCCTCCTGGCTTCAGTTTCTATCCTGATTTTCAGAGAGATGTGGTCTCACCTCCATTAAGATGACTATTATCCAAAGGGCAAAAGTGATGGATCCTGCTGAGGGTGTGGAGAAAGGGGCCCTACTCGCTGTTGGTGGGAACGTGAATCAGTGTAGACACTAGGGAAAACAACAACAGACTAGAAACACAACCAGCTCGTGATTTAGAGTTCTATGCCTGGTGTATATTCAAAGGCCTCGAAAGGAGCACGTCCAGGTTGACTGAAGCTCTGTTAACAAGAGCAAGAGACGGAAACCACCTACATGTCTATCAGTAGACGAATGGTTCAGAAAAGTCGTGGTGTGTGTGAGTGTGTATGTGTGTGAGTGTGAGTGTGTGTGTGTGTGTGAGAGAGAGTATGTGTGAGTGTGTGTGTGTGTTTGTGTGAGTGTGTGAATGTGTGTGTGTTTGTGTGAGTGTGTGAGTGTGTGTGTGTGTGAGTGTGAGTGTGTGTTTTACATATATGTGTTGAAATATTATTCAGCTACAAAAAAGAATGAAATCCCGTCATTTGGGGGCAATGGAGGACATTATGTTAAGTGAAACAAGCAAGCACCAGAGGCTTGGAGGTTAGTGCATAGGGAAGGAAAGAGGTTGTTTAGCGGGGACAAGATTTCAGTAAGACAGGAGTAAGCTCTGGTGTTCCATAGTACAATGGGGTCACTATAGGTAACAAAATTTATGGTAGATTTCAAAATAGCTAAAAGGGGGAATTTTGAAAGTTGTCAACAGAAAGAAACGATGACCTGTAGAAGTGAGTGGGGCTGGGCACAGTGACGCACACCTGTCATCCCAGCAGCTCATGAGGCTGAGGCAGGAGGATCCCAAGCAGCCTCAGCAACAGTGAGGCACTAAGCAACTCAGTGAGACCCTGTCTCTAAATACAATACAAAATAGGTCTGGGGATGAGGCTCAGTGATGGAGTGCACCTGAGCTCAATCTCCAGTTAAAAACAAACAAAAAACAAACAAACAAAAAACAAAAAAGCCAAAGTGAGTAGGAAGAGATTAGCATATCCCAAATGTTTATCCCAAATAAACATTAATTTGTGATCATTACATGTTATATACATGTATCAAACTATCACACTGTACCTCATAAATATATGCAGTTATTATGTGTCCTTTAAACTTTCTAAGATCCTAGGAGTAGTTTTGCGTGTGCATATTGTCAGCTCTTGGTATCTATGGGGAGTTGGTTCCAGGATCTCTCTCAGACACCCAAATCTCTGGATGCTCACGTTCCTTATATAAAATGGGGTAGGATTTGCATATAACCTGTGCATATCACCCTGCATACTTTAAATCATGTCTATTACTTATAATACCTACTACCATCTTAACACTATGTAAATGACTGTTAAACTGTATTGTTTAGGGAATTACAAGAAAAAAGTCTGTACAGGTTCAGTACAGGTATCCTTTTTTTAAAAAATGATTTTTTTGGTTTGCGGTCGGTTGAATGTGAGGATGTGGAATCCACATATGGAGGGCTGCCTGTGGAATCAAGTTAAATCTGCCATCTTCAGATGCTTCCTGGATCACCACGCCCCTCCCCACCTCCACCTTTTCTACTCACTCTGAACTCCCCCACATTGCTCGGGCCACCCCGCTCTTCCTCCTGCCCCTGGTCAACAAATGCATGAAAAACTGCTCACCCTAATTAGCAAGGAATGTTCTAGCACAGGACAACTTTCCCATCTGTTCACCCTGCTCCTTTCACCTCCTTTATATGTATTCTTTTTTGTTTACAATGATTCCCCGGGACTTTGAATCATGCCTCTTGCATTGTAAGTATTCAAAAACAACTGATGACAAATCAACTAAAACACTCCTGCTTCACTAACTTCTAAGGGTTAATTGAACTCCTCAGTAGCACACGCTTTTGTCATACAGAAGAAATTTTTTTGGATCATTGCAACTTTGTCCCTGTGTCAGTCAGCTTGTCATCACTGTAACAAAATGGCTGAGACGGTAAACTTTTAAAGACAAAATGTTTATTCTGGTTCACAGTTTTGGGGGTTCAATCCATGATCAGTTGGCCTCTTTTGCTCTGGGCCTGTGGTAAGGAAGTACATCATGGCAGGAGCACGTGGCAGAGCACAGCTATTCACTTTGTTGTCAGGAAGTAAGACAGTGGGGAGGGAGCCAGAGTTCCACAATCCCCCTTTGACAGACTGTTCCCAATGATCTAAGAACCTCACCCAGGTCCCACTTTCACACCAGGTCACCACTTCCCAGTAACACTGCGCTAGAGGCTGTCCTTGAATACGTGGACGTTTGGAGAACATCTATTCAAGCTGTAGCGGCCCATTCTCTAGTCTTAACTGGACATATCTAGTTTTTTATCCCTAGTGGCCGAGGGTAAGAAATAAAGCCTGAGACACGTCTGCTCTGGGCTAGCCATGGGGAGGCCATGAAGGAGGGCACGTGTGCGGAGTGTCTGCATGAGCTGGCGCGTGCAGGGGAATGGGACTTCATGTTACAGTTGAACACGGCAAAAGTGCGTCGGTAGCATCATCTACCACCTGAGCATGGGAAGGTTCAGAAGCGGGGGGCAGCGGGCAGAGCTCCCACACTTTGTTTTAAGTCCTTAAGGCATTTTCCCGATGGATCTGCTGCTGTACAAATGGACAATTGGACAGCCCTTGCACAAAGAGCTGAATCTATAGATGGATTAGGTGTCAGTAATGAAGGTCCACATCTTCACGATGGAAGCACAGGTGCCGAGTGCTCTCCTCTGAACCACTGCAGGAAGGATGGCAGGGTCTGGTCAGGCTGGTGAGCTCGGCTCCGGGGAGACAGCAACTGAAAATAAGAAACAGGACATGTGGATGGTGGGGTGAGCCCTGGATGAGTTAAGGCATGAGCATATATCACAGGTGTTTACTTACAGTCTAGATTTGGTGGTCTGTGTCCCCCTCTAGACTGACCATCCCTAGGAGGCAGGAACAGGCATGCCATCTTTGAACCTTGAATCTTGGTAGAGGCCTGTTACATAAAGGAAGCTTTATAAATGTTTGTTAAATGAATGAGAAAAAAGGAAAATGGAAAATTAACAAACAAGGCTGCACAGAAGGGAATCAGGGCATGCTGTGGGAGAGTGCGGGTGGCAAGCAATATAATATATATATATATATATATAGTTGTAGACAGACACAATGTCTTTATTTTATCTGTTTTTATTTGTCTGTGGTGCCGGGGATCAAACCCAGTGCCTCACACGTGCTTGGTGAGCCTCTGCCTCTGGGCCCCAGCCCCAAATTGCATGCTCTTGATTCCACTTGATGACCATGCTCACCTTTCCTTCTCTTCTTCAAGAAAAGAGAGGGATTCTTTCATGTCTGACCTCAGTAGAGTGTTGGCCACTTAAAGCTTTTCATATCAGCAGATTCGGTTGAGTGACAGAGGTTACTATGCAGTAGAACCTCAGCCATAGTCCCCTTTAGCAGACCATGTCGCTTTTCACCTTTACAGCTAGAAAGCCTCAGGGCAGACTGCACACTGTGCTCTGGGTATGACCTCAGCATCACAGTCTCTTTCATCATCACCCCGTTCTTAAAGGTGGGCATCTTCTTAAGACAAGGCTTCTTTCATGTCTCCCCTGAGCCAGCCCACCACCCTCCAGCCCCAAAGCAGGCGGTTCTGTGAGCAGAGGACCTGAGGAGAATCACTTAGAGGAGGACGTTTGCCTGTGGACTCAGAGGTTCAGTCCGAGGTTGGCTGAGCCTTGCTCTGGGCCTGGGAGAGGTTGACATTGTGGCTGAAGGGTGGAGGAGGGCAGTCGCTCAGCCCTGGCTGCTGGGAAGCAACAGGTGCCAGGACAAGATGCAGTTTCCAAGGTCGTGTCCAGTGACCTACTTCCTCTAGCCACACCCAGCTGCCCCATTAATGCCACTCGTCCTTTCAGCCCTGTGGTTAAGGCCCAGCAAATGGCAGTTCATCCAGGAGCTCACTGCTCTTCACCTTTCTGCCCTGGGAATCACACTGTCAGAGCGAGAGCTTTTGGAGGAGAGCCCAGGATCAAACACAGGGTCCTGAAGAGACTTGATCCTCATTGACTGGAGAGAGATGGAGATGAAAAGAAGGAGAAGATGGAGGGGGACTCAGCAGGAGGACAGGCCAACAGGCCAATGGAAGAGAGCCCTAGACAGCTATGGTCCCGCGAGGGCTGGAAGAGGGTGCTATGAAAAAAGGGCCGGTCTTGGGCAGCCCCACGGCAGCCCTGGTGAAGGCTTCAAGATTAGATTAACATTAGGTGGATTTCAGACCTAGATAGACCCTAAATTCTTAGGATATTAAATTCTAAAACCTCCCCCAGGTGCAAATCTAGCATCCTCCTCAGTCCAGGGAGTGTGAACTCAAATTCTGTGATTGAGGGGAAAAGTCTTTCCTTCCACTGTAAGAAATAAAAAATCTTTAAAATTCAAATGTAAGAAGTGCATGAATAGGAATGGAAGAAAGTAGCTTCTTCCCCCTGGTTTGGAGGAGAGGAACAGGCCCCGGAACACAAGAGGGAGGCCTGGAGACTCCAGCAGAGTGTTTCTCTCCATTTCTGTGTAGAAAAGAGAATGCCTATCAACTCCATAAAGACCACTACAAATGTTTTACAGCTTCTAGTCTCTCGTTTTCCACTATTGGAAAAGTGGTTTTAGAATAACCTCTAATAATAATATAAACATTTCTAGATCATAGATAATTAGTTTAAAACTAAACATGACCACTCAGTTTTGGCCCCCGAATTTGTCTGTTTATGTTCATGTTCCTGACAAGTGAAGTCCAAATAATATCCTAGAGTCATCTATGGATGAAGGTTTTACACTAGGGTTAAAAAAGTAAGTGTGGGAGAATTGTCATCACTATGATGTGACAGAGAAGAAAAGAAATGTTAAACTTGAAAGAATCTGGGGTACAAGTGAGTACAGTATTGATATGGTATTATTTTAGGTGTTTTATTTGTATTCTTTGTGCATACCAACTTGCTACAGTTCAGTAGTAGAAAGTAAATCAATGAGTATTATGTTACTTTTTTGCTTAAAAGAAT
Organism: Ictidomys tridecemlineatus; assembly: GCF_052094955.1. Taxonomy (NCBI): domain Eukaryota; kingdom Metazoa; phylum Chordata; class Mammalia; order Rodentia; family Sciuridae; genus Ictidomys; species Ictidomys tridecemlineatus. The sequence continues at coordinate 93,727 of NW_027522128.1, read as the reverse complement.
TTTTAGAAATTATTGCATTTTTATTTGCATTGATTGACCTATTCAAATAGAAATCTTTGGATAAATGAGTTTTTTTTTAGAAAGAAAAATATGGACAATGATATGATAATGATTTAAAAGCAAGTTTATTTTGCATAAAATCAGAACTAAGTTAATAAGATGTTTTTATCAATAAATTTTGCATTGTTGATTTTGGTTAAACAAAACATTATTACATGCTACATTAACTTAATAGGATCAATTTGAATTTTCTTTTGCTTATATTTAATTTGTTAAGGGATTTGGTTTTATAGTTGCATATAGAAGATCTATAAACATAAGGAGTGGAATTTGCACCTAGTTTATGATTGTATCTATCTGTTTAACTTTATAATAATCTAAGTCAATATTGTATGTGTCATGTGTTAGTTAACTCTGAGAAACACTCCTGGGCCAGCATTTCTCAAAGATGATTCTGCGGGATGCTAGTCTGAAGAAATTAGTAACACACACATACACACACACTGACACACATACAAAACACACACACACAACACACACACTCACACACATACACAACACACACACTCACACACACTCATACACACACAAATACATTTATTATCCAGAGGGTTTAGGAAATGCACTACAGCACCCTCCAGGGAATTCATGACACATTAACATATCTCTACATGAAGAAACCATTGAATCTTGCCTATAGCTTTCCAGAATCATTTTTACTATATAAAACAATTTTTATGGAACAATCATTAAGATCTATCAAAGTTCTATGGAACATGGTAAAGAAAACTTGTTCTGGGAAGGTGCAGTGGCACATGACTCTAGTCCTAGCTGTTAATGAGACTGGGGCAGGAGGGTCACTTGGGCCCCACGGTTGGATGCCAGCCTGGGCAAGATAGCAAGATATTGTCTCCAGGAGAAAGGAAGATGGCCAGGAAGGAAGGAAAGAGAAGCAGAGCAAAGCCTGGTTTGGGCTAGAGAAGCGGAGACAGTAAAGGGGAGAATTTTAACAACTCCATGGCTCCAGACGGTGAGATGTACTGAAACCAGAATTTTTCTTCTGCAAATACAAATGGTTCCAGTAAGGAAGACAAAGTTGTTGGACATATGCTGGAAAGGTCCAGAGTGCCTACACAGGATGCTGACCCAATCTAAAGAGGACCATTTGTAGAAGACATGCACAAGGATGGGGTGATTTCTTCAGTGTGGCCCAAACGAGTAGATTTGGGTGAAAGTTATCAGGGAGCAGATTTCACTCCACCGAAGAAAGGCCATCCACTTATCAGAGATGTCCAGAGATGAACAGCTGCCCGAGGACACGCATGTGCCCTGCCCCTGAGCCGCTCAAACAAAGGCTGAAGGGTGAAGAGGTGACGTTCAAGTGGCCAATGAGAAGTTGGACCTAATGATTCTCAACACTGAAGTTCTGCTTAGTGAGGAAATAGAAACGCTGTTCTTGATGAAGCCCCAAGATAGCAGTGTACCTACACACTTATTAAGTGATGTCATGTGCCAGAAGCGGACTCTCTCATTCTCCCAGGGACCCAAGACAGAGCACTGCTCACCCATCTTCAGGAGAAGGGCTGAATGAGAAACGGCTACGTCCTCCTCTCGCTCACTCACGTCCACGGGGCCTTGGTGCTGTCCAGCTCTGTGTCATCTCTTCCCGTACTTCCCACTCTCCAAGACAAAGGAGGACCTCTCTTCTGCCCTCAAATCTCCAGTGCCTCCCCCATCCTCAGTGCAGCAGTCACTGGTGCTTCCCACGCAGAGTAAGTCAAAGGGACCCAAGGGACTTCCCAGATGCACCTTCCAGGTCCCTGTGCGCGGCTTCCCGCTGTGGCCTGGCTGAAGGGCACATCCCCTGGGCTCGACCAGCCTGGCGCAGCCTCCATCTCTGCCCCCTGCAGCCCCTCCAGCTGACTCCTCTCCCATGCCTCGCTCTCTTGGGACCAATGGCTTCCATCACATACAAACCTTCTGCATTTCTCCTGGGTTTGGAAAGTTGTTCCATGATAGCGATCTTTAAGGTCCTGTTTCCCTCTTCCTTTCTCTCATGGCCCCAGCCAGGCTCTCGCCCCCTCCTCTCCCACACGGCTCTTGGCAGGCCCCCAAGACTCTCACCCGGCTGGAGGCTTCCGCGGCCCTCAGGCTCATCTCTCTGACACTTGCATCGTGGGCTTTATTCCTTCTTTCTTCTCCCTGGAAACACTTGTCGCTGTGGCTTTCCGGCCAACTCACCGCCACCTTCCTCTGATCTTGCCGGCTGCCCCTTTTCTATTTTTTCGGTTGTTCCCTATCAGCTTTTAAGGACCCCACAGTCCAGGTTGTGGACTGTTTTTCTGTTAATTTACTTGGTGACCTGACCTATTTTCCTGGTTTTAAAACGTCATTTCAATGCTGTTGACTCCAAATTTGTCATCATCCCAGACATTTCTCTTTAGCTCTCAAATCTCGCACCACTTGGTAGTCAACATCTAACTGAGTGTTTAACAGGCATCTCCAATATGACAAACTGATGTGGGGACCTTACGTAGTGAATACTGTGATACCCTGGCCTCCCTGCTTCAGGACAAAGGCCCTCCTCCCTCAAGACCCTCTAGAAGTTTCCTTCAGCTGAAGGAAGCCATCTTGTTGGAGCTGGCATCCCCCTCTGGAACAACGCTTGCCCAATGCCTGGTCAATGGGGGGTCCCCTGCTTATGTCCCTCCATCCAGGCTTATCAGTTTTATGTTCTGTTATCACATGTGTACACATTTAGGGCTGGTTACATCTTCTTTAAAATGGACATTTTTATCATTATCAACGCCCTTCTTTGTACCTGGTTATGTGTCTGAAGTGCACTTTGTTTCTCTTTATCTAGTTTAGTAATGTGAAAAATAATTTTCACATTTGGCCTCAGTTATCATTTTTGCATTTAATTCTCTTCTTTTTTATTCAGGTCCTGTTTGGATATACCTTCTTTATGAAGTTTCTAAAGACAGATTGATTTCCTCAGTGTACATGGTGTTCTTGGAGTCTACTCCCTTGTACCATTTCCGTCAGGCTGTTACCTGGATATCCAACATGATTATTTGTCCAATGTCATTGAAAGCTAATCAGGCATTTCCCCACAAAGAGTGGTAGGTAGTTCAGAAAAGAATAATTAGAAGACTGACATTCCTATAGTATGAGAGACTTTGCAAATATCCTTCTTTGCTGACTGTTGCAAAAGAAATGAAAAATCAATCCACAAAATACTTACTCACAAAGACTCAAGTTCCCATCAAGAAGATGAACAGGAAGACACATTGTGGCACATTGACGTAATGAAATACCAACAACAATATAAGTTACAAGTTGTGGATATGCAGAATCTTAAAGACCTTTGGTCAGACTTGGAAGAGCTCTATTTACATGTCCATCTTCAGTGGTTGCAAAGACCAAGCAAGTCATAAAGGGGAATGGGGTGAGAGAAGGAGAAGCTATATTAAAACAGAAAGAATGACCTCTTGGAGGAAGGCACATTTGATATGTGATCTTGAGAATGAGACAGTCATAAGAAGAGCTAGGGATAGACTGCAGGCCGAAGGAATAGCAATTGCAGAGTCCTTTAGGCAGGAGAAGTTTCACTTTGCTGGTGAGAGACCCCTGTGGCTGAAACACAAGAGCAGAGTAGGGAAGGCCTATGTGAACTGGGGGAAGTAGCAGGAGATAAGGACGCAGGGAGGCAGGACAGCTCATGGGTAACTCCACAACCAGGGCCAGGAGGGCACTCCTAAAAAGCCACTTAGTTGGAGCTGTTATACTAAAATGTATATTGCATGTTTTTTGAGAATATATTTCCATTACTTGAAAAATCTCCTCTTTCTAGTCAATCTTCCCCATCTTCAAACCCAGGCAACTACTTTCATATTTCTGTCACCGTAAACTAGAATATACACAAACACACGGAGGAATCTGGTGCTCTGGACTAGGTGGAATGTGGGTATCTCCAAACACTGAGACAGAGTGTTTCTCTCTCTGGCAGACACAGCTATATACAAACATAAGCCCAAAGCTACTCCCCCAGTGACCTGCTCCTCCAGCCACACCCCACCTGCCTCCAGGTACCACTCAGTTAACTCCACCAGGGGACAATTACCTGAGTGGGTGAAGGTCTCCCAACCCAATCATTTCTCTGTGCCCTCTATTCTGTACCACTGGTCTACCAGTCTGTTTTGGTGCCAATACCATGCTGTTTTTGTTACTATTGCTCTATAGTATGGTTTAAGGTCTGCTATAGTGATGCCCCCTGCTTCACTCTTCCTGCTAAGGATTGCTTTAGCTATTCTGGGTCTCTTATCTTAGCAGATGAATTTCATGATTGCTTTTTCTATTTCTATGAGGAATGTCATTGGGATTTTGATCAGTAGTGCATTAAATCTGTATTGCACTATTGTAAGTATGGTCATTTTCATAATATTAGTTCTGCCTATCCTAGAGTGAGGTAGATATTTCCATCTTCTAAGGTCTTCTTTGATTTCTTTCTTTAGGGTTCTGGAATTTTCATTGTATAGATCTTTCACCTCTTTTGTGAAGTTGATTCCCAAGTATTTTATTTTATTTTATTTGAGGCTATTGTAAGTCGGGTAGTTTTCTGTGTCTCTCTTTTAGAGGATCTGTCACTGATAAACAGAAATGCCTTTGATTTATGGGTGTTGATTTTATATCCTGCTACTTTGCTGAATTCTTACTAGTTCTAGAAGTTTTCTGGTGGAACATTTTGGGTCTTCCAAATATAGAATCATACTGTCAGGAAATAGAGCTAATGTAAGTTCTTCTTTTCCTATATGTGTCTATTTAATTTCTTTGCCTGTCTAATTGCTGTTTGTCAGTATTTTTTTCAGAAGTTTTGCATCTGTGTTCATCAGAAATATTGGCCTGAAGTTTTCTTTCCTTGATGGGTCTTTGTCTGGTTTCGGTATCAGAGTGATACTAGCTTCATAGAATGAGTTTGGAAGGCTCCCTCCTTTTCTATTTCATGGAATAGTCATTTTTTAATTTACTGCCTATGCTTTTCAGGTCTTACCCAAATAACCACTGTCAGTGTCTGAAAGTGTTTCTCAAACGCTCTTCTCCTGTAGTTTAATCGTGTCAAGCCTTCCATTGATATTTCTGGTCCGTGTTGAGCTGATTTCTGTGTAGGATGAAGAACAGTGGGCTTTTAGTCTTCCACCTGGGGTAACCTGTTTTCCCAGCATGGTTTCCTGCAGGGATTCTCTTTCTCCCATCTATGTTTTTGGCACTTATACGAATCAGCTGTCTGTGGATGAGTGGGTTTGTTCTGGGATCTCTGGTACGTTTTAATGGCCTGTGTTTTTAGTGCAGTGTCATGCTGTTTGGGTTATTATAGCTTTGGAGAGTGTGTTGAAGTCAGGGATTGGGATGCTAAGAGCTTTGTTCTTTTTGCTCAAGATTGCTTTGTTTATTCAGGATTCTTTGTGCTTCTATATGTATTTAATGATTTTTTTTCAAGTTCTATGAATTCATTTGTATTTAAATGGGAATTTTATGGAATCTGCACACCACTTTGGGAAATAGGGACATTCTAACAGTTCAATTGTTCCAGTCCATGAATAAGGGCATTCATTCACTCATTCATTCTAATTTTTGTGTGTGTGCTTTCTTCTATTTTTTGATCAGTGTTGTACTTTTCTCCATAGAAGTCTTTCTATTCCTGGGTCAAGTTTATTTTCACATAATTTATTTTTATAGCTATTATGAATGGAATTGCTATCATATTTTTTCTCGGCAAGTTCATTATTGCTGTATAAAATGCTGTTGATTTTTGTTTGCTGATTTTGTGTTCTGTAGTCCTACTGAATTTGTTTATCAGTGCTAAGATTCTTTTGGTTGAGTTTTTAGATTTTTCAGTTTTTAGTTTTTTAGAGTCATATCATCTTCCAACAGGGATAGTTTATTTATTCTCTTCTTATTAGTATGCTTTTTATTTCTTTCTCTTATCTAATTTTCCAGCCGAAACTTCTAGTACATGTTGAATAACAGTGGTGAGTATGCACATTTTATCTGGTTCTAGATCTTGGAGAAAATGTTTTTCAATTTTCCCCATTCAACATCATTTTGGCTACTTTGTAGAAAACTGTTTGAGATAACATTAGAAAAACTGAAGGGTGAGCCCTGTAGGAATCCCAGTAAGAACTGTTTGTGGGTAAGCCCAGGTTTGTGGTGGGTAGATGAGATAGTCTTCAGATATATGGGATTCACATAGATTCACATAGATTTAGTGTTAATGGCAATTGGTCAAAGATGCATAGGAGGTCAGATGGAGGACAAGAAGAATCAATGGTTTCATTTTTAACATGGTAGATATATGACGCCTATTAGACATCTAAGAGGATGCTAAGTAGGCTCTCCAATCTGCAAGTCTTAAGCTCAAGAGAGATGTGTAGACTAGAAATGTAAAACTGAGAGCTGTCAGCAGGTGGGTTGATAGGAATTAGTAAGGCACTAAGGCACTCATAAGGGCATGGTGAGTGGCTAATACTTGAAATCCCCTCTCTTAGGGAAAGACCTTCCTCCCCTCCTTCCTTCAAGTTACACAGCTTTATTTAGAAGACAAGGACAATCCACAACCCAGCCCTCCCACTCCCAAGATCCTGGCCACATTGACCTTTAGCTCAGGACCTACGGGCATCCTGCAGAGGAAAGATGGAGTCAGAAGTCTGAGTCCATAGGCCAGAACATGTGACCAGCCCAACTTATGCTGTTGGGGCCCGGGTTTTGCCTCCCACAAAGTGCAGTGTGTCACCTGCAGTCACGGCCATGATCAAAGCCAGAGGTGATTTCCAACCAATGCCTGGCGTGTGGTAGATTTCTTAGTTTATTAAGTAAATATGTAACTCAGGAAGATGAAAGCCAGGGAGTGATTGGTCTTATGTGCGTACAATATTCATTGCAGAGTAGGTGGACATGCAGCAGATGTTCAAAACACTCAAGTTAGTGAGGAAATAATACATTGGAGTGCAAGAGCAGAACTGATCCCCACCGTGGTCATTATGATGAATGTATTCCCCAGGATAGTCTCAGGTGAATAATCAAGAAGATGAGGCAGGGCAATCTCTGTAGGTTGGGTGGTCAGGAAAATCCCACGATGATAAATTTATTGACACCTATTGGATTTTTTATTTCAAATAATGTTGTAAAAAACCACGAGAAGAAAAAAAAAACTATAATGAAAACTTACAGAGAGCACCCCAAGTGAGTTTGAGAACTGATGGGTTTTGTCACACAAATCTGGTAGCAAATCAGCCTGGACTGTGGAGGTAGGTGTGCAAGGTGCCTTCAGGAAGACCACCGCTTGTGGCTGTGCAGACCTGGCAGGTGGCCGGCACCTCCCCTGTGGGTTCTGTGGCTGAGAGGGTACCAAGTTAAAGTCTACGGAGGTCTTTGTACTATGTAGAGCTCATTCCCAACAGCAAAACCCCTTCTCTTAGCATCACCTTCACTCTGTTACTTAAAGTTATTCATGTAAATGTTATTTTATTATCATGAATGTAGATATTTATGAGCAAAAGTCATGCAGAAAGATTCTTGAATGGTTCATTTAGATGTACTTCATTCTATTCTTATTTTCTTTCCTTCTCTCTCCCATTCTTTCCTTCACTTACTCTTTTTTTTCTCTATTTTTATCCAAATATGTACTTATATCTTCACAAAATAGAGATCTTACTCTGTAGAATTTTGTACCTTTTAAAAACTAATTTCACAGCACAAACATTTTCTAATAGCTTTTATTATATTGAAATATATAATTTCCAATGCCTGTGTAATATTCCATTATGTAGAAATACATGAAAAATGTCTAATTAATCCTGTATTGTTGAACTTAGATTGTATTCATGTTTCTGCTTTGTAGAACTACTGTGATGGGCATCTTTGGTATGATTATATACACTACTTCTCTATTTTAGATTAATGCTCAGAATCTGTGATTTTTGAAAGTTTTCTTGAGAATTCTTATTTGAGGAAACATTTTCTTTTTGTATAGGCTTTATCTTTTTTAATGATTCTATATCTCTTTTTCAGAATATATAAGTTCTTAGAAATTTTAAACAACCAGTTAGTTTTAGGCCAATTGCTTTTGATATGTTATATTTTGGACAGTAAATACTTCCCCCAGCTCATGTGTTGAAGCTTGGTCCCTAGCACTTCTGGGGAGCGGTGGACCCCTTAGGGCTAAGGCCTAGTGGGAGAGAGCAGGCATCACTTTCATGGAAAGGTGACTAACGGGATGTATTTCCTCACTGATATAAAACTGTTACCAACAAAAACATTTTTTATCCAAGTATTTTATACTTCTTTTGGAACAATTTAGATGATCCCCAATTTCCTACAAGTTTATTCATTTACATCTTGAACTGATATTGGACTTTCCCCAGTATATCTCTTCTAGATTTAGAACCAATGAGGGGTAATGGGTCAAATGGACTTTGACCCCAAGTAGATTTTTATCTTGGCTTTGCCACTGTGATTCTGGGTGAGAAATTTGTCTTTCTGGGTTCAGTTTATTCATGTGAATAATAAAGATAATCTATGTCAAATAATTTTGGAGAATTAGATTATGTATTAGTTCATGTAAACCTCTCTCTCTCTCTCTCTCTCTCTCTCTCTCTCTCTCTCTCTCTCTCTCTCTCTCTCTCTCTCTCTCTCTCTCTCTCTCTCTCTCTCTCTCTCTCTCCCTCTTTTCTGTGGACTGGGGATTCAACCCAGGGCTTCATGAAGGCTGGTCAAGTGCCCACCCCTGACCTACCCCCCGCCCCACACAGGTCTCTTAAAGCACAAGCTGCCGTCTCTGTTCCACTGCCTCCCAGGGACATCCTTGCCAGCTCTACTGCTGTCTGCTCCGTCCAGGGGGCTGACTTCCTTCTCCTGGACTGTGGGCCTCCTATTTCCCTCGAGATGCCCAGAAGATCATTCTCATAGTGGCCTTAGCAGTTCTTTACAGATCTCTCCTGGCATTTACTCTGGGCCCAGCTTTCCAGGGTATTGTCACAGAGACAGGAGAAAAGCCACCTTTCCCTCACTGCAGTACTGTCCTGTCCTCTCCATTTCACCCGTGCCCATTCCCACCTTTTCCCACACACTGGTAAGGGGGTCTTCTGGCTAAAACCCTTCAATAGCATCCCACAGTGAGGAGAGTAAAATCCAAGTCCCCAGTGATTTTGTGTGTGGCTATTTCTTTGACCTCATTTTGAACACTTTACCTCTTGCTCACTCATATACACCTGTGCCAACTTACTGCTCTCAACACATCCAGCACACTAAGCCCACCCATCTATCCAAATTAGGTAACCAACTCATATCCAGGTTAACTGTGGCAGTAAGTGAACAGAAAGAAGACCTGGATCTATGAGGAGAGCACATGGTCTCCCCAGCAAGCCATGCTCAGTCAGAGCGACTCTAAACAGGGCCGTGGACAAATGCCAGGATACTGCATCGTCCCCTTCCTAGAAGGGACCTGGACTCTCCTGAAGTGGGTCAGTACTGGTGGTGTCAGGGTGGAAGCACAGGACATGAAATGTAATAACTGGTGAGAACACAAATATTCAACACTCCTCAGCAACAGGAGGAAAGGGAAGCTCTTACCCTACAGAGGCTACTGCCTCCTTCATTCAGGTAGACAGAGAAATAGCCCTCCAAAGATGTTCATGTCTGCCCCCCAGAACCGGCAAGTGGCAGGAGGTACTTGTGTGATGAGTCGAGGTTTTGAGACAGAGAGATGGTCCTGGATTGTCTGGGTAGGTCTAACATAGTCACACGGGATTAATAACATGAAGAGAGGTCCTGGATTTTCTGGGTAGGTCTAACATAGTCACATGGGGATTTATAACACCAGGAGAGGTCCTGGATTGTCTGGGTAGGTTTAAGGTAGACACATGGAGATTTATAACATGATGAGAGATCCTGGATTGTCTGGGTAGACCTAAAGGAGTCACATGGGGATTTATAACAAAAGGAGAGGTCCTGAATTATCTGGGTAGGTCTAATGTAGTCACACGGGGATTTATAACACCAGGAGAGGTTCTGGATTGTCTGGGTAGTTCTAAGGTTAGTCATATGGGGATTCATAACTCGAGGAGAGGTGAGAAAAGCTACAAGGAGACCTGACAATGGAAGCACAGTTTCGTTGATGGACTTCACATAGGAAGGAGAGGCCATTAGGTCAGCAATGCGGCAGCCTCAGCAGGTGGACAAGGCAAGGAAGTAGAACAACTACGAGTCTCCAGGAGGAATGCCCCGAGACATCGTCACTCAGGATTCCTGATTCCCAGAATAGAGGATAATTCACTTATGTTGCTTTAAGTCACTAAATTTGCAGTGATTGGTCGTGCTGGCCACAGGAGCACCACATATTACCACCCCACGGATGGCATGGTCAGTTCCACAGTCCCTACCTCAAGTCTCTTAAATTCTCTAGCAACTTCTCTGGAGGCAGATCTGAAACCGGTGACTGAGTGCTGATCAAGGTCAATGCTGTCAGAACAGGGAAGTTCTTTAGGTTCGACCTCAAGGCTACCAGAAAGGCAGCCCATCATGTAGAGCATTTGTCCAGAGAAAACCATGGAAGATCCACAACAATAAGGACCTGTCTGGAAGGCTGTCTGGAAGGCTCTGGATGGAGAGGAGGCCAAAGCTCTTTCAGAATCTCCATTCAGGAAGAATGGTCTTCTGCAGAAGGCCTGGAAGCTGGCACTCAGGGAGGCTGGACACAGTCCAAAGGGTGACTGACAGTGGCCAGGGACCTGGGGAAGAGGTTTGATCCTCGTTATCTCTCTTTACAAACCCAGAATGGTGTCCATGTGGGTTTATATAAAGACTGTCCTCTGTTTCAAAAGCAAGGGTCCATAATGTGTTTGGAGCAATGATCCTATTTGTTGGGTTAATGATTCACAGACACAGATACATTGCAAAGCCAACTCCCAGCGTGCATATGAACATGTGTGTACATCCGAGTGTGTGTGTATGGGGGGTGTTCTTTAGCTATGGTCAGGTCATGGATCATAGACAGCAGAAGTAAAAGATTAACAAGTTCAGAAATGTTTAATATAAATATGTCCACAGAATAAATGTCCCTCCTGTTTCTGAATCCCCAGTGTCTCTGGAACACTGGTGAACACCTCCAAGGGTTGTATAGCTCCCGAGGTAAAAAGTTCTGAACTCCGAGGGAGGAATCATTCCCTGCTCCCCCGCAGACTCTTCTTTATCCCTGAAGGCCCCTGCCAGGGGGCAGGCTCTGTGTGGCAACTCCAGATGGCTGTGTCAGCTTACACAGCTCAAACACCAAGTGAGGAGTAGTGAGTGAACTGTCTCTTACCAAAGAGCTCTTCACAGAGCTGCTCTGAGAGATGCTGGCCCATTTCTTGAAATAGAAGATTTTTAAGAAATACATAAATATGCAGGGTGGTCTTTGGAATTAGTCACCATGCTGGTTTATTATTCTAACGAACATAAAAACAATGCATATTAATAGGTACCATCTCATGTTTTAATATATTTATAAATACGGTAATGTTTCAATCAGGTTAAACATACCTCTCTCCTCGAACCTTTATCATTTCAATATGATGAAAACTTTCAAAATGCTTTCTTCTAGCTTTTTGAAAGGCATCCTAGGTTGTTACCTATGATCACCTGCACTGTGCAATAGTTCGCCAGTCCTTCTCCTCCTAACTGCATCTTAGGACCCTTGATCAATCTTTCCCTGCTCCTCCTCTCTCCCTGGCCTCTGGAAACCAGTATTCAAATCCCAGCCTCTATGAGATCAATCTTTCCCCACACATATAAGTAAGGTTTCCCCCCCACCTACCTGGCTTATTTTTCTTCTAGTTCCATCCATGTTGCAAATGAAGGAACTTCATAATGTTTTATAGTTGAGTAGCATCCCACTTTGGATATGTACTACTTCTCTGTTATTCATCCGCTGAGGGTATTTAAGCTGTCAGTGCTACAGTGAACGTGGGAGTGTCTTCCACGTGCACATTCCATTTCCTCTGGATAAATACCTAGAAGTGGGATTTCTGGATAATATGGTAGGTCTTTTATTTAAAAATTCTCAACAAAATATTAACTTCTGAATTAAACAGCACATTAAAAAATCATTCACCACAATCAATAATCACTAATTGTCTTAAGGACACAGGAATGTTCAGTATGTGCACATCAATAAACATAACAACCACACCAACAGAATGAAGGACGAAAGACAGGTGATCACTTCAACAGACACAGGAAAGGCAGAGAGGAGTTTCATATCCCTCCATAATAACAATACTGAAAAACTCAGGGATAGAAGGGACGTACCTAAGCATAATAAAGACCATCCTTGGTCGATCGATGACTAACATACTCAAGGGGGGAAGCTGAAGGATTTCTAAGGTCTAGGCCAAGACAAGGATGCTGACTTCCACAACATTAAAAAAATATCATTTTATCTTATTTTGGGTACCAGAGATTGAACCCAGAGGCACTTTACTACTGAGCTATAGTCCCAGCCTTTTATTTTATTTTATTTTTTTATTTTGAGACAGAGTCTCACCAAGTGGCTTATGGCCTTGCCAATCTTCTGCCGCATCCCCCAGAGTCACTGGAACTATAGGTAGTCGCCGACACACCTGGCCTCACCACGTTATTCACCATCATTCTGGACATCTAAGCAGAGCAATAAGGCAGGAGAAATAATAATAAAAAAGACATTAGAATTGGAAAAAAGGAAGTCACATTGTCCCTGTTTGCAGGTGTTGTGAACGTATACACAGGAAATCCCCAAATTATTAAATTAGTAAATGAATTGAACAAAGTTTTAGGATCCAAACTGAACACACAAAAGCCAGTAGTGTTGCTATATGTCAATATCAGATTATCTAAAACAAAAATCAAGAAAACAATCCCATTTCTAATTGCTACCAAAAACACCTTGGAATAAATTTAAGCAAAGAGTTGAAAGACCTCTAAAATGAAAACTATTAAATATTGGAGAAAGAATTTAAGAGGACTCAAAGAAGTGGAAAGACATACTGATGTCATGGGTCAGGAGAATCAATGTTACTAAAATGTCCAAACCACCCAGAGTCATTTGCAGGTTCAGGGCAATAGCTATCAAAATCCAGTGGCATTCTTCACAGAACTAGAAAAAAAATCTAAAATGTATTTGAAACGACAAACCCCTGTGTACAGCCAAAGCCATCCTGAGCAAAGAGTGCTCAGAAGGCAGTTCCCACAGCGGCATCGAGCCACTTAAACAAAAACGGGGTAAAGGCTTGTATAAAGTTCACTTTTATAAAATCCTCTACACATTAATTCAGCTATTTTACAACAACCCTAGGAAATTGGTACGATTATTAACTGTATTTTACAGATGAGAGAAATAAGACAAAGAAATTGCATAAGGTACCCAAGTTCACTTAGCTAAATTAGTGTCAGAGTTGAGAGCAAATCTAGCTCGTCAGATCCCAGGGTCTATGATGTCAAGTATTTTTTATCATGATCTATTACTCACAGGTTGAGTTCATTACAAACCAACAAACCACAGCTCTAAGTCCTAAGCAATCAAGTTGAAAAAACACATTCCACATGCCTGAATTCAACCTGGACCTTTCAAATTGTGTTGAGTGTGTTAACATAATAGTGTTAATAATGACACTTACTGAATACTTTCTAAGGGGCCAGAATTTGTTCTAATTGTTTCACATGCATTAGTTATTTAATCCTCACAACGACCTCATCATTAATTATGTGTTGACATAGAAGTTTGTTCATGATTCTTCTTGTTTTATTTGTATTGCTTCTGCCTGTGTTTTGCTTTTTCAATCCCTTGTTCCACTCATTTTAATTCCCGCAAGCACTTTATGACTTCCAGGGACTAACGTGGTCACTACTGGGTGTACTTCAGCAGAGGATGGAACATCACATCTGATGAAGTTACTCTTCACAGTTCCTACAAACCATGAGTTTTTGTTGTCATACTTATATATTTATCTAACATAAGTATATGTTACTTATAATAATGTAAGGGCTTAAAATTTTTAGATTTCCTTGGAGTGGACACTTCAGTTACTCCTGATGAATAGTAGAGAGCTCATGGGACCAGAGTATTCCTGACATTGTTTCAAACCATCCTCTGATCTGTTATTTCCAGGATGGGAAATTCCCTGATAGACTCTTGAGTTTGCAAGTAACAGGACTCTCTTGGGTTTTGATCACCCTGCCCACCCAGTGAACTGATCTAGATACCCCCCAGAAGCCCTGGGATCTCTTTTGTGCTCGATGAGGGCAGATTGTCACAATAGACCACTCTTTTAACTTGGGTTGTAAATCAGAGTGTCTGAATGGTTGATTGTTGAAGTTCCTTAGTCCAACCTTGGTCATCCACCTCCCTTATCACCGTTGCTGGATTCTCTTGTTACAAACTGTCCCTCACTGCATTCCATCTTGCTCTTACCCACCACTCTCTGACCGTTGGGTCCTGACAACCAGCACTCTTCTGGAGATTCAGGTCAGTCCACCCCTTGACCTGCGGTCTCCAGCTTGGCCATCTGCAGAGTCGGCTTCTCCCTGGAGAACATGCAGACCACACCACCCTTACCCATCCATGCTAGAGAGGCTTCCATGAGCCAGGAACAGACAACTTCTGCCTTCCTATGAACCTGCATTTATTCCTTCCTTCCACAGCATGAGCACCTGTTTTATTTCAGAATGTTTTCGGCATTGAAAAGCCACAATTCCATGTCTTGGAAGCTCCTGCCTACAGCGTTGGTTAAACTGCTATGTGGTTCTGCATTCCTGTTGCTATTCCTGCTTTTATGTGCTCTGTTCCTTACCTATTCCCTATTGGCCAGTCTGTTCTGTCCATAGCTAAAAATTTAACGACCCTCTCTTTGGTGTTTATAAAACCAACAACAGATTTTGCTGTTCTGCTTGGATTTCAGGACACAAATCATTTCTCAATGCTTATTAAGACTCCACTAATGGTTGTTTCCCTCCATTTAAGCAGAAGTCCTTGGACACAGGCTCTGTGCTTGGACTTCAGATCATACCTTCCTTTTCTTTGAATCAGGACCTATGTTGAACTGTACATAGGTCCTGAGTCATCAGACACAGGGCTCTAAAAATACACCCCTTCCTCAGAACCAACCCATGCTCTGAAACTGTTTTTTCAACTGTTGTACATTTAGTCTCCCCCATATCTTCCATGGTTCATGATCCTTTTCATAGTCTGCTTGCAGTTGCCCATGACCTGTCGCTAATGCCATTTTCCCCTAGAATATGATAGAGATGTGCACCAGCTACTCTTCAGGGTGAAGTCATGCCTCCAGACAGAAGGAAGGCAGGAGGTTGGATGTATCTTGCAACATTTCTTTGCAGCAAAACTAGGACAAAAAAATCTGACAGCATCAGATTTAGAAGTCAAAAATGCAGACACCATTAATAATTTATGGTTTTCCTGCTAAGGAGCAATAGTGCTCATTAGGAGATCTTAGACATGACATAATGGTGGCATGTAAATTGTACACAATCTGAGAATAGCCCAAAAGCATCCAAAATAGAAATGTTGAGATTCAAGTCGCCAGGCTTGCTATTTTTTCCAAAATGCTCGAACCTGGAAAAAAATGTCTCTTTTGCTAACTCATAGATTTTGTAAAAACCACCGCCTTGCCTCTCCTCCAAAACAAAGCACCAAGGAGGTATAGCATGTTCACTATCAATGTAGAAGCAAACCTGTGCTATTCAAACAATCATGTGTTACAAGCAGTTCCCAACTCACACGTGGGTTTTTTAGTGAAACATCATTTTTAAAATTTGTAAGTAAATTACACAAAAGAATCATTGACCTAAATCTAAGTGCTACACTTATATGTTTTAGAAAAAAAAAAAAAAAACAGGAGCAAATCTTCATGTCTCTGGGTTAGGCAATGGTTTATTAGCTGTGATACCAAAGACATAAACTAGCAATTTTAGGAATTTCATAAAATTAAAACATTTTGTGCTTCAAAGGACACCATCTAGAAAACTGATGAGATGATTTATAGAATAGGAGATAATATTTGCAAACATATATTTAACGAGGGACTTGTGTTTAGAATATATGAAAAACTATTATATAAATATATAAAAAGTCAGATGATCCTATTTAAAATGAGCGTAGCTTCCAAGGAGACATGTCTCCTAAGAAGATATACAAATGGCAATAAGCACAGAAGAAAGCTGAACAACCCTGGTCATTAGAGTGATACGAAACCAACACAGTACCCCTCACACCCACCAGGATGGCTATAAGAGAAAATCAGTAAGCCCGGGTGACGGTGAGGGGGACTGGTCCCCTCACGCACTGCTAGTGGGAAGGTAATATGGTCTGGCTGTTAGAAAGCAGCCAGCGTTCTTTCCAGGAATTCCCTTGGGTGTATGCTGAAGAGACCCTGCAGTTTTGGTTACTGTAACTCTGTAGGAGGAGGACTGAAGTCAGGTATTGTGAAGCCTGCAGCATTGCTTTTTTGGCTTAGAATTGTTGTGGTTATTCTGGGTCTTTTATTCTTCTAAGTGAATCTCAGGATGTTTTTTTTTTTTTTTTAATTTCTGTGAAGGTGTCATTGTTATTTTGATGGAAATTACATTGAATTTGTATGTTGCTCTTGGTAGTATGACCATTTTAACAATGTTAGTTCTACCTATCCATGAACAGGGGAGGTTTTCCCATCTCCCGAGGTCTTCCTCAATTTCTTTCATCAGTGTTTTATAGTTTTCATTGTATAAGTCTTTCACCTCTTTGGTTAGGTTTATTCCTAAGTATTTTATCTATCTATCTATCTATCTATCTATCTATCTATCTATCTATCTATCTATCTATCATCTATCTATCTATCTATCTATCTATTTATTTATGAGGCTATTGTGAATGCAACTGTTTTCCTGATTTATTTCTCAGCAGATTCATTGTTGGTATACAGGAAAGATATTAATTTTTGTATGTTGATTTTGTAACCTGCTACTTTGCCAAATTGGTTTATTATTATTAGATCCAGCAGTTTTTTAGTGGAGTTTTTTTATGTTCTAAATATAGGATCATATCATCTGAAAAAGCATAAATATCAGAAGAAAGTTTTCTTATTTTTACATAAGAAAAAAGACATAAAATCTAAAAATCAAATTTTCTTTCCCCAAAGCTAGAAAAAACTGTAATTCAAATTTAAAATATTAATAGATTGAAATAACACAAAGTAACAAAAAAGTAACAAAGTAGTGAACCTGTATTGATATATGTGATATATATCAAATGTCTGAGAAAAAATGCAATAAGTCCATAAGTATATAAATGGAGTATTAGAAGGCAAGGAACAAGGAAGGGTCACCAAGTCCTAGGCCAGAGCCTTTACTCTGGGCCTCCAACAAATCAGGTCTGGCTGCTGGCCACCAAAACCAAACAGAAAAGGAAGAAAAAAAAAAACGTTAGTCAGTGTAGGCCGCAAGGCTGACCAGGGACCCACGTCTTCACCCAGGTCTTTGAGGGGCTGACGATGACCTAGATGCTTTATGAAAAGGGGGATGATGATTAGCTTTGGGGTTTGGCTATCTGGAGGCTTTTCACACACAGCAGCCAAAGCAAGTGATCCTAATCTAGTGCAGTCTGACCTGCTTCTGTCTCAGGATGGTCAGGCAGTCTGGTGCCTAGGGGGCAGCTGGGACCCATGGTAAGATGTTTATGGATGAGACCTTCTTCCTGAAATTCAAGGTGACATGGTGCAAAGGAGGTGGATGAAAATGGGGTCGGAAATATCCAATCTCTGATTCTGATTTTAGCTGACCCCTGGACACCTGTGTGTATGAGCGAAGAGTTCATCTTTGTTACAAAAGTGTACAGGTTCACACGTACAGAAAGTCTTTCCAATTTGATGAAAGACGAAATCTAAAGCATGATGAATACAATAAAACCATTCTATCTTCAAAGCACTGAAAAGAAGAAATAAAGAGAAGAGCTTTAAAAAACAAAAATAATGACATTGTCGGGGAACTAACAAAAATTTGAATTCTCATTTATGTGTCATCAAAAACAATGGAGGGGGTCGATGGTGGCTCCGTGGTGGGGCACTTGCTGGCACATGGGAGGCCCTGGGTACAGCCTTCAGCACCACGTGAAAATAGACCAAGTGAAGGTGTTGTGTCCATCCACAACTAAACACATTTAAAAACAAAACCACACAAAATAATTGGGCCAGAATATGGGAGAACATGTTTAAAGTGCTGAAAGGAGAAGAAAAAAAAAACCACCCAAAACCTGTCAACCCAGAATTTTATACCTAGTGAAAACATTCTTCTAGAATCACAGTGAAATAATGACAATTTCAAAAAAATAAAATTAAGAGAATATGTTGCTAGAGTAGCTGAAACATAGGAAATGCTAAAAAAATGTTCTTTAGGTTGGAGGGAAATTATACAAGATGGAATCTGAATCTTCAAAAAATAATGAAAATCATCAGAAATGGTGAATATGTGAGTAAATATAAAAAGTGTTCTATGGGTCGACTACTGAATTAGGTCCTCCAGTTTTCTTGAAATCTAAGAACTGGGAACTATTTAATTTCCTAAAGAATTTTCAAGTCAGTGATTTAATGACTTTTCTAACAATAAGTCTAATTTGCTATCTTTATTGGGATCTAAAGATATTTTTATAGAGTCAGGCATAGTGGTGCACACCTGTAATCCCAGCTACTCAGGAGGCTAAGGCAAGAGGATTACAAGTTTGAGGCCAGCCTTGAGGATTTACTGAAACCCTGTATCAAAATTAAAAAAAAAATTAAAGGCTAGAAATCTAGCTTAGGGACAGAGTACCCCTAGGTTCAACCCCACTACCGAGAAAATAAAACAGTGTACCTAGAATTTGAATGAAATGCACTACAGTCACATTTAGAGGGTGAGAGTAGGACTTTTGTATTACACCGATGCTTAGGGTTCACTAAGGAAAACAGAGACTGCTCTAGATATTTCAAATAGAGAAACACTAAATACAGAGAATTGAGTTGTACAAATTTCTGAAATGTTGGAAGAGCACAAGGGAAGACAAAATTGAAGCTAACATCCTTGCTTAAGCTTATTTTTTAAAAAATTTTTGCCAAGCTCAAACTTGAGGAAAAAACAGAGTTTGCATATACACATGTGTAGAGGAAAAAGTCTTACCAGTAAACCTAGAGCGGCTACTAATTCTTGTTCTCGAGGTTCAATCAGTATGATATCCTGAATACAATGGATTAATGTGATATCTTATAAAAGTAAGAGATCATCAAAATCCATGCAAAGTAGATTATAGCATAGGACTACAGCTGAGATGCCACTGAGGTGGATGGTGAAGGCGTATTGCTGGCCTCTCCAGTGAAAGGAAACTGCTTGTGGTGGTCTTTTAAACCAAGTGCGGGGAGAAAAATCATATGCTAGATCAGTCGTTGTGTAACAGGTACCAGGAGACTTGTTAATTTGCTCAAGCAGTGACACTACATTTCCAATAGCAGTTATGCTTAGAGTCATCACCTAGTTAAGTTTGTGAAAATCCCTTGTCATTCTCTAAGATTCACCTGTTTCCACAAAGACCAAATAGGTCCAAGGCGGATGTGACAAGAATCACCACTGTTGTATTTTCACTTCCTTGGTGATGGCTGTAATCTGTGAAATCCTACCAGATGTACAAGATTGGCTTTGGTTTCCTACTGTCCCGTGTAAAGGCAGTTCTAGTGGCTTCCATGTGGCCTTTACCACCATAATAAACCTCCTTCTGTAGATGAGGAGCCAATTTGAGGACTTCACCAGATGTTGAGTGTATGTATTTAATTATCATTCCAGAACTGGGGAGATGACCACAGGAAGGTTCCCAGGGCCACCTGGCACACTGTGGGACAGACCTAAACTGAAACCCCATTGGTCATCTCATCTCCAGGGCCCCTACTCTGACCGGTGGACTACAGTGACATTAGCAGTCAGGAACTGGTGTTGGTTCAGAGCCAGTGTCCAGTAGTCCCCCAAGGTCTAAATATTTCCTTTTATCTGCAAGTAGCTACCTTGGTTTCAGGCCAAAGTCCCATTAGTGCAGGTCACTGTGTGAATTTTGGCAGTGGACTGGGATTCTTTTTAATGGGACCTAGGGGTCTGGTCTCATAAAATGGCTGCAGATTGACTAAGAAGGCTTGACTCTGTTTTTATGATTCAGGCTTGAATTTCATTCATTGGCCTAGAATTTTTCTGTTTATACAGTTCAAGTAAGAATTTAGGAGGTTCATATCTGTTTCACTTTGGGGTACACAATAATCAGCTGACCAAAACCATAGATCTGTACCATTAGGATGGCTCTATTGATTCTGCTGTCCTGACAATTACCCCACGCACCTTGACTTCAGTGGTGGATGCTGCTACTCGGTGTCAAACTTTTTCTTAATGAGTCTATATCAATACATTTAGTCTGGCCCAATTTTATGTACTTTCATCCTTATCCCACACCCTTAATTCCGTACTTGCACATATTCCATGAATTTCTGTCTGTGTAAATTAGGAAATTCAAGTAGTTCTTTTGAGTTTAGAGCACCTTCTCTTGGGTCATGTTTTATACCTTATCTTTAGGGGCTTGTTGGAGCTTGCATATAAAGACTAGAAGCAAAGAGTGACTGTGATGGTGGTTCTGAGAAAAATCAGAATTTTCTTACAAGACAAATGACTCAGAGGAGACCACTACAGTTCCCTCAGCCCATATGGTACCCTTCCCCTCAGCTGGGCAGAGAAGACTCCTCACAGAATGGGAGCTCCCATGGCAAAGACGATGCATCACGATGTAGGAGCTAAATGTCCCCATGTCACGGGGATGTCCCCACAGATCCCCTTTCCACCTTCCCAGATCTTACTCCTTCCTACACTTTCACTTCAAAAGTCGACATCCTGGGTTTCAGTCCTTCAGCAGATTGTGGGGCGATCAGTTGCACTCAGTCTACTAACTTCAGTGTTTCTCTTACCCAAATCACCCAGATAGATAGGCGCAGCAAAATACCCAGAAAGAATATCTGATCAAAATTTCAGGGCCTTCCATAGTCCATTAAGTCAATATATGAAATTAATTATCATAAAAATGCTCAATAATAAAATTAACCACTCACCAACTCTTTATAAATAATAGTAAGCAAAGGAAAGGGGGAATACCAGTTAGTGCACAATCACACAGAAAAAGGGCAAGAACCGTGTGGCTGCCATCCTTCACAGCTGTTACGTGACGAGGCCAAATTTGATATGTAACTTCCTTCTTTCTGCTGCATCCTGTCTGTCTTCTTTCCTTTAGACAGAGCCTGAGTTCATGCAGTGCCACATACCTACAGTCCTAAGAGCTTGGGACTCTGATGACCCTCCCTTTATTTGGTTACTGTAGTGTTCTATTAGCTTACACTATTGGTCACATTGGTTTTGAGCACCACCCCAAACAATCACCATGTTTCAGACTTTGCTGTATTTCCCACCATTCCTTATCAACATTATTTCTTTGTGATAATGGGTGTTATAGACAGGAATCTACATTGTTCTCCCTTCAGGAATTTATATGGATGTTAGGACACAGAAGTACCTATAGACATGAAGTTAAGTTTTTTACTCACATGGGAAACACTCAAAGAATTTCTGTGGAGTTTTCTTCTAGAGTGAAGAAGGAGTAAAGCCTTGGCTTTGACCACGTGGGGGTTGCAGGGTTGAACTTCCTGCTGGAGCCATTGGAGGAATATGTCCTTTCTTATTGGCTGGTCAAGACGGGGGAAAGGGGGGAGGTGATACTTACAAGAGTAGTATTTGGAATCAGTCAGGAAAAACCAGATCTTTCTCTTCACTGCAGTGGGGAAGAGTCACCTCAAAAAATACAACCTTCTATTTTGCCTGTGGGTTCAATGGCTTCAGAGCCCAAAATGGTAGTAGTAGTTGCCATGTACTTTTATTTATTTTTATTTTTTTAAGTTTTACTTGGACACCATAACTTTATTTTCATGTGGTGCTGAGGATGGAACCCAGGGCCTCGCACTTGCTAGGTGAGCTCTACCACTGAGCCACCACCCCAGCCCAAGGTGCCACATACTTTAACAGAAGGTTTCTCCTTTGAAAACTTAGACCACTATACTAGAAGTGCCCAGAAATAAAAGTGTGATGAGTTGGTTATTAGGTAAAAAGGTAAAGAAACAATTCAATTCTCAACATCTGGCTAGAGACCCATGGTCTCTAACTTCAGGATAAACTACCCTGTATATTGTTCACTGATTAAAAAGTGCACAGTGGTCATCTTTCATCCATGCTTTTGCTTTCCACAGTTTCACTGACCCTTGATCAACCAGAAAATCCCAAAGATAAATAGTTTGTAGATTTTTAATTACATGCCACTCTTGATAGCATGACGAGAACTTACCCTGTAGAGTTGATGCTATCCAAACCTCGTATGTTACCCCTGTTGGTCCCTTGGTACCCGTCTCATTACCTGATTATCTTTTGTGGTAGCACAGTGGTCATGTTCATGTACCCCTGTTTTACTTCATAATGACCATGGAGTGCAAGAATAGTGAGTGACACTGGCAAATTGGATATGCCAGAGAAAGTGCTTCCTTTAGGTGCAGAGTTAAAGTACAATATTAAGAGGAAAGGAGATAAACAGAGGGAGAGAGATAGAGAGAGAGAGAGAGAGAGAGAGAGAGAGAGAGAGAGAGAGAGAGATCAACATAACTTGTATATAGTATATTATTTTACTTTTCATTTTATTAATAGTAATTATGGATAAGTTTTTAGTGTGCCTCAGTTTAGAGAAAACAAAGTTTACATAAGAGTAAGCACCAGCCATCAATTCTGGCATCCACTGAGGGTCTTGGGACACAGGTACTTGGACAAGGGCAGATCACAGTATTGCATCTTATTTAAAGCATCCAAGTGCTTAAGTCTTGTTTCCTCAGCAGAGTCCTTAATTGGCCATCCCAATATTCTGTTTGCCTTTTAGTAATAAGGTAATAGAGCCCTTTTTAGTGAAATGAATTCCTACATCACTAAACACTGTGATGTTTGATTCTGTTGTGACAACTAAGGCATTCCATAAACCCTGAATGATGAGACTGTTGAAGCATGCATTTGTATTTCAGTACTCAAATCTCTGCCCTTCCTTTTATATAAATGGTCAATTTAATCAACCTTCCCTGGTGAGAATAATGTTGTATCAAAATCTCGGTTGGTTTCTAGTACTGTCAAGCTGGGCACTCAGCACTAATGGTAATCAGATGAGCTCTGACATTTTATTTAAAATAAGGACCATTTGATGAGTATGGCCATGAATGACACAAGTCTTCTTAGTCTGCCCTGTTCTGAGAGGTTTATTCACATATCTTTTCTCCAAATCTTCTTATTAGAAATATTCCATCTTCATTTCTTCCAAGTACCCAACAACTAATCCAAATAATCAGCCACGCCCTGTGAACTGGTCTGAATTCATATTTCTGGCAATCTCTCTCTCTAAGCAGAAGAAACAACCAGATTCACTGATAAGAGTCCTGCCCACTTGGAGAATGACATTACCCATGGTTCTGCCAGGCTGCATTAGTCAACACCGAGTGGTAGCAGAGCATCCCCTGAAACTATCTGTGAATCAGTTTGCAAATATTTTTCTGTAGTAAACTGGTCATGGCTTTGTGTCAAGGGCATGCGAGTGCAGCAGTGTAAGAGGTGTGGACCTGTGGGCAACTTGCTCATGCAGTTAACAGGTGCCTTCAAACTCTTCTGAGTCTTGTCTTACATATTCTCCCACTTGATAAGGATGTTTGGTTCCACCCACCCACACCTGTGGTTTGATGGGTCAGAGAATACATAATTCATATGGACAGCTCAAATCACAATGTAACTTTCTGTCCCATGGCCAGGTATCTTTTGGGGGCATGGCAGCCTCCAGGATCATTTTCTCAAAAGAAAAATAGCTTGAAGAAAAAGACTGGTTTTACCCCTCACTGTAGGGGATCAGCACTATGATTCGCCCATGGGGGACTTTTTCCGGCACCATGTGTGCCGTGGACCCTTTAAACCTCACTGGGTCGTGAGTGTGTAAGGTCTGAGAACTGGTTGAGGTGCCTCTCCACTGTGAAGATTCAAGTAATGATTCTGCTTACCAGACTTAAAGAGTTGTCGGGACTGGGATGTGATCAGGTGCAGAATCGTTGACCAGCTAGTGAAAAGCCCCCATTTGAATACTAGTACAGCAAAATCAATTGATAAATAATAAAAGTTAAAAAGAATTTTCAAGTCAGAGGTTTAAGATGGTCACTTAGAGGAAGCTGCACTTCCAGTTGCTCTTGGCTCAGGATTCAAGCGGCAGGGATACTGCACAGGTAGGTGAAGAGGCGTTTCACTAAGATTCAATTCACCCGACAGTGTCTTAGTGACTCAGGATCTGGGCACATTGAACAAAGAACAATCAAGAGTACCTTGAAGAGGGCCGGGTTGGGGCTCAGTGGTAGCGCACCTGCCTGGCATTGTGAGGCACTGGATTTGATCTCAGCACCACATATAAATTAATCACATAAAGCTCTATCAAAATCTGAAGAGAGAGAGAGAGAGAGAGAGAGAGAGAGAGAGAGAGAGAGAGAGAGAGAGAGAGAGAGATTGAAGAAAAATTAAACATCCCAATATTCAGCAATGAAATAGAAGCAGGAAGAAAAACCTCCAACAAAGAAAGCTGAGAACCAGATGGATCTCAGTTGATTTCTATCAGACCTATAAAGAAGAACTAATGCAAATACCTCTCATTATTTTATGAAATAAAATCATTCCATGAAATAAAGAGATGGAACATTTCCAAATTCATTCTATGAAGCCAGAATCACACTCTTGCCAAAACCAGATAGGAACACATCAAGGAAAGAAAACTACAGACCCCTATCCACAATGAACTTAGATCAAAAATCCTTGATAAAATTTTAGGAAATTATATTCAACAACATATTAAGAAGATTGCGAATCATGACCCTTTTGGTTTTATCCCAGGGATGCAAAGATGTTTTAAAATATGCAAATCAATAAATGTGATTCATCAAACAAATAAAATAAAGGACAAAAATCACTTAGTCACCTCAACACATGCAAAGAAATTCTTTGGCAAAATTTAGTACCCACTCGTGACAAAAACATGATGAAAACAAGGATAGAGGGAATATCATAAAGAGTGTATATGACAAACCCCAAAGTCCATGTCTTAGTGACAAAAACCAAAGTCCACGTCTTAGTGACAAACCCCAAAGTCCATGTCTTAGTGACAAACCCCAAAGTCAATGTCTTGTGACAAACCCCAAAGTCCACGTCTTAGTGACAAACCCCAAAGTCCACGTCTTAGTGACAAACACCAAAGTCAATATCTTGTGACAAACCCCAAAGTCCACATCTTAGTGACAAACCCCAAGTCCACGTCTCAGTGACAAACCCCAAAGTCCACGTCTTAGTGACAAACCCCAAAGTCACGTCTTGCGACAAATCACAAAGTCCACATCTTAGTGAATGAGGAAAAACTGAAAGGAAATCCTTTAAAGTCTGGACAAGACAAGAATATACATTTCTCCCCACTCCTCTTCTATACAGTCCCAGAAATTCTCATCAGGGAAATGAAGCAAGAGAAGGAAATAACATACAAATAGGAAAGGAAGAGGTCAAAGAGCCACTATTTGCACATGAGATGATCCTATCCTTAAAAGATCCAAAAATCTCCACCAAAAGACTGTTAGAGCTAATAAACAAATTCATCAAAGTAGCAGATTACAAAATCACCTACAAAAATAAATATATTTCCTATATACCAGTAATGAATCTGCTGAGAAATCAGGAAAGTAATTCCATTAACAATAGCCTCAAACAAACAAACAAACAAAAAAACCCAACAATGACACAACCCTAACAATTCTACCTAAGGGGGTGAAAGACCTCTACAATGAAAACTATAGAACAATGAAGAAAGAAATCAAAGACACAAGAGATGGAACTTCCTCCCTGATCGTGGATAGGTACAATCAATGTTGTAAAATAGCCATACTACCAAAAGCAATAGACAGATTTAATCTGTTGCCATCAAAATACCAGTGACATTCTCATAGAACTAGAAAAATCAGTTCCAAAATTCATTTGGAAGAATAAAAGACCCAGAATAGCCATAGCAATTCTAAGCCAAATTAAAAAAAAAAAAAGGCTGGAGGCATGACACTGCCTGACTTCAGACTACAGAGCTCTAGTAACAAAACTGCATGGCATCCAACAGAGACAGACAGACAGGCTCAAATGTCTGCAGTCATCTGTTCTTTGACAAAGATGCCAAAAACGTACACTGGAGAAAAGGCAGCCTTTGAAACAAAAGGTGCTGGGACAACTGGTTGTCCAAATGCAGAAAAATGAGACCTGAACTATCGCTGACCCTGCAAAAATCAACTCAAAATGCATTAAAGACCCAGGCAGTAGACCAGAAATTATGCAGTTTCTAGGAAAAAACAAAGTCAATACTCCAACCTACAGGCAGAGGCAATGACTTTCTCAATAGGATGCCAAAGCTCAGGAGATAACACCAAAAGTTAGCTAAAATGATGGCATCAAATTAAGAAGGTTCTGCACAGCAAAGGAGACAATTAGAATATGAAGAGAGAACCTACGGAAAGAGAGAAAATCTTTATGAGGTGCTCTTCTAAAAGAGGATAAATATTCAGAATATTAATAAAGAACTCAAAAAACTTAACATCAAACCCACAATTATTAAATAACCCAATTATCAAATAACCCAATTACCAAATGGGAAACTAAATGAACTAAACAGACACGTCTTAGAAGAAAATATGTGAGTGGCTAAAAAATATATGAAAATACTTCAAGTCAAGACTTCCCTGATATTTCATCTCACTTCAGTGACAAAGGCAACCACCAAGAATACAAACAGAAAAGAGTGTGACAAGGAGAGAATTGGAGAGAAAGGAGCACTCTCACCCTGTTGATGGGCATGTAAATCAGCACAACCACCACGGAAATCGGGATGGAGGCTCCTCAGGAGTAGCCATGGACCACCCTGCGACCCAGCTCTACCTCTGCTTGGTATTTATCACAGCGGATCGAAGTCATCATACTATAATGACACATATATGCCCATGAACCAGCCGAGATGACATCAGTGGACAAATGGATAAAGAACTTCTGGTATATGCACACTGGAATTTCATTCAGTCATAAAGAAGAACGAAATTATGTCATGCTGGAAGATGGATGGATCTTCAGAACATTAAGGGAAATAAGCAACTCAGAAAGTTAAGGGCCGTATGATTTTTCTATGTTAAAGCTAGAAGGGGAAAAGGAAGGAAAGTTGGGAAGAGAGTCTCATCATGAAAGTTGAAGGAAGATCAGTAGAGTCAAGGCACCAGGGGAGGAGGTGAGGAAAAGGGAAATATTGGAATGATATTGGCCAAAGTTTACGGTTATTTTGTGTGCATGTTCAAATATGTGTCAGCAAATCCCACCGTTATGGACCACTACAATGCACCAATGAAGTGTGAAAAGAAGAGTTTCAAATTACATGGGACAGGCACTATTCTAGGAGGGTGCCCTTTTTTTTTTCATCTAAAAATACCACGATCATTTACCACTGTCAAAAATCTCTACAGATTCAAATGTTCTGATCACTGCTCCACCACATGGCCTCTTCTACTTCAGGGTCCCCTTATTCTCACTGAAATCAGGGAGCCCGTTTCAATGATGCCATCTGTTAATGCCTTCACAGGCTGCCGAGGACAGCGGCTGCGGGTCTCACAAGGATCTGGTGCTGCCTTCTGAACGCATGTCCACGAGGCCTTGGCGAAGGCTGGTGCTCCAGGCCCTCCTCCAGATCCAGCTGTGAGGCCAGGGAAGGGGTCACATAACACGCCATCCAACACCTTATTTATTTCTGATCACCATCCTCTCCATTATTCCAGGATCATATTGGTCATTGAACTTAAGCAAACACTGAGTCCAGATTTCAGTCCATCAACCAAAGAGAGTCTAATAGCCACTCCCCGTGGCTCAGGAAAATCCTTGGCCCTAACATTTCTGGTGATTACGTCCCTGTGACTGCATTCAAGATGATCCAGCAATATGTCCTGACTTCTTTGATCTAGAGGACTCAAACAAATTCTCTTATATATTCTTAAGGCTCCTATTAACAAAATACAGTAAAATATTTACCTTTTATTTTGGTGTGACCCTTATACTCTCCTGGGCTATATTTTATACTCTTACCTGAGGTATTCTAGAATCAGACCTAAATTAAGAGTCTGGTGACAATGTGGGATGATGGATGAGCATCTTAAAGACAATTGGGCTGGGGATGTGGCTCAAGCAGTACTGCGCTTGCCTGGCACGCGTACGGCCCGGGTTCGATCCTCAGCACCACATACCAACAAAGATGTTGTGTCCGCCGAGAACTAGAAAATGAATATTAAAAATTCTCTCTCTCTCTCTCTCTCTCTCTCTCTCTCTCTCTCTCTCTCTCTCCTCTCCTCTCCTCTCCTCTCCTCTCCTCTCCTCTCTCACTCTCTCTTAAAAAAAAAAAAAGACAACTGCCCAGGTAGAGTCACCATAGGGTCTTCAATTTAGAGAAAGCTAGTTTCCTTGGGGGAGGAGGGGCTGCTTCTAACAGCAAAGAGGGTTAATGGAGATTTCAGGGTTCAAGGCTCTGAGATTTGTCTAATTCCACTGGTATTTTGCCATTCTAATTAACAGGGTCTCAATCATTCCCCCATTAATGTCCTAATTGACATAAAAGAGACCTGGAGAAATTGTGGATTTATAATTTTTTTTTGTACTTCTGCAATTTGGAGAATCGGATGTTTTATTCTGATATTAACCCTTATCAGTTTCCAGATAGAAAATATTTCTGATGATCTGAACCTGACTTGAAGGAGGAATATAATGCTTGAAACTATCATTTTCTTTCTGTAAGTCTCCCACTCCTGTCAGTAAGAGCAGTCTGTAGTCATGTTGTAATGTTCATTCCCACCCTAAAGTTCGATAGTGTTATTCCAAAGCTCAGTTTTTTATAGACATTTGATTTCAGGCCACGATAACTTAAAGTCTCTGTTGGGTCATTGCACACCAGGAATTATCAGGTCTCCTTTCCCATGGGCTGTGACATCATCAACATATTCAATTCTCTCAGGTCAGACATCTAACCTACCTCCTCAGATCTGTTATCTAGAACCATCTCTGATGTAAACCACTATTGTGGTCAGTGCCACTGTGTTCAGGTAGAGATGAAGAACGACTCTTGATGTCTTTTAGTAGAGGAAGTTGACACAGAAAAAAGTTATAAAATGGTTGGGAGATCTGGAAGAAAAAAAGAAAATAGAGCAGGGGACACCACCCCATATATGGAAACCCTAACTTCCCTGGAAAGAGATGCTCATTCCACGCTACTGTGACCCACATTCAGGAACAGCTGTTTAGGAGCCTGCACACACAGCTCCTGGCACCCAGGAGATTAGCTCCTGCCTCTACAGGGCTGGTTTGCTGCTGTTGCTATGAGATCCAAAAGAACCCGCTTTCTTCCTTTCCTTTCTTCCCCTCTGCCTAGTGTTTGGCTGATCTTGACAGAACCTCCTAAAATAGAGGCCTGCAGGCAGGGGAGTGTGGGAAACGAGGTTCTCATACTTTCTGTCCCTCTGGTGTGAGGAGAACACAGAAGGACAGAGATGTTGCTGAACACCCACACAAGGTGTCCCACACACTTGAACCTGAAAGTGGGAAAAGGGTGTTTGTAAAAAGAGAGGAGAGAAAGGAGTCTCAGAGATTTTAAAAGCGGGAGGTGGAGTTGAAGCTCCAGATACAGACTCTCTACCAGGTGCCTACAAGACCCTTGGAGGCATATTTTTTCAGATGACTGTATACTCCAGTTTGAAGATTGGTCTAGACTTTGATCATGCAAAGGGATGCACACCCTCCAGCCAGCTTCCTCAGGGCACTCTGGACCTCCTTGCTTCTCAGGCTGTGAATGACGGGGCTCAAAAAGGGGCTCACCACACAGAAGAGCACAGAGATCAGGGTGTCCATGTCCAGCCTTCTCTGGGCCTGTCATAGTGGAAGTTGGCTGTTCCATAGAAGACCACCAGGACACTGAGGGGGGACGCACAGGTGGAAAAGGCCTTCCTCCTGCCCTGGGCAGAGTAAATCCCCAGGATGGCCGCCATGATGAGTGCGTAGGAGCCTGCACGGAAGAGGCAGGGGCTCAAACCCATGGTGGCACTGACCACGTGGACTGCAGACTCGTTGACAGAGGTGTCTGAGAAGGAGAGTTTCAGGAGCAATGGGGTGTCACAGAGAAAGTGGCTGATCTGGTTGGGCCCACACAGAGTGAGTGTGATGGCCAGCACCGTGTGTGTGACTGAATTCACCAGCCCACACAGCCAGGACCCAGTCACCAGGCCAACACAGACCTTCACACTCATGATGACTGGGTACTGAGGAGGACGGCAGGTGGCCACACAGCAGTCATACTGGCCACACAGCCAGTAAGACGCCTTTTGTGCCAGCACTTGTAACCAAGAAGAAGATCTGGGAAAGGCAGCCCTCATAAGAAATGGCCTTTTTCTCCCAGAAGAAGTTCACCAGCAGTACTGGGAGGGTGGAGAATGTGTAGCAGACGTACAAAAAGCTCAAATTGTTGAGGAAATAGTACATTGGAGTGTGGAGAGCAGGACTGACCCTGGTGGCCACTATTATGAGCATGTTCCCCAGGAGAGTGGTAAGGTAAATGACCAGAAAGAGCAGAAAGAACCAGCCCTGTAGGTTGGAGTGGTTGGAGAATCCCAAGAAGATGAATTCAGTGACAAATGATTGATTGCTCATTTCCAATGGTATCATAGCTACAAAACAGAGAAAAAGAGACCATGACGAGAATAGACTGAGAGCACCCCAAACAGGCTTGTTAATCTGCAGCAACATGGCAAATAATATTGTATACAGAGATGCCCGGACTCTAGAAAGAGACTTATAGGAGTGACTTTAGAGAGAGCATGACTTCTCACAGACTTTTGCATGGGTGCTCTTTTGTAAGAATAAATGGAGACTTGGTCAAAATGCACAACCAGCTATCAACCCCTGTGTCTCACTGAATGTGCAGTATCTCCCTCCTAACACTGTGCTTCACTGTGATGAATTCTTTTTTGTATGTCTGTTATTTCAAGTAATAAGTTTTCATTGTGGAAAAATGAAGAAAATGCACAAAGTTATTCAGAAGAATAGAACAGGTCATCCCATTCTACTTCTATCTATCTTTAAAATATCCAAAGCAAAATTTCCCAATATTGTTGTACTCTATTTAGTTGTTTGCCTTTTAATCTTAATTTTCTAACATGAAATTAAGTTAATATCTCCCTTTTCATTGAACATAGAAACCTTCCATTCCATTTACTATCATAAATATTGGAATAGAAGCTTTCATACATATGTATCTTTGATCATCTCTGATTATTTCTTAAAAGTAAAATTATAAGTCACCTGCTTTTAAATACATTGATCTATTTTTTTCAGGAGAAACTTTTATTTTTTTAAGTTTTATAAGATACAAGAAATTTTGACAAATGATATATACTTCGGTATTTTTCTTCTTTTGTAGTATAAGATTTACCTCACCAAACATTACATTTCCTGAAAAAAAAAGATTGATACAATTACTGATTTTCTATCATGTTACCCATGCTAATCCGTGATTAATTGTTTTGAACTAAAATTTCTGTTTCTTTTTCAATCTTAAATGAAAAATATTACAGTAAAACAGTAGGCTCTTGGCCCAGATAGATGTGTATTCAAATCCATCTGTTGTTTACTAGATGTTGTTTGTAGAAAAGTCAGCTCATCTCCATTCCTCAGTTTGTTCCTTGCTTAGGATATTAATGATGTCTATTTCACAACTGCTGAAAAAAGTTTTGAGATAATATAAGCTATGTGTCTGGCACATTCCATTTACTCAATGCCTTTTATCAAGTTAAAAAATGTCTATCCATTTTTTACTAGTAGTTTTTTTTTTTTTTTGGTGTATGTGTGCTGGGTTTTGAATTCAGAGCCTTATGCATACTAAGCATGCACTCTACCACTGGACTTTGCCCCTAGTTTCATTTACTTATAGTTTTTATCATAAATAGATATTGAATTTTCTTATTTTCTCTGCATCTGTTGAAATGATATATATATATTTTTTTCTTATTTAGTCTGTTACTATGGAAATTCAGTTGATTGAATTTTTAAATATTGAACCAGCCTTGCATTCTGGGATTGATCTCAATTGACTGTAATGTTATCCTTATTCTATATGGCTGAGTTCAGTTTGTTAATATTGTTCCCTGCTTGCCTTTGTGAATTCTATTTTCACTGTTCTCCAGAGATAATCTATTTTTTAAAGAATTCTCATCTGTATTCTACTGTTATTTTCAGTCAATGCATGTTAGTGGACTAGTGGGAAACAGAGAAGGGATTTCTGATGTTTCCAGGAAGCCCTGCCTTAGGTACTATAAACTCAGTCACAGGGATATGGCCTTCACAGTGACCCACTTTCTAGCAATATGGCTTAGCCTAGTTCTTATTCCTCCCGATGTTAGACATTTCGGCCTTTTCCTTTCCATAGCTGAAAACGTTTTCCGTTGAGTGTCCTAATGTAACAGTTTCTGTTACTCTTGCCCCTGAAGATTACAGCTTTTGTTCTGTGCAAAAACTCAGGAAATGGGTCTGGGAGGAGTTTTGGCTGCTGTTGCTGCTCTTTGTCTCTCCACCTATCCAAGAAATGATACCATTAAAGACACTTTCTCAGAATACTTCCTTATCTTCCTGAGAGCATTTGGGGAAATCCATGAAGAAAAAAAAATACAAATATCTTATGTCTATAGCCCTCTGGGTCTTTATGCTCTTAAACCAGTCTATACTTAGTCTTTAGCAATCCATTGACTATTTTTTATTTGAGTTTTTTTTTTTTTATAAATAAACTCCTATGTATCTAGTGGGTTCTCCCATAGTTAAAAAAATGCCTGGATTATTTTGGTTGCTTATCTCTCCCCAGACTTTGGTTAGTTGTTTGCCTTATAATCTTCATCCCTAATAAAGTCAAGGAAAGTCATTAATTTGCATTTTCTTCTGCTCTTTTTGGTTATTATAATGATGAAAACAACATGCTTTCTAGCTATTTTGATAGATACTCAAGGTGAAATTTGAAGTCTATACACTTACTTTTCAAAAATATTTAGTAATTTTTAATTTAGTTAAATATGTAGTTATTCTATTCAAAACAATCCCATTCCTAGCATATTTCCAAGGAAATTAATGCACAGTTCACAAAAATTCTTGTGTAAAAATTCATAATAACTCAAACAAATATTATGCCTTTAGCAGAACGACAAAAGACAAATCACAGTTTATCATGCAGTGGAATAATTCAGTTACTTTAGAAACACAAATACTAGAACATTAATAACATTGACAAATCTAAAAAAAATTTTCTGGGTGAAAGAAGCCAGATACAAAATATATACTGTATGTTTCCTTTAAATAAAGTTCAAAAATTAGCAAAACAGCTATAATGGTCAAGTAATAATGGTGGTCTTTTTTTTTTTTTGGACCTCAGGGGTGATATCAGTTGAAGCATGAAGGAATTTTCTAAAGTGATGGAAATGTTTTATATCCTGATTTTTCTTAGTTCATATATATGTAAAATATTAAAAACCTGTACACTTTAGATCTGTGCATTCTAAGAGTACAAATTATAGTTCAATTTTTAAAAATAGCCTTATTTTAAAAATAGATAATTAATGGGGAAGAGTGGTACCTGCCTGTAATCCCAGGTACTTGGGAGACTAAGGCAGGAGGATCATAAATTTGAAACTCTGCAAGGCCCCCCGCCCCAAATAATTGAAAGGGCTGGGGATATAGCTTCATGGTAGAGTGCCACTGGACTCAATCTCCAGTACTGCAGTAAGTAAGTAAGTAAGTAAGTAAGTAAATTAATAAATAGAAGTGAAAGCATTATTTCAAGATGATTTTTAACTCAGGATTGGTTGGAACCACATCTAAATATTTTTTTAGGTCTCTAAGACGTTAAGTATTTTCTTCCATTCTTTGCATTTTTATACTTTTTTTTTTACCACAGTGATAGTCCAGGACATATCACATTTTACAAGTGACATCAGTTGTTTCCTGATCACGATCTGTTTGAAGGAGTGAATGTGATTGGTGGGTGCAATCGGTCTGTATCACAGATACAAAGCCTTGCTCACCATGATGGATGGGTGTGTGCATGTGTGTGTGTGTGTGTGTGTGTGTGTGTGTGTGTGTGTGTTATTGGTTGTGAGATTTGTCTTGACAGAGAACACTGTCTTATAGTTAGTGAGATGGCAAGTTGGCATCTCAGGCAATATTGATGGCAGAAATCTCAAAGAATATAGCAGCAATCTGCCATCTAAGGTTCAGCAAGCTCAGAACACTTGGTTATCCTAATTGCTATAAATGAAAAGACCCTCACTATTGAGCTTCTCTGAGAGCTGCATCACACTGGGGCAGGAGGAGGGAGCCCATTTCCTTAGAGATGTACCCTGTTTCTATGGAGACTCCAGCTAGGCTTCAAGGGGCTGGTGGGATAGTACCAGTGGATGCTGCCAAGCCCTGGGTCATTCTGAGGAGCCTGTTACTTCAGGGGAGGTAGCAGGGTATCAGCCTATGGGGCCGGGACTAGGCTCTATGAAGCTGTGTCAGGCCTGATTTCTAAGCAAGGTACTTGGCAATAGAAACCTCGGAAAACGTCCCACCCCCCATTATGCAATGGGCCACCAGAGAGCCCACGTGTGTCTCTGGAAGCCAGGCTTGGGTATGAGCATGGACATCAATGATTGCAGAGTATCAACAATAGGGGACCATAAATCTCTTTCAGGTAAGTGCAGACTGAATACAGGGACATCTGTAGGGAGATAAACTGGGTTTTAGAAAATCATCAGATCTCTAGGTCTAGAACATGCAGATAGACCCACTTATGGAATTGTGCGTGTGAGTCCAAGGAGCAGGGGTCGATAACTGTGAAACCTGGTTCCCCAGGTTTTAGACACACCTGTTTAGTTCAAAAGAGTGATCTGAGTGCTAAATCAAGATCAAAATGAAGTGGTCTGTATCTGAAGACGTGCTGTGTTGAAGGTGAGAGAAAATCTCTGAAGCCCTCATGGAAAAAAATATGGAGAACGTTAAAGTCCTAATTGAAGAGGACACGGTAAAGACAACAAATCAGTTTGGGCAGGCTGGCTAGCTGGTGGGATCACTATGGAAAACAGGAATATGTGAGGAATACCAGATGTAGAGGAGGCTTTGGTGGATTTGATTTGAGTAATGTTGAATGTGAGATATCTGTGGGATAAACACGTGGAAATGCCCTTTAAAGACAGCCTAGAACTGCAGGTGTGGATTTGGGAGTCATTGTCTTGAAGGCAACTGTTACAGCATAGGGTGAATATGAAATCCCCCAGGAGAATAGAGAAAGTAGACAAGGAAATAGAGAAAGTAGGGAATCTTGTGATACTTGGTGTTCACGAAAATTGTAGTAAAAGTTTATCCAGAAATGACTAAAAACACCACACTATCTAGGTCAGTTGTAGGTATCGCTTTCTCTAAATAATTTCCCTAAAAAAGAGGTTACCTTATTAGCATTGATTTACAATAAATCAACTTTGAAATGGAGCTGGAAGCTACATGTACTTGACGTTTCTTACGTTCTCTGTTTTCTCTATCAACTACCTGGATAAACTTCAAGTCGTTTAGAAATCAGTGACATGTAGTTTCTTTTAACTCCCTGTATCAAAAAGATCAATATGACAATCTCTTTTATAGGTAGATATCTAGATGTTTTCAGAAAAAGAAATAAAATTCCACATAGAAGGCAGTTCCAGCAGATTTTACTATGAGAAATTGGTACATGGTCTGTGTATGTGTAAAAGGGAAAACTAAACGTAAATATTCAGGGATTTAAAAATACAATCTCTGAAGTTGTGCATACTGCTATTGTAAAGGTCTT
Organism: Ictidomys tridecemlineatus; assembly: GCF_052094955.1. Lineage (NCBI taxonomy): Eukaryota > Metazoa > Chordata > Mammalia > Rodentia > Sciuridae > Ictidomys > Ictidomys tridecemlineatus. The sequence continues at coordinate 57,633 of NW_027522128.1, read as the reverse complement.
AAATATAAAGGTAAGTTCACAGGGACAATTTCATGGGGCATAAAAAAATCTTCCAATGTATGTTTATATAATTTTATCTACATATAAATTTTTCCTTGGTTTTACTGGCTAATTTCTTGTAGGTCACGGGTGTGGGGTAGGGTAAAGGATGATACCCAAACAATTTTCCTTATCCTCTATGCTCTTTATTAATGTAGGGCATTAGATTGAATCATCATCATGGTCACCATTAGAATCCATTATTAACAATCATAACTCATGAGTGACACTTTGTTACACAATATATACTTGCTCCTTAGAATTTATATAATGAAGCATATGAATTAGATCAACTTAATAGTAAACCCTCTGCTCTGCAATAATAATAACCATAATCATTATAATCATCTAGGGCATATTTCATAAAAAAAAATAATTTAAGTGTGAGTCTTAGATTGCTTCAATACACATTAATGCCTGACTTTAAAAACCTTGTTTAATGTAGTTTAAAAGTGGCATGTTTTCTGTAAAAATTAGATTGAATTTCGGATAATCCATTCTATCAAAACTCAGTGAATTTCTTTGAAAAGATGAATTTTTACATACCTGAATCAAATCACGATTTTTCAAATTGAGTAACCAATAGAGACACACATTAGATAAAAATACCTAACACTTATTAAATGCCTATAAGACTTTTACACGCATTTACTTATTTGATTTACAAAACAACCTATAAGATAACCTATTATCCCCATTTTACAGAAAAAAGAATTGAAATTAATGCACAATATATTAATGCAAGTAGGGAAACATCAATGAATCCCTTTAATTTGCATAATGTACATTAATTTGTACATTTAATATGTATTAACAATTATGATTTAAGAAACAAAAAAGAAATTGACTCAGAAAATTTATCATGTAATAACTATTATTTGTAGTGATACTTTGTTACCTGATGATAATACCATATATTAGTAAACTGTCTTATTATCTTCAATGCCCAGACATTCTTGTCTTTGGTTCTAATAATTCATTGCACATGATTAATAGGCCAACACAGCTTTCATTAAAATTTCAAATCTCAGGGCCTTAAGAAGCTTAAAGTATTTAAATTTCAATAGAATGTCGGTGCTTCAGTTAAGCACAACTAATTTTAAAATCTAAATATAAACAAAATAAAATAAATAAGTCTAGAGTCTTAAAAGAAGAACTTTTTTTTTTTTTTGCTTTGGCAATAAATGAAATGTTTTGCTGACTAAACATAGGGATTCATTTTCTCAAACGAAAAAAAAAAATGGGCATGACCAAAACGAGAAATAATGGTATGATCATGAAAACCCTTATGCACATCAGGGAAACAATGATTCTTCTTTGATCTCAATAGCACAAGCAATGATTAAAATTTTTAAATCCAATTTTCATGTTGCCCAGTAAATTGCTTAAAACACACACACACACACACACACACACACACACACACACACACACAGTACAAGGTCAATTTATTCAGAAAAATATCTGAATGATTTCAGGTGCTTGTGGCAATGTGAATTTATTACTGTGAAATCTATGAGCTATCTGGCCTGGCCCAGAGTTGTCCTCATATCCTTCCATGTGGTGTGGGTGCTTGGAGCCGAAAGAAAGATCAGAGGTCATTGTGCAGAACAGTTCCAACAGTCAGTGAGTTCCAAGTGTTCCCAGTGATGCTGGTCCAAGGACACACTTTGGGGGAGGCTGGGATCTTTCACCTAACATGCAGGGATGCCATTACCCCTAACTGGTAGGTTTAAAATCTTAACAAATTCACCAGGAAAAAGCCTCCCTCCTGTCTTGGAGATTCAGCCCTCAATTCAGCATTTAACATCTCTTTCAGTTCTGTTTTTTTGGGGCCGGGGTGTAGGGGGGCAGTTACCGGAGATTGAACTCAGGGGCTTGACCACTGAGCCACATCCCCAGCCCTATTTTATATTTTATTTAGAGACAGGGTCTCACTGAGTTTCTTGGTGCCTTGTGTTTGCTGAGGCTGTCTTTGAACTCACTATTCTTCTGCCTCAGCCTCCTGAGCTGCTGGGTTACAGGCGTGCACCACTGTGCCAGCTCTTTCAGTTCTTTTTATTTCACCTGTGCTTCTTCTAGCAAAAAGGGGAAAGGGAAGACAAATTATTACCTCTTACGATATGTCAGAGCCTTCTAGTTATAAAATTCTTCAAAATAAAAAATTCTCTTTTCCATTTAGGATTTTAAAATTTCTTTTCTTAGTAGTTGTAGTTTTAATTCAAACCAATTTTGTTCCTATACAGGGTCTAATTTAGTCCTAAGCTAGATCTACTAAGAAACCCAAAGAGGATAAGATCTGATCCCTGTCCTGCTGCGCCCCTCCCCTGACTCAGGAAATGGCAAGGCCCTACTGAGGTGGATGGCGCAAGGCGTCCATCCTCTGGAGGAGCACAGTACGTTTCTGGGAATGGGCTGATTTTTTTTTTGTATTCTTTTAATAAGTATAGTTTTGATTTCTCATATGACCATTGAGTATAAAGGAAAAATCATGACTTTCCCAATTAATGCAACTACTTCTAAATCATAGATCTGTTTGCTCTAAATGCAATGATTCATCTGTAAAGTGTAAATTGTTAATGTCTAAAAAAAAACTCCCTGTATTCCTGTCAAGGAAGTTTTTGAGAAATTAAATTAAAATCTAGAGAAGGAAAATTAATGTTAAGAAGATAGATTAGTGCTTAGCACTGGGCTACTTGTTCTTGTTCCTGTGCACAATGGTTTGTGCTCTTACTTTTGTTTGATAAAAAGTAATAAAAAATCAACTACTTGCCGTAACCATGGCACCGGTTCCAGTCAGTAAGTCAAGAAAGAATAGTCAAAGTACAGGCCAATAGTTTGGGACATTTGTAACTATTATTAAAAGTTAACTAAGCAGAAACATCTCAAAGCAAAACTTGAACTGAAAGTACAAATGCTTGCTTATGCATAAGCCAAGATACATTCTTCTATTCTAATTGTAGCTACGTAATATTTTGTTTTGTTTGAATAATGATTCCTGTTTTGTAACCACAAAGTACTGTAAGCCTGCCAAAATGAAAAGTATATATGATCAACTTCACAACACAAGTAAAGATTTGGATCAACACCTTCACTTTGGTGTCTGTGTTGTTTCTCCACCCCCTCTTTCGCCAACTCCTCACCATCCGTTCGTCTCCTGAGACCCCCTGTTGGAGCTGGTCTCCGACACTGTCCTTCAACCAACTTACAATCTAATGGGAAGATGAACTCAATATGTGCAGGAAACTTGGTAACAATTCTATGTAATCTACAAATTATCATTATTTTCCCTTAGTGTTTGCTTGGGCAGCTCTGGGAATGGAGCACTTAATACATGTCAAAGCCCCTCATTCCAACTTGAATATGTGCTCCTCCAGGTCCTAGTTGGGCCTGTCAATTGTGTTCTAAACACTAGGGCAACACCTTGTGTAAATGTGCACTCAGTAAATGTTTGAAGAATGAAGAACGTCTGTCAAGTACATCCATGGAGCAGAGTTTTTAAAAGATTCTTTAAAGACGGTACTGTGTGGGACCTAAAGAATCTAACAGAGACTTGACAGAGGCAAGAGGACATTTCTGTTCAGTGGTTCCTGTGCAGATATCTTGCTGAGAAAAATAAAGCCTCTGTGGGCATAAGTGAGGCAGCATAGCCCAGCAGCTTCTGAGGAACTCAGTGTCTCCTGTATCCTAAACATATCACTTATGGAGACCATCGGCTCAGTTCCCACAGAACAAGCAGTTCTGCATCTTTCTTTCCCAATCAGTCATCTCAAAGTCAGGTGACCAAGAATGAAGTCACTTATGAGTGACCCCAAAATATAATATTTCTAAAGGGGGGGGGTTGTGTATGAAGTAGATTACTCACAAGTTTCAGGGGTTTATTACAGTTAATAAATTGCTTGCATCTCCCCTCCCCAAGCATCCACGTGTTGTAAGATAAAGATGAAAACCCCTAGTTAGTGAATGAATACGTTTCTAAACATAACTTCTTCTACAATAATGATTTTTATTTAAACAGATATTTTGGTAGGTCTATTGTTATGCTATATTGTATCATAATGGGAATGTGTCCCTATACTTTCTCCCTAAAAATTATTCCATTCTGTCCTGCTCATCAAAAGCAGAGGATTAACACTTAGCATTATCTATTGTTTACCATAAGTAATTTTTCCACAAACATCATCTCACTTAAGAAATTTAGGCATCCCAGGATTTCTGGTTATGTTTTGGGTTTTCTTCCAGTACCGGAGGCATCATGCTAAATCCCTCAGGTTATGTGATAACCTCTGAAGTAATTTCTACTCTTGCACTACAAGTAGTATTGTGGAAACTTAGACACACATAGAAAAGGTGCTACGATAGGTCATTACATAAATGCCATCAAAATGGTAATGAAAATATGTACAATATTCTGTAATATGTTTTTAAGGTGTAGATATATCCTGATTCTGGGATAGTGTTTTTGAAAATTGTGATGGTAAATAAACTACTTACCAGAAACTCTCACAGAGAGGCGTAGATTTCTGGTTCTGGTGTGGCCCTTGCTGCTCTCCATACTAGCACCTGGGCTGCAAAGAAAGCTCTTGGTAAAACTGGATGTTGGTCTCCATTCACCACAAAATGAACCTGTTATTCTGAGAGTTGCCTGTTGCGTATCTGTGGCCTCATGAAGAAGTCAAAATCCTCTCATCTCTCACAATTCATTTTCTTGTGATGGACATTTATAGAGGTCTGGAGCCGACCTGTTGGGAATATGCATCGAGCCTTTCCTCTGCAGCTGCTCTGGGACTCCTCAGTGTGCAAAAACAACTCAAGGACAATGGCTTGAGTTCTACTGCAACAGTGGAGAGCAGTTAATTCGCTGTTGGATTCATTAATATCTTGGCAATCACCTGTTCCCAGCATGCAGCGAGAAGATCAGCGTCCTCTCTCTTCTGGGATGTGGGTGAGTGAAGTTCAGAGTGAGATGTCTGCTAAGAAGTTGTGGGTGGCTGAAATCTCAAGATTGCCTTCCCTTCCCACTAGGGAGAGAAAAGGTCAGGGTGGGTGTACACTTATTGGGATGGATTTCGCACGACATATGATGTTTTATCTTCATGTTTCATACTTTGCCAGATAGACAGATATCAGAAGCCACAATATTAAAAGCAACCCCACTATCTTCAGCTGATTCACTCCTGCTAAGGGCTGATCCCTTACCAAACCCTGTATGACTTCGTGCCCCTTAATTTTATGATCCTGCTGATGCTCATGACCTGGTGAAGAAATTGTTTTCTATGGAGTTTAAAAGTAGGGAAAAAAAAGAGTCATCAAACAGCTCTTTCGGGCACAGATGGAGAAAAGACAACAAGCTTGAAAGTCTTGTAATATTTTACTGCACAAAAATAAAAATAAAATATTAGATAAAGAGGTAAGTCTCTAAAACTTAAAATTTCCCATAATACAATGGGGTTTTCCTCATGCTTAGGAGAGACACATTAACAGTACTCCTAAAAGATCTTAGAATGATTAGCCATCAGGGAAAGGCAAAGCTAAAGCACATTTGATGAAGCACTTCACACATTCCAGGGTCCTCACAATGAAAGGAACGATAATGATGTATTGTTAAGGGAGTGAGGAAATTAGAAGCTTTATTCACCACTCTTAATAATAAGGTAACCTGGTACCACTTATCTGAAAATGATCTGGAACTTTTTCAGAAAGTTAAGTATGGAGTTAACGATCCACCTCTTCCACTCCTACTTACAAACTCAAGATAAATAAAAAAGTTGTCCACCAATGATTTGTACATGAATGTTCATATAATGTTCATATTATATATACGAATCTTATTCATATTAGTCAAAAAGTGAAAATGACCACACAGGTCTGTAATCTAGCTACTCAAGAAGCTGAGGCAGGAGAATCACAAATTCAGGGACAACCTGGGCAAATTTGCAAGATCCTGTCTCAAAACAAAATTTTTAAAAGGGTTGGGCTTTGGCATAGTGGTAGAACATTGTTTAGTGTGCAGGAGGCTCCGGGTTCAATCTGCAGTACGACACCCACACAGACACAAAGTAAAAATTACTATCCAGTGGGAAATGAACAAAGAAATGTGGCATTTTCATAAGATGGAAATCAGTCACAATAAGGAGGAATAAACTAAAATACTAATACAAGCTACAATATAACTGAAAATTGCAAACATCCTAAGTGAAAGGAGTCAGATCCAAAAGGCGTATATAGTATTACTTCATTAAAAATATTTACAGAAACTCGAGTGTATACATAGGTCTTTCCACATGTGAAGGAGAAACACAGAAATGGTGTTTATTAAAAACTTAGAATCAAGATCCATTGGGAAAATGCAAGTCAAAGTCACATTGCACATAGCACTTCACATTCACTAGTGTTGGCTAGAGCTGCAATATTGGGGGAAAAAGATTGACTGCTTTGGGTATAGGCTTTTTTTGGAGAGAAAAGTAATAAAAATATTCTGAAATACCTGTAGATTAGAGAACCCAGGTGAGGTCACAATGTGTCACATACTTAGCACAATGTGCTTCCCCTGGTTGGAGGGGCACCACAGTGGTCATGAGACACTGTGTACAGAGAGAGCACTCTTATAATTGCTGCTGAAGAGTTCACATATTTCTACAACTAAGACATTTCCTAGAATGAAACCATCATCTAGTTCTAATCTCACTATATAGTCTGTCTCCCAGCCAGCTTCCTCAGGGCACTCTGGACCTCCTTGCTTCTCAGGCAGTGAATGATGGGCTTCAACATAAGGGTCACCACACAGAAGAGCACAGAGACCAGGGTGTCCGTGTCCATCCTTCTCTGGGCCTGTCATAGTGGAAGTTGGCTGTTCCATGGAAGACCACCACGACAGTAAGGAGAAACGCACAGGTGGAGAAGGCCTTCCTCCTGCCCTGAGCAGAGGGAATCTCCAGGATGGCAGCCATGATGAGTGCGTAGGAGCCTGCAGGGAAGAGGCAGGGGCTCAGGCCAATGGTGGCACTGACAACGTGGAGTGCAGACTCGTTGACAGAGGTGTCTGAGCAGGAGAGCTTCAGGAGCAATGGGGTGTCACAGAAAAAGTTACTGATCTGGTGGGGCCCATACAGAGTGAGTGTGATTGCCAGCACCGTGAGTGTGACCGAATTCACCAGCCCACACAGCCAGGACCCAATCACCAGGCCAACACAGACCTTCACACTCATGATGACTGGGTACAGAGGAAGACGGCAGGTGGCCACACAGCGGTCATACTGGCAACACAGCCAGTAAGACACCTTCTGTGCCAGCACTTGTCACCAAGAAAAAGATCTGGGAAAGGCAGCCCTCATAAGAAATGGCCTTTTTCTCCCAGAAAAAGTTCACCAGCAGTACTGGGAGGTTGGTGGATGTGTAGCAGACGTCCAAGAAGCTCAAATTGCTGGAAAAAAAAGTACATTGGAGTGTGGAGAGCAGGACTGACCCTGGTGGCTACTATTATGAGCATGTTCCCTAGGAGAGTGGTCAGGTAAATGACCAGAAAGAGCAGGAAGAACCAGCCCTGTAGGTTGGAGTGGTTGGAAAATCCCAAGAAGATGAATTCAGTGACAAATGATTGATTGCTCATTTCCAATGTTGTCATAGCTACAAAACAGAGAAAAAGAGACCATGATGAGAATGGACTGAGAGCACCCCAAACAGGCTTGTTAATCTGCAGCAACATGGCAAATAATATCTAATGAAAAGCAGCCTGGAGACTGATAACCTGTGGGACTGGTCTCAGGGAATCAGACCCATGGAGCCGCACACATTTGCAGGGGTGATGGTGGGTGGGAGTAACCAGAGAATTGCTAGAAGCCAACAGAAAGCCATTCGACCTCATCATGGTGTGAAGTCATTTCTCACTGTCTCAGTAATCTCTGTCTCCTGCTGTCCTTTTATGTAAACATAGGATTTTTGGAAAAGTTCATTTTAATTGCAAATGTTAAGAAAAAAATTTAAAAAGCAGAGTCATCATCTGAAGAAGCATTCGGTGTTGCCTTCAGTGTTTTCCAATGTAGAGTTTTCCTCATTTTACATCAATCTTCATCTCTGTGTTTGGAAAGGCAGAAGTTAACTATTCCTGTACAATGCTGAAATTATCAGGGCCAGAGCAAAATAGAGGAAAGAAGTTGATGAAGTGGGGTTGCACTGGCTATCTTAAGTACACAGGGAAGATCAGTAGAGTAGAAGGAGAATGAGAGGGCGGAGAGGTTTGGGAAGGGAGGAAATGTGAAAGGTCTTTACGCAGATCATGTTATGTGCACATGGAAGTCTACCACAGGGGACTGCACCTGTATGTATATGTAGAAAGCACCAGTCAGAAATTAACAGATAAATGACCCAAAGAAAGATCAGTACAAAAAGGAGAATGGGGGCGGGAAGGGGAGGGAGATGGGGGGTGGGTACTGAATGGAGTAAATCAGATTCCATGCACGTAGGATCTTTTCCAAATCAACCCAACTTCTATGTATAACTATTATGCTCTAATAAAAAATTTAAGAAGATGACATGATCCTATCAGCAAAGAGTGAGATTTGAATTCTTCTTGACCTATTTGTATACCTTTAATTTCTTTCTTTTGTCTAATGGCTCTGGCAATTTCAAGGGTGAAGTTGAATAGAAGTGGTGAAAGAGGGGGCACCCTGTCTTCTTCCAGTTTTTAGAGTGAATGCTTTCAACCTTTCTCCACTTAGAATGATGCTGCCTTGGGTTTAGCATAGATAGCTTTTACAATGCTTTTACAAAGTTCCTTCTGTCCCTAGTGTTTCTACTGTTTTGACAGATAGGGGTGCTATATTTTGTTAAATGCTTTTTCTGCATCTATTGAGATTATCAATAAACTTACATCTCTCTTAAATAAACTTAATCTCTCCCCTTTGGCTAAACATTCAGATTATCTCCAGTCATATAAATATTTTAATGAACATTTTCCTACATAAACATATGTGACCATTTCAAATTATCTCTTCAGAATCAAATTTAAATCTGACATAAAAGAATTTGTTGTGCAGTTTCTATTTAAAACTAGCTCATGGGAGATATTATATTAAGTGAAATAAGCCAGACACGTAAAGAGAAATAGCAGTTTTTCAATTCTTTGTGGAAGCTAAAAAGTTGATCTCAGAGAAGTAGGGAGTAGAGCGGTGGTTATTGGAGCCTGGGAGAGAATCACAAAAATCATTGTGAGTCTGATTTCTCAAAGACGCATGTGAAGGACTGCCTGAAACATGCCCTCTGAGTGTGGTCTTTAAAAAAAAATAAGAGTGGACTTTTAACAGGGTCCTCAGAAAATCTCTCTTCTCTCCTCAGTGGGCAACAGGAGGTCCATGGGTCTGGCTGCCTAGGAGCTAGCTGTGGCGTGCAAATGGGCAGGACCAGGACAGTTGGAGAATCTCAATAATCACTAGTAGACCGCATTCTAGGTGAGAGCAGGCTGGAAACAGGCCATCCAGAAGGAAATGGCTTGAGCTCTGAAAATGACAGAATCTGTGGATTTAGGAAACGGTTGTGGGTCCAATCCACTCATAACACCTACTCCCTGGGTCAGTCCATGGTTGCCACAGTTACCACAGGCCTGACCAGAACAACCCGGAGGGGGAGATGCACTCTGGCCTCCTGGCTTGGAGGTTTGGTCTGGGGCCAGCTGACCCATTGCTGCAGGCCTGAGATGAGGTGGGATGCCGAGGTGGAAGGGAACAATGAAGGAAGCGTTGGCAGCCAGAAGGTTGGGGCAGGGGAGGGGACGGGAGGAGAGGGTTCACAGGGAACAAGATGTGATTCCCCAGGGCATGTCCCCCGCCACACTCCACCTGCCCACACTTCTCTCAGTACAGTGGGCCTTTCAGATAATTAATCCACAAAATGGATGGATCCACAGATGAGGTCACAAGTCTCACAGTCTAATCATTTCACCTCTAAAAACTGCTACTGTGGCTGACCCTGAGCTTTTGGTGGGGGGATACCTTATTTCTAAGCCATAATCGTCCCTAGAGTCCATGTGCTTTGGTTAGAATACCTTCATGTAGTTTGGGAGAGTAATCGGGTTCCAAAACAAGATTAAAAGACAATATCTGGAAACTGAAGATGTGACATTTGGAGCTTGGGGAAAAGCTCTGAAGAGGAGCCCTGGGTGGAGCACTTTAAAGTCCTGGTGACACGGACAAAAGAGGGCACCTGGTCTGTGGGGTAGCTGAGTGGCAGTGGGATCACTCATTAAAATATAAAAAAAAAATGAGAAGGAGCGAGTCTGGGGAGAGGAAAGGAGAGAAGAAGGTTTGGCTTAAAATCTGGGTACCTGGGGGGTCTCCCCGAGGAGATTCCAGCAGGCAGCGGAACAGGTTCCCAGAAGATAGGCCTGGGAGTCATGGCTTAGAGTGACTGTGGAAGTCACAGGTGCTCATAAAGCCAAAAGAGAGAAGGGTGAGGAGAGAGGGCCTGATGGACTGTGCAGAAAAGAAGGTGTCCAGAATAAGGCTCACCAGCTATCAGCAATCATTCTGCACCACAGTGTCAAAGCTCTGCTCTCTGTACCAGGCCTTCTGCACCCCAGTCTAAAACCTCTGCTTTCTATAACAGTCCTTCTTCACCCCAGTCTCCAACCTCTGCTCTCTGCAACGATGCTTCTGCACCTCAGATGAAAACCTCTGCTCTCTGCAACGATCATTCTGCACCCCAGTCTTCAACATCTGCTCTCTGTAACAGTCCTTCTGCACCTCAGTCTCCAATCTCTGCTCTCTCTACCAATCCTCCTGTACCTCAGTCTCCAACCTCTGCTATCTGTAATAGTCCTTCTGCACCTCAGTCTCCAAAGTCTACTCTCTGTAACAGGCCTTCTGCACCCCAGTCTCCAACCTCTGCTCTCTGTAACAGTTCTTTTGTATCACAGTCTCGAACCTCTGCTCTCTGTAACAGTCCTACTGCACCCGAGTCTCCAAACTCTGCTCTCTGTAACAATCCTTCTGCACTCCAGTCTCCAAACTCTGCTCTCTGTACAGTTCTTTTGCACCACAATCTCCAAATTCTGCTCTCTGTAACACTCCTTCTGCACCCCAGTCTACATCCTCTGCTCTTTGTAACAGTCCTTCTGCACCCAAGTCTCCAAAGGCTGCTCTCTGTAAAACTCCTTCTGTACCTCAGTCTCCAACCTCTGCTCTCTGTAACGGTCCTTCTGCAACCCAGTCTCAAACATCTGCTCTCTGTAACGATCCTTCTTCTACCCATTCTCTAAACTCTGCTCTCTGTAACAGTCCTTTTGTATCACAGTCTCAAACCCCTTCTCTTTGTAAAGGTCGTTGTGCTCACCAATTGCCAACCTCTGCTTTTTGTAACAGTCTTCTGCACCTCAGACTCCAACCTCTGCTCTCTTTAAAAGTCCTTTTGCGCCTAATTCTGAATCCTCTGCTCTCTTCAACGATCCTTATGCACCCCAGTCTCCAAACTGTGCTATCTGTAACACTCCTTCTGCACCCCAGTCTCCAAACTCTGCTCTGTGTAACAGGCCTTCTTCACCCCAATCTCCAAACTCTGCTCTCTGTAACAGGCCTTTTGCACCCCAGCCTCTCACCTCTTCTCTCTGCAATGATCCTTCTGCACCACAGTCTCCAACCTCTGCTCTATGCAGCAGTCCTTCTGCACTCAAGTCTCCAAACTCTGCTCTCTGTAAGATCCTTCTGCATCCCAGTCTCCAACATCTGCTCTCTGTAACAGTCCTTCTGCACCACAGTCTCCAAACTCTTCTCTCTGTATCGGTCCTTCTGCACCCCAATAGCCAAACTCTGCTTTCTGTAAGAGTCCTTCTGCACCTCAGACTCCAACCTCTGCTCTCTGTAACAGTCCTTCTGGCCTCAGTCTGAAACCTCTGCTCTCTGTAATGGTTCTTCTTAATCCCAGTCTCCAACCTCTGCTCTCTGTAAACGTCCTTCTGCACCCCAGTATCCAAACTCTGCTCTCTGGAAAAGTCCTTTTGCACCTCATTCTCCAACCTTTGCTCTCTGTAATGGTCCTTCTGCACCCCAGTCTCCAAACTTTGCTCTCTGTAATAGGCCTTCTGCACCCCAGTCTCCAACCTCTGCTCTCTGTAACAGGCCTTCTGCACCCCAGTCTCCAACCTCTTGTCTCTGCAACGATCCTTCTGAACCTCAGTCTCCAACCTCTGCACTCTGCAACAGTCCTTCTAAACCTTAATTTTCAATATCTGCTCTCTGTAAGATCCTTATGCACCCCAGTATTCTACCTCTGCTCCCTTTAACAGTCCTTCTGCACCCCAGGCTCCATACTCTGCTCTCTGTAACTGTCTTTCTGTACAGCAGTCTCCAACCTCTGCTCTCTGTAACGGTTCTTCTGCACCCAAGTCTCCAACCTCTGTTCTCTGCAACAGTCCTTCTGCACCCCAGGCACCAAACGCTGCTCTCTGTAACAGTCCTTCTGTACTGCAGTCTCCAACCACTGCTCTCTCTAATGGTCCTTCTGCACCCCAGTTTCCAAATGCTGCTTTGTGTATCAGTTATTCTGCACCTCAGTCTCCAACCTCTGTTCTCTGTTACAGTCCTTCTGCACCTCAGTCTTCAACCTCTGCTCTCTGTAACAGTCCTTCTGCACCCCAGTGTCTAACCTTTGCTCTCTGCAAGAGTCCTTCTATACCACAGTCTCCAACTTCTGCTCTCTGCAATGATCCTTCTGCACCCCAGTGTCCAAAGTCTGCTCTCTGCAAGAGTCCTTCTGACCCCAGTCTCAAGCCTCTGCTCTCTATATGATCCTTCTGAATCCCAGTTTCCAAACTCTGCTCTCTATGACCTTCTTTCTGCACCCCAGTCTCCAGGATCTGCTCTTTTTAACTGTAGTTCTGTACCACAGTCTCCAACCTCTGCTCTCTGCAACGATCCTTCTGCACCACAGTTTCCAACCTCTGCTCTCTGCAACGATCCTTCTGCACCCCAATCTCCAACCTCTGCTGTCTGAAACACTCCTTCAACACCCAAGTCTTTAAGGTCGGCCCTGTGTTACAGGCTTTCTGCACCCCAGTCTCCAACATCTGCTCTCTGCAACAGTCCTTCTACACCCCAGTGTCCAACCTGTGCTCTCTGCTACAGTCCTTCTGCAACCCAGTCTCCAACCTCTGCTCTCTGCAACACTCTTCTGAAGCCCAGTTTTCAACCTGTGCTCTCTGTAACTGTCCTTCTGCACCCCAGACTCCAACCTCTGCTCTGTGTAGCGATCCTTCTGCACCTCAGACTCCAACCTCTGCTCTCTGCAACGATCTTTCTGCACCCCAGTCTCAAACCTCTGCTCTCTGCAACAGTCCTTCTGCACCCCAGTCTTTAAGCTGTGGTCTCTGTAACAGTCTTTATGCACATCAGTGTCAAAACTCTCCTCTCTGTAACAATCCTTCTGCACCGCAGTCTCCACCCTCTTCTCTCTGTAACAATCCTTCTGCACCTCATCTTCAACCTCTGCTCTCTGTAACAGGAATTCTGCACCCCTGCCTCCAACCTCTGCTCTCTGAAACTGTTCTTCTGAACTTCAATCTTCAAAATCTTCTCTCTGTAACACTCAGTCTGCACCCCAGTCTCCAAGCTCTGCTCTCTGTAAGAATCGTTTTGCACCACAGTCTTCAACCTCTGCTCTCTGCAACAGTTTTTCTGCACCCCAGTCTCAAATATCTGCTCTCTGCAACCATCCTTCTTCTCCCCAGGTTCCAAAATCTGCTCTCTGCAACGGTCCTTCTGCACTCCAGTTTCCAACCTCTGCTCTTTGTAAGAGTCATTCTGCACCTCAGTCTCCAACATCTGCTCTTGATAAAAGTTCTTCTGCACCGTAATCTCCAAACTCTGCTCTCTGTAACACTCCTTCTGCACCCCAGTCTCCACCCTCTGATCTCTGTAACAATCCTTCTGGACTTCAGTCTCCAACCTCTGCTCTCTACAAGGGTCCTTCTGCTCCTAAGTCTCCAAAATCTACTCTCACTAAAAGTCCTTCTGCACCTCAGTCTCCAACCTGTGCTCTCTTTAAGATCATTCTGCAACCCATTCTTCAAACTCTGGTCTCTGTAACAGTCCTTCTGCACCTCAGTCTCCAAACTCTGCTGTCTGTAACAGGCCTTCTGCACCCCAGTCTTCAACATCAGCTCTCTGAAACAGGCCTTCTGCACCACAGTCTCCAACCTGTGCTCTCTGTAACAGTCCTTCTGAACCCCAGGATTCCACCTCTGCTCTCTGCAACAGTCCTTCTGCACCCCAGTTTCCAACCTTTGCTCTCTGTAACAGTCCTTCTGAACCTCATTCTCCAAAATGCTCTCTGTAAGATCCTTCTGCAAGACAGTCTCGAAACTGTGCTATCGGTAACAGTCCTTCTGCACCCCAGTCTCCAAACTCTGCTCTCTGTAACATGCCTTCTTCACCCCACTCTCCAAACTCTGCACTCAATAACATGCCTTCTGCACCTCTGTCTCCAACCTCTTCTCTCTGCAACAATAATTCTGCACCCCAGTCTTCAAACTCTGCTTTCTGTACCAATCGTTCTGCACCTCAGTCTCAAACCTCTGCTCACTGCAACGGTTCTTCGGCACCCCAGTCTCCAACCTCTGTTCTCTGCATCAGTCCTTGTGCACCCAAGTCTCCAACCTCTGCTCTCTCTAACGGTCCTTTTGCACCCCAGTCTCCAAAGTCTGCTTTCTGTATCAGTTCTTCTGCACCCCAGTCTCCAAAGTGTGCTTTCTGTATCAGTTCTTCTGCACCCCAGTCTCCAACCTCTGCTCTCTGCAACAGTCCTTCTGCACCCAGTCTCCAAACCCTGCTCTCTGTAACAGGCCTTCTGCACCACAGTCTCCCACCTCTGCTTTCTGTATCAGTCCTTCTGCACCCCAGTCTCCAACCTGTACTCTCTGCAACGATCCTTCTGCACCCCAGTCTTCAACCTATACTCGCTGAAACAGTCATTGTGCACCCCAGTCTCCAACATCTGCTCTCTCAAACAGTTCTTCGGTACCTCAGTGTGAAATCTCTGCTCTCTACTGCAATCCTTCTGCAACCCAGTCTCCAACCTATGCTCTCTGTAACAGTCCTTCTCAACCTGAGTCTCCTACCTCTGCTCTCTGTAAGGGTCTTTCTGCACCCCAGTCTCCAAACTTCACTCTCTGTAACATCCTTTTGCACACCAGTTTTCATCTTCTGCTGGCTGTAACGGTCCTTCTTCAACCCAGTCTCCAAACTCTTCTCTTTGTAACAATAATTCTGCACCTCAGTTTTAAACCTCTGCTATCTGCAACAGTCCTTCTGCACACCAGTCTCCAACCTCTGTTCTCTGAAACAGTCCTTCTGCAGCCCAGTCTCGAACCTCTGCTCTCTGCAACGATCCTTCTGCACCTCAGTCTCCAAAATCTGCTCTCTGCAACGATCCTTCTGCACCCCAGGCTCAAACCTCTGCACTCTGCAACAGTCCTTCTGAACCTCAGACTCCCACCTCTGCTCTCTGCAACAGTCCTTTTGCACCCCAATCTCCAACCACTGCTCTCTGCAACAGTCCTTCTATACCCCAGTCTCCAACCTCTGCACTCTGCAATAATCCTTCTGCACCCCACTCTCCAACCTCTGCTCCCTGTAACAGTCCTTCTGCACCTCAGTCTCCAAAATCTGCTCTCTGTAAGATTCTTCTGCAACCTAGTCTCCAAACTCTGCTCTCTGTAAAAGTCCTTTTGTACCGCAGTCTCCAAACTCTTCTCTCTGTATCGGTCCTTCTGCACCCCAATAGCCAACCTCTGCTTTCTGTAAGAGTCCTTCTGCACCTCAGACTCCAACCTCTGATCTCTAACAGTCCTTCTGGCCTCAGTCTGAAACCTCTGCTCTCTGTAATGGTTCTTCTTAATTCCAGTCTCCAACCTCTGCTCTCTGTAAACGTCCTTCTGCACCCCAGTATCCAAACTCTGCTCTCTGAAAAAGTCCTTTTGCACCTCAGTCTCCAACCTTTGCTCTCTGTAATGTTCCTTCTGCACCCCAGTCTCCAACCTTTGCTCTTTGTAATAGGCCTTCTGCACCCCGGACTCCAACCTCTGCTCTCTATAACAGGCCTTCTGCACCCCAGTCTCCAACCTCTTCTCTCTGCAATGATCCTTCTGAACCTCAGTCCCCAACCTCTGCACTCTGCAACAGTCCTTCTAAACCTGAGTCTCCAATATCTGCTCTCTGCAACAATCCTTTTGCACCCCAATCTCCAACCATTGCTCTCTTCAACAGTCCTTCTATACCCCAGTCTCCAACCTCTGCTCTCTGCAACAGTTCTTCTGCACCCCACTCTCCAACCTCTGCTCTCTGTAACAGCCCTTCTGAACCTCAGTCTCCAAACTCTGCTCTCTGTAAGATTCTTCTGCAACCTAGTCTCCAAACTCTGCTCTCTCTAACAGTCCTTCTGCACCCCAGTCTATAAACTCTGATGTCTGTAACAGGCCTTCTTCACCCCATTCTCCAAACTCTGCTTTCTGTAAGAGTATTTCTGCACCCCAGTCTCCAACGTCTGCTCTCTGCAATAATCATTCTAAACCCCAGTCTACAACGTCTACTCTCTCCAACAGTCCTTCTGAACCACAGTCTTCAACTTCTTCTCTCTGCAACAGTCCTTCTACACCCCAGTCTCCATACTTTGCTTGCCCCAACAATTCTTCTGCACCCCAGTCTCCAACCTCTATTTTCTACAACAGTTCTTGGCACCCCAGTCTCCAACCTCTGCTCTCTGTAACAGTCTTTCTGTACCGCAGGCTCCAAACTTTGTTCTTTATAAGGGTCCTTATGCACCCCAGTATCCAATCTCTGCTTTCTGTATCCGTCATTTTCCACCACAGTCTCCAAACTCGGCCCGCTCTAACAGTACTTCTGCAACTCAGTCTGCAAACTCTTCTTTCTGCAACAGTCCTGATGTACGCCAGTCTCCCACCTCTGCTCTCTGACAGTCCTTTTGCACCCCAGACTTCAACATCTGCTCACTGAAACAGTTCTTCTCCACCCCAGTCTCCAACCTCTACTTTGTGTAACAGTCCTGTACTGCAGTCTCCAACCTCTGCTCTCTGTAAGGGTCCTTCTGTACCCAAGTCTCCAACCTCTGCTTTCTGTATTAGTTCTTCTGCATCCCAGTCTCCAACCTCTGCTCTCTGTATCAATCCTTTTTCACCTCAGTCTTCAAGTCTGCTCTCTGTAACGGTCCTTCTGCACCTGAGTCTCCAACCTCTTCTCTCTGTATCAGTGCTTCTGCACCTCAGTCTCCAACCTCTGCTCTCTGTAACATTCTTCTGCAACCCAGTCTCCAAACTCTGCTCTCTGTAACAGTCCCTCTGCACCTTAGTCGACAAACTCTGCGCTCTGTAGCAGGCTTTCTGCACCACAGTCTCCAACCTCTGCTTTTTGTATCAGTCCTTCTGCACCCCAGTCTCCAACCTGTGATCTCTGAAACGATCCTTCTGCACCCCAGTCTTCAACCTACGCTCACTGCAACAGTCCGTGTGCACCCCAGTCTCCAACATGTGCTCTCTGCAACAGTTCTTCTGTACCTCAGTCTGAAAACTATGCTCTCTACAACAATCCTTCTGCACCCCAGTGTCCAACCTCTACTCTCTGTAACATTGCTTCTGTACCTCAGTCTCCAAACTGTGCTTTCTGTAAAACCGTTCTAAAACCCAGTCTGCAAACTCTGCTCTTTGTAACAGTCCTTCTGCACCCCAGTCTCCAATCTCTGCTCTCTGTAACAGTCCTTATGCACCCCAGTCTCTAACCTCTGCTCTCTGTAAGAGGCATTCTGCAACCCAGCCTCCAACCTCTACTCTCTGCAACGAGTCTTCTGCACCCCAGTCTATAACTTCTGCTCTCTGCAACATTCCTTCTGCACCTCAGTCTCCACACTCTGCACTCTGCAACGGTCCTTCTGCACCCCAGTCTCCAACCTCTGTTCTCTGCAAAAATCTTTCTGCACCCCAGTCTCCACCCTCTTCTCTCTGTACAGTCCTTCTGTACCGGAGTCTCCTACCTCTGCTCTCTGTAACGTTCCTTCTGCACCCCAGTTTCCAACATCTGCTTTCTCTACCAGTCCTTCTGCACCCGAGTCTCCAACCTCTACTCTCTGCAATGAGTCTTTTGCACCCCAGTCTATAACTTCTGCTCTCTGCAACATTCGTTCTGCACCTCAGTCTCCACACTCTGTACTCTGCAACGGTCCTTCTGCACCTCAGTCTCCAAAGTCTGTTCTCTGCAAAAATCCTTCTGCACCCCAGTCTCCAACCTCTGCTCTCTGTAACAGTCCTTCTGCATCTCAGTCTCCAACGTCTGCTTTCTGCAACAGTCTTTCTGCTCCCCAGTCTCAAACTTCTGCTCTCTGCAACATTCTTTCTGCACCCCAGTCTCCAACCTTCACTCTCTGTAAGATCCTTCTGCACACCAGTCTCCAACCTCTGCTTTCTGCAACAGTCCTTCTGCACCCCAGTCTCCAAATTCTGCTCTCTGAAACGATCGTTCTGGACCCTAGTCTCCAACCTCTGCTCTCTGCAACAGTCCTTCTGCACCCCAGTCTCCAACCTCTTCTCTCTCTAACAAGCCTTCTGCACTCCAGTCTCCAAACTCTGCTTTCGGTAACAGGCCGTCTGCTCTTCAGTCTCCAACCTTTTCTCTCTGCAACGATCCTTCTGCACCCCAGTCTCCAAACTCTGCTCTCCACAACAGTCGTTCTGCACCACAGTCCCCAACCTCAGCTCTCTGAAAGATCCTTCTGCACCCCAGTCTCCAAACTCTGCTCTCTGTAACAGTCCTTCCGCACCCCAGTCTGCAACATATGCTCGCTGTAACAGTCCTTCTGTACTGCAGTCTCCAAAATCTGCTCCCTCTAACGGTCCTTCTGAACCCCAGTCTTTCATCTCTGCTTTCTGTATCACTCATTCTGCACCCAAGTCTCCAACCCCTGCTCTCTGTAACTTTCCTTCTGCACCTAAGTCTCCAACCTCTGTTCTCTGTATCAGTCCTTCTACACCCCAGTCTCAAAACTCTGCTCTCTACAACGATCCTTTTGCACCCCAGTCTCCAACATCTGCTCCCTGCAACAGTCCCTCTATTCCCCAGTCTCCATATTCTGCTCTCTGCAACGATCCTTGCACACCCAAGTCTCTAAACTTTGCTCTCTGTAAGATCCTTCTGCACCCCAGTTTCCAAACTCTGCTCTTTGTAACATTCCTTCTTTACACCAGTCTCCAACCTCGGCTCTGTGCAATGGTCCCACTCCACCCCAGTCTCCAACCTTGTTCTCTACAACGGTTCTTCTGTACCGCAGTCTTCAACCTCTGTTCTCGGTAAGGGTCCATCTGCACCCAAATCTCCAACCTCTGCTTTCTGTATCAGTCCTTCTGCACCACAGTCTCAAACTCTTCTCCCTGTAACAGTCCTTCTGCACCTCACTCTGCAACATCTGCTCTCTACAACAGTCCTACTGCACCCCAGTCTTCTATCTCTGCTCTCTGCAACAGTCCTTCTGCAACCCACTCACCAACCTCTGCTCTCTGTAACAGTCCTTCTGCACCCCAGTGTCCAACCTGTGCTCTCTGTAAGATCCTTCTGCACACCAGTCTCTAACCTCTGCTTACTGTAACAGTCTTTCTGCAACCCAGTCTTCAACTTCTGCTCTCTGCAATGATCCTTCTGCACCATGTCTCCAACCTCTACTCGCTACATCAGTTTTTGTGCACCCTGTCTCCAACATCTGCTCTCTGCAACAGTTCTTCTGTACCTCAGTCTGAAAACTCTGCTCTCCAAAACAGTCCTGCTGTACCTCAGTCTTCCAACTCTTCTTTCTGTAAGACACTTTTGAAACCCAGTCTGCAAACTCTGCTCACTGTAATAGTCCTTCTGCACCCCAGTCCCCAACATCTGCTCTCTGTAATAGGCCTTCTGCACCCCAGTCTCCAAACTCTGCTCTCTGTAAGAGGCCTTCTGCACCCCAGTATCAAACCTCTGTCTCTGCCACAGTTCTTCTGCACCCCAGTCTCCAACCTGTGCTCTCTGTAAGATCCTTCGGCACACTGGTCTCCAAACTCTGCACGCTGTAACAGTCCTTCTGCAACCCAGTCTCCAAACTCTGCTCTGTTTAACAATAATTCAGCACCTCAGACTCCAACCTCTGCTCTCTGCAACGGTCCTTCTGCACCCGTCTCCAAATTCTGCTCTCTGTAACACTCCTTCTGTACCAGGGTCTCCAAACTCAGCTCTCTGTAACGACCTTTTGCACCCCAGTCTCCAACATCTGCTTTCTATATAAGTCCTTCTGCACCCTAGTCTCCAACCTCTGCTCTCTTTAACAGTCCTTCTGCACCTCAGTCTCCAAATTTTGCTTCCTGCAAGTGTCCTTCTGCACCCCAGTCTCAAACCTCTGCTCTCTGCCAAATTCCTATTGCATCCCAGTCTCCAACCTGTGCTCTCTGTAAAAGTCCTTCAGCACCCCAGTCTCCAACCTATGCTCTCTGTAATGATGCTTCTGCACCCCAGTCTCGAACCTCTGCTCTCTGCAATGATCCTTCTGCACCTCAGTCTCCAAACTCTGCTCTCTGCAATGATGCTTCTGCACCCCAGTCTCAAACCTCTTGAATCTGTAACAGTCCTTCTTCACCTCAGTCTCCAACCTCTGCTCTCTGACCAGTCTTTTTGCACCCCAATCTCCAACCACTGCTCTCTGCAACAGTTTTTCTATACCCCAGTCTCCAAACTCTGTTCTCTGCAACAGTCCTTCTGCACCCCACTCTCCAAACTCTGCTCTCTGAAACAGTACTTCTGCACCCCAGTCTCCAAACTCTGCTCTCTGAAACAGGCCTTCTGCACCTCAGTCTCCAACTTCTGCTCTCTGAAACGATCCTTCTAAACCACAGTCTCAGACCTCTACTCTCTGCAACAGTCCTTCTAAACCCCAGTCTCAAATCTCTGCTCTCTGTAAGATCATTCTGGACACCAGTCTCCAACCTCTGCTCGCTGTAACAGTGCTCCTACACCCCCAGTCTCCAACCTCTGCTCTCTGCAAAATTCCTTGTGCATTCCAGTCTCCAAAATCTGCTCTCTGCAACAGTCCTACTCCATCCCAGTCTCCAACCTCTGCTTTTTGCAAAAGTCCTTCGGCACGCCAGTCTCCAACATCTGCTCTCTGCAACAGTCCTACTCCACCTTAGTCTCCAACCTCTGCTCTCTACAACAGTTTTTCGGCACCCCAATCTCCAACCTCTGCTTTCGGTAACAGTCCTTCTGCACCCCAGTCTCAAATCTCTGCACTCTGTAACAGTCTTTCTGCACCTCAGTCTAAAACCTCTACTCTCTGCAACAGTCATTCTATGCCCCAGTCTTCAACCTCTGCTTCCTGTGTCAGTCCTTCTGAACTGCAGTCTTCAAACTCTGCTCTCTGTAATAGTCCTCCTTCACCTCAGGCTCAAAACTCTGCTTTCTGCAACAGTCCTTCTGCACCCGAGTCTCCAACCTCTGCTCTCTGCAACATTCCTTCTGCACCCCAGTCTCCAACCTGTGCTCTCTGTAAAAGTCCTTCTGCACCCCAGTCTCCAACCTCAGCTCTCTGTAACGATCCTTCTGCACCCTAGTCTCAAACCTCTGCTCTCTGTGACAGTGTTTCTACACCTCAGTCTTCAACCACTGCTCTCTGCAACAGCCCTTTTGCACCCCAATCTCCAACATCTACTCTCTGCAACAGTCCTTCTATACCCCAGTCTCCAACCTCTGCTCTCTGCAACAGTTCTTCTGCACCCCACTCTCCAACCTCTGCTCTCTGTAACAGTCCTTCTGCACCTCAGTCTCCAACCTCTGCTCTCTGTAAGATCCTTCTGCACACAAGTCTCCAAACTCTTCTCTCTGTAACAGGCCTTCTTCACCCCAGTCTTCAACCTATGCTCTCTCTAAGAGTCCTTCTGCACCCATCTCCAAACGTCCCTTCTGCAAGGATCTTTCGAACCCCAGTCTCCAATGTCTGCTCTCTGCAACAGTCCTTCTGCACCCCAGTCGGCAACATCTGCTCTCTGCAACAGCCCCTCTGAACCTCAAAGTGAAAACTCTGCTCACTGCAATGATCCTTCTGCACCCAAGTCTCCAACGTCCACTCTCTGTAACAGTCCTTCTGCACCTCAGTCTCCATCCTCTGTACTCTTTAAGATCCTCTTAAACCCAATCACCAAAGTTTGCTCTCTGTAACAGTCCTTCTGCACCCTAGTCTCCAACCTCTGCTCTCTGTAACAGGCCTTCTGCACCCCAGTCTCCAACCTCTGCTCTCTTCAACAGTCCATCTGCACCTCAGTTTCTAACCTCAGATCTCTGAGAGATCCTTCTGCACCCCAGTCACTAAACTCTGCTCTCTGTAACTGTCCTTTTGCACTGCAGTCGCCAAGATATGCTGTTGTAACAATCATTCTGCACCTCAGTGTCCAAACTCTGCTCTCTGCAACGGTCCTTCTGCATCCCACTCTCCTAATTTTGTTCTCTTCAACAGTACTTCTGCACCACAGTCTGCAACATCTGCTCTCTGTAACAGTCCTTCTGAACTGCAGTCTCCAACTTCTACTCTTTGTAATGGTCTTTCTGCACCCAGTCTCCCACCTCTAATTTCTGTATCAGTTCTTCTGCACCCAGTCTCCAACCTCTGCTCTCTGTAACTTTCCTTCAGCACCTCAGTCTCCAACTTCTACTCTCTTTATCAGTCCCTCTGCACACCAGTCTCCAACTCTGCTTACAGTAAGAGTCTTCTGAAACTCAGTCTTCAACAACTGCACTCAACAATTTTTTTTCTACACCCCAGTCTCCAACATCTGCTCTCTGCAACACTCCTTCTGCACCCCAGTCTCCAACCTCTGCTCTCTGTAAGATCCTTCTGCACCCCAGTTTACAAGCTCTGCTCTCTGTAACTTTCCTTCTGCACCTCAGTCACCAACATCTGCTCTCTGCATTGGTCCCACTGCACCTCAGTCTCCAACCTTGTTCTCTACAACAGTTCTTCTATACCGCAGTCTTAATAACCTGTTCACTGTAAGGGTACTTCTGCACCCCAGTCGCCAACCTCTGCTTTTTGTATCAGTCTTTCTGCAACCCAGTCTCCAAACTCTGCTCTCTGTAACAGTCCTTCTGCACCTCAGTCTTCAACAACTGCTCTCTGCAGTAGTCGTCCTGCACCCCATTCTCCAACCTCTGCTCTCTGGAACAGTTTTTCTATACCCCAGTCTCTATAATCTGCTCTCTGCAACAATCCATCTGCACCCCAGTCTCCAAAGTCTGCTCCCTGCTACAGTCCTTCTGCACCCCAGTCTACAAACTCTGCTCAATGTAAGATCCTCCTGCACCCCAGATTCAAAACTCTGCTCTCTGTAACATTCCTTCTGCACCCCAGTCTGTAACCTCTGCTATCTGCATTGGTCATTCTGCACCCCAGTCTCCAACCTTGTTCTCTACAACAGTTCTTCAGTACTGCAGTCTTCAACCTCTGTTCTCTGTAAGGGTCCTTCTGCAACCCAGTCTCCAAACTCTGCACTCTGAAACAGTCTTTCTCCACCCCAGTCTCCATCCTCTGCTCTCCGTAACAGTCCTCCTATAGTGCAGTCTCCAAAATCTTCTCTCTGTAACAGTCCCACTGCACCTGAGTCTCTAACCTCTGCTTTCTGTATCAGTCCATCTGCACCCCTGTCTCCAACCTCTGCTCTCTGTAACAGTCCTTCTGCACCTCAGTCTCCAATCTTTGCTGTCTGCAACAGTCCTTCTGTACCCAAGTCTCAAACCTCTGCTCCCTGCAACAGTCCTTCTGCACCTCACTCTCTAACCTCTACTCTCTGTAACAGTCCTTCTGCACCTCAGTCTCCAACATTTGCTCTTTGTAAGATTCTTCTGCAACCCAGTATCCAAACTCTGCCCTCTGTAATAATCCTTCTGAACCCCTTCTCCAAACTCTGTTCTCTGTAACAGTCCTTCTGCACCCATTTTCTTTCCTCTGCTCTCTTAAACAGTCCTTCTCCACCCCAGTCTCCAACCTCTGCTCTCTGTAACAGTTCTCCTGTAGTGCACTCTCAAAAATCTGCTCTATGTAACGGTCCTTCTGCACCACAGTCTCCAAACGCTGCTCTTTGTATCAGTCCTTCTGCACCCCAATCTCCAAACTCTACTCTCTGAAATGCTCCTTCTGGACCTAACTCTCCAAACTCTACTCTCTTTAACTGTCCTTCTGCACCTGAGTCTTCAACCTCTGCTCTTTGTAAGATCCATCTGCAACCCAGTCTCCAAACTCTGCTCTCTGTAACAGTCTTTCTGCACCACAGTCTCCAACCTCTGCTCTCTGAAATAGGCCTTCTGCACCCCAGTCTACAACCTCTGCTCTCTGTAACAGTCCTTCTGCACCCCAGTCTCCAACCTCTGCTCTCTGTAAGATTATTTTGCACACCAGTCTCCAACCTCTGCTTTCTGTAACAGTATTTCTGCAACCCAGTCTTCAAACTCTGCACTCTGTAACAATAATTCTGCACCTCAGTCTCGAACCTCTGCTTACTGCAACTTTCCTTCTGCACCCCAGTCTCCAACCTATTTTTTCTGCAACAGTCCTTCTGCACATCAGTCTCCAACCTCTGCTCTCTGTAACTTTTTCTCTGCACCTCAGTCTCCAATTTCTGCTCTCAGTATCAGTCCTTCTGCACACCAGTCTCCAAACTCTGCTCTCTGTAACAGTCCTTCTGCACCTCAGTCTTCAACAACTGCTCTCTGCAGTAGTCGTCCTGCACCCCATTCTCCAACCTCTGCTCTCTGGAACAGTTTTTCTATACCCCAGTCTCTATCATCTGCTCTCTGCAACGATCCATCTGCACCCCAGTCTCCAGCGTCTGCTCTCTGCTACAGTCCTTCTGCACCCCAGTCTACAAACTCTGCTCAATGTAAGATCCTTCTGCACCCCAGATTCAAAACTCTGCTCTCTGTAACATTCCTTCTGCACCCCAGTCTCCAACCTCTGTTCTCTGCATTGGTCATTCTGCACCCCAGTCTCCAATCTTGTTCTCTACAACAGTTCTTCAGTACTGCAGTCTTCAACCTCTGTTCTCTGTAAGGGTCCTTCTGCAACCCAGTATCCAACGTCTGCTTTCTGTATAAGTCCTTCTGCACCACAGTCTCCAAATGCTGCTCTTTGTATCAGTCCTTCTACACCCCAATCTCCAAACTCTACTCTCTGAAATGGTCCTTCTGGACCTAACTCTCCAAACTCTACTCTCTTTAACTGTCCTTCTGCACCTGAGTCTCCAACCTCTGCTCTTTGTAAGATCCATCTGCAACCCAGTCTCCAAACTCTGCTCTCTGTAACAGTCTTTCTGCACCACAGTCTCCAACCTCTGCTCTCTGTAATAGGCCTTCTGCACCCCAGTCTACAACCTCTGCTCTCTGTATCAGTCCTTCTGCACCCCAGTCTTCAAACTCTGCTCTCTGTAACAGACCTTCTGTACCGTTTTCTCCCAGTCTCCAACCTCTGCTTTCTGTATCAGTCCTTCTGCACCCCAGTCTCCAAAATCTGCTCTCTCTAACAGTCCTTCTGCATCTCAGTCTCCTACCTGTGCTCTCTGCAACAGTCCTACAGCACCCCAGTCTCCAACTTCTCGACCCTGCAACAGTCCTTCTACACCCCAGTCTCCAACCTCTGCTATCTGCAACAGTCC
Source organism: Ictidomys tridecemlineatus (assembly GCF_052094955.1). Classification (NCBI taxonomy): domain Eukaryota; kingdom Metazoa; phylum Chordata; class Mammalia; order Rodentia; family Sciuridae; genus Ictidomys; species Ictidomys tridecemlineatus. The sequence goes on along the minus strand of NW_027522128.1, from coordinate 31,892 downwards.
TTCTGCACCCCAGTCTCAAAAGTCTGCTCTCTGTAACAGTCCTTCTGCACCTCAGTTTCCAACATCTACTCTCTGTAAGATCCTTCTGTAACCCAGTCTCCAAACTCTGCCCTCTTTAACAGTCCTTCTGCACCCCTTCTCCAAACTCTCCTCTCCGTAACAGGCCTTCTGCACCCCAGTCTCCAAAGTCTGTTTTCTATAACAATTCTGCACACCAGTATCTGACATCTGCTCTCTACAAGGATCCTTCACCACCCCAGTCTCCACCCTCTGTTCTCTGCAGCAGTCCCTCTCCACCCAATTCTCCATCATGTGCTCTCTGCAACAGTCCTTCTGCATCTCAGTCTTAAAACTTTCTTCTCTGCAACGATACTTCTGCACCCCAGTCTCCAACCTCTACTCTCTGTAACAGTCCTTCTGCATCACAGTCTCCAACATCTGCTGTCTGTAACAGTCCTGCTACACCTCGGTCTACAATCTCTGCTCTTCTTAAGATCCTTCTGCAACCTTGTCTAAAAACTCTGCTCTATGTAACAGACCTTTTGCACCCCAATCTCCAAACTCTACTCTCTGTTACAGTCTTTTTGCAACTCAGTCTCCAACATCTGCTCTCTGCAAAAGTCCTTCTGCACCCCAGTCTCCAACCTCTGCTCTCTGCAAGGACCCTTCTGCACCCCAGGCTCCAACATCTCCACTCCTCAACAATCCTTCTGCACCCCTGTCTCCAACCTCTGCTTTCTGTCAGAAACTTCTGCACCCCAGTTTCAAAACTCTGCTCTCTGTAACATTCCTACTACACCCAAGTCTCCAACCTCTGCATTCTGAAGCGGTCCTGCTGCACCCCAGTCTCCAAACTCTGCTCTCTGCAACAGTCCTTCTGCTCCCCAGTCTCCAACCTCTGCTCTCTGTTACGGTCCTTTTGCACCCCAGTCTCAAACCTCTGCTTTGTGTATCAGTCCTTCTGTACCACTGTTTCCAACCTCTGCTCTGTGTAACAGTCCTCTGCACCTCTTTGTCCAACCTCTGCTCTCTGCAACCTTACTTCTGCACCCCATTCTCTAACCTCTGCTCTCTGCAACAGTCCTTATGAACCACAGTCTCCAACATATGCTCTCTTAAACAGTCTTACTGTACCCTAGTCTCCAAATTCTGCTCTCTGTAACAGTCCTTCTGTACTGCAGTCTCCAACCTCTGCTATCTGTAACGGTCGTTCTGCACCCCAGTCTCCATCCTCTGCTTTCTGTATCAGTAATTGCACCCCAGTCTCCAACCTCTGCTCTCTGCAACATTTCTTCTCCACCCAGTCTCCAACACCTGCAGTCTGAAACAGTTCTTCTCCACCCCAGTCTCCAGCCTCTGCTCTCTGTAGCAGTCCTCCTGTATTGCAGTCTCCAAAGTCTGCTCTCTGTAACAGTCCTTATGCACACTAGTCTCCAACCTCTGCTCCCTTTAACAGTCCTTCTGCACCCCAGTCTCCAATCTCTGCTCTCTGCAACAGTCTTTCTAAACCCACGTCTCCAAACTCTGCTCTCTGCAACAGTCCTTCTGCATCACAGTCTCCAATTTCTGATTTCTGTAACAATCATTCTGCACCTCAGTTCCCAAACTCTGACCTCTGCAATGGTGCTTCTGCACACCAGTTTCTAAATTGTGATCTCTGTAACACTCCTTCTGCACCCCAGTCTCCAACCTCTGTTCTATTCAACGATCCTTTTGCAGCACACTCTCAAACCTCTGCTCTCTGTAAAGTCCTTCTGCACTCCAGTCTTTAACATCTGCATTCTGCAACAGTCCTTTTTCACCTCAGTCTGAAAACTCTGCTCTCTGCAATGGTCTTTCTGCACACCAGTCTCCAACCTCTGTTCTTGGCAACAGTCTTTCTGTACCCCAGTCTCCAAACTCTGCTGTCTGTAACATTTCTTCTGGACCTCAGTCTCCAAACTCTGCCCTCTGTAACAGTTTTTTTGCATCCCTTCACCAAACTCTGCTCTCTGTAACAGGCCTTCTGCACCACAGTCTCCAACCTCTGTTCTCTTTAACAGTCCTTCTGCACCACAATCTGAAATCTCTGTTCTCTAAAACGATCCTTCTGCACCCCAGTCTCCAACCACTGGAATCTCCAACAGTTTTTCTGCACCTCAGTTTGAAAACTCTGTTCTCTGCAACGATCTTTGTGCACCCCAGTCTCTAAACTATGCTCTCTGTTACAGTCCTGTTGCACCTCAGTCTCCAACCTCTGATCTCTGTCAGATCCTTCTGCAACACTGTCTCCAAACACTGATCACTGTAACAGTCCTTCTGCACTCCAGTCTCCAATCTCTGGTCTCTGCAACAGTCTTTCTAAACCCACGTCTCCAAACTCTGCTCTCTGCAACAGTCCTTCTGCATCACAGTCTCCAACTTCTGATTTCTGTAACAATCATTCTGCACCTCAGTTCCCAAACTCTGACCTCTGCAATGGTCCTTCTGCACCCCAGTTTCTAAACTGTGATCTCTGTAACAATCCTTCTGCACCCCAGTCTCCAACCTCTGCACTATTCAACGATCCTTTTGCAGAACACTCTCAAACCTCTGCTCTCTGTAAAGTCCTTCTGCACTCCAGTCTTTAACATCTGCATTCTGCAACAGTCCTTTTTCACCTCACTCTGAAAACTCTGCTCTCTGCAATGGTCTTTCTGCACGCCAGTCTCCAACCTCTGTTTTTGGCAACAGTCCTTCTGTACCCCAGTCTCCAAACTCTGCTGTCTGTAACATTTCTTCTGCACCTCAGTCTCCAAACTCTGCTCTATGTAAGATCCTTCTGCAACCCAGGCTGCAAACTCTGATCTCTGTAACAGTCCTTCTGCAACCAAGACTCCAACCTCTGCTCTCTGTAACAGGCCTTCTGCACCCCACTCTCCAAAGCCTGTTCTCTGTAACAGGACTTCTGCATCTGAGACTCCTACCTTTTCTCTCTGCAATGATCCTTCTGCATTCCAGTCTCTCAATTCTGCGTGGTGCAATAGTTCCTCTGCACCCCAGTCTCTAACCTCTTCTCTCTGTAAGATCCTACTGCACCGCATTCTCCAACCTCTGTTGTCTACAAGAGTCCTTTAGCACCTCAGTCTCCAACCTCTACCCCCTGCAACAATCTTTCTGCAGCCCAGTCTCCAACTTCTGCTCTCTGCAACAGTTCTACTGCACCCCAGTCTCCAACATCTACTCTCTGAAATAGTCCTTCTCCACCCAAGTCTTAAACCTCTGCTCTCTGTAACAGTCCTTCTGTACTGCAGTCTCCAAACTCTGCTCTCTATAATGGTCCTTCTGCACCCAGGCTCCAAACTTTGCTTTCTGTATCAGTCCTTCTGCACAACAGTCTCCAAAATATGTTCTCTGTAACAGTCCTTATGTACTGCAGTCTCCAAAATCTACTCTCTATAACGGTCCTTCTGCACCCCAGTCTTTCACCTATGCTTTCTGTATCAGTCCTTCTGCACCCCAGTCTCCAACCCCTGCTCTCTGTAACTTTCCTTTTGCACCTAAGTCTCCAACCTCTGTTCTCTGTATCAGTCCTTCTACACCCCAGTCTCAAAACTCTGCTCTCTACAACGATCCTTTTGCACCTCAGTCTCAAAACTCTGCTCTCTGCAAAAGTCCTTCTGCACCCCAGTCTCCAACATCTGCTCCCTACAACAGTCCTTCTATTCCCCAGTCTTCATATTCTGCTCTCTGCAACGATCCTTGTGCACCCAAGTCTCTAAACTTTGCTCTCTGTAAGATCCTTCTGCAGCCCAGTTTCCAAACTCTGTCTCTGTAACATTCCTCCTTCACACCAGTCTCCAACCTCTGCTCTCTGCAGTGGTCCCACTCCACCCCAGTCTCCAACCTTGTTCTGTACCATGGTTCTTCTCTACCGCAGTCTTCAACCTCTGTTCTCTGTAAGGGTCCTACTGCACCCAAATCTCCAACCTCTGATTTCTGTATCAGTCCTTCTGCACCACAGTCTCCAAACTCTGCTCTCTGCAACAGTCCTTCTGCACCCCAGTCTTCAACCTCTGCTCTCTGCTCTCTGCAAAAGTTCTTCTATACCCCATTCTCCAACCCCTGCTTTCTGCAACAGTCCTTCTGCACCCCACTCTCCAAACTCTGCTCCCTGCAACAGTCCTTCTGCACCCCAGTCTCCAACCTGTGCTCTCTGTAAGATCCTTCTGAACACCAGTCTCTAAACTCTATTCACTGTAACAGTCTTTCTGCAACCCAGTCTCTAACTTCTGCTCTCTGCAATGATACTTCTGCACCATGTCTCAAACCTCTGCTCGCTGCATCAGTTTTTGTGCACCCAGTCTCCAACATCTGCTCTCTGCAACAGTTCTTCTGTACCTCAGTCTGAAAACTCTGCTCTCCGTAACAGTCCTTCTGTACCTCAGTCGTCCAACTTTTTTTTCTGTAAGACACTTCTGAAACCCAGTCTGAAAAGTCTTCTCACTGTAACAGTCCTTCTGCAGCCCAGTCTCCAACATCTGCTCTCTGTAAGAGGCCTTATGCACCCCATTCTCAAACCTCTGCTCTCTGCAACAGTTCTTCTAGACCCCAGTCTCCAACCTGTGCTATCTGCTACGGTCCTTCTGCACCTCAGTCTCCAACCTCTGCTCTCTGTAACACTCTTTCTGTACTGGAATCTCCAACCTCAGCTCTCTGTAACGATACTTATGCACCCCGTTCTCCAACATCTGCTTTCTCTATAAGTACTTCTGCACCCCAGTCTCCAACCTCTGCTCTCTTTAACAGTCCATCTGCACTTCAGTCTCCAACCTCTGCTTCCTGCAACAGTCCTTCTGCACCCCAGTCTCCAACCTCTGCTCTCTGCCAAATTCCTATTGCACCCCCGTCTCCAACCTGTGCTCTCTGTAAAAGTCCTTCTGCACTCCAGTCTTTAACCTATGCTTTCTGTAATGATGCTTCTGCACTTCATTCTCGAACCTCTGCTCTCTGCAACGATCCTTCTGAACCTCAGTCTCCAACCTCTGCTCTCTACAAGGATCCTTCTGCACAGCAGTCTCAAACCTCTCGAATCTGTAACAGTCCTTCTGCACCTCAGTCTCCAACCTCTGCTGTCTGACCAGTCCTTTTGCACCCCAATCGCCAACCACTGCTCTCTGTAACAGTTTTTCTATATCGCAGTCTCCAACCTCTGTTCTCTGCAACAGTCCTTCTGCACCCCACTCTCCAAACTCTGCTCTCTATAACAGGCCTTCTTTACCCCAGTCTCCAACCTCTGCTCTATTTAAGAGTCCTTCTGCACCCCAGTCTCCAACCTCTGCTCTCTGAAATGATCCTTCTAAACCACAGTCTCCAATGTCTACTCTCGGCAACAGTCCTTCTGCACCCCAGACTCCAAACTCTGCTCTCTGCAACATTCCTTCTGCACCCAAGTCTCCAACCTGTGCTCTCTGTAAAACTTCTTCTGCACCCCAGTCTCCAACCTCTGCTCTCTGTAATGAGCCTTCTGCACCCCAGTCTCGAAACTCTGCTCTCTGTAACAGTGTTTCTGCAACTCAGTCTCCAACCACTGCTCTCTGTAACAGTCCTTCTGCACCCAAGTCTCCAAACTCTGCTCTCTATAACAGGCCTTCTTCACCCCAGTATCCAACCTCTGCTCTCTCTAACAGGCCTTATGCACCTCAATCTGAAAACTCTGCGCTCTGCAATGATTCTTCTGTTCCCCAGTCTCCAAACTCTACTCTCTGTAACAGTCCTTCTGCACCTCAGTCTCCAAACTCTGCTCTCTGTAAGATCCTAATGCAACACAGTCTCCAAACTTTGCTCTTTTTAACAGTCCTTCTACACCCCAGTCTCTTACCTCTGCTCTTTGTTAGAGGCCTTCTGCACCCCAGTCCCCAACCTCTGTTCTGTGCAACAGTCCTTCTCTACCGCAGTCTCCAACCTCTGCTCTCTTTAAGACCTTCTGGACCCCAGTTTCCAAATTTCCCTCTCTGTAACATTTCTTCTGCACCCCTGTATACAACCTCTTTTCTCTTGAACAGTCCTTCTGCACCTCAGTCTCAAAACTCTGCTCGCTGTAACAGACCTTGTGTACCGCAGTCTCGAACCTCTGTTCTCTGTAACACTCCTTCTGCACCCCAGTCTCACACCTCTGCTTTCTATATCAGTCCTTCTGCACCAAAGTCTCCAAACTCTTCTCTCTGTAACAGTCCTTCTGCACCTCAAACTCCAACCTCTGTGCTCTGAAAAAGTATTTCTGCAACCCAGTCTCCAAACTCTGCTCTCTGCAAAAGTCCTTCAGCACCCCAGTCTACAAACTCTGCTCTCTTTAGCAATCCTTTTGCACCTCAGTCTCCAACCTCTGCTCTCTGTAAGATCCTCTGCAACCCAGGCTCCAAATTCTGCTCTCTGTAAGAGTCTTCCTGCACCACAGTCTCCAAACTCTGCTCTCTGTAACAGGCCTTCTGCACCCCAGTCTATAACCTCTGCTCTCTGTAACAGTCCTTCTGCACCCCAGTCCCCAAACTCTGCTCTCTGTAACAGACCTTCTGTACCATAGTCTCCAAACTCTGCTCTCTGTAACACTCCTACTGCACCCCAGTCTCTAACCTCTGCTTCCTGTAACAGTCCTGCTGCACCCCAGTCTCACACCTCTGCGCTCTGCATCAGTCCATCTCCACGAGAGTCCCTAACCTTTGCTCTCAGTAACAGTCTTTCTGTACTGTAGTCTCCAAGCTCTGCTCTCTATAAGTCCTTCTGCACCCCAGTCTCCAACCTCTGCTCTCTGTATCACTAATTCTGCACCCCAGTCTCCAACATCTGCTCTCTGTAACAGTCCTGCTGCACCTCAGTCTCCAACCTCTGCTTTCTGCAACAGTCCTTCTACACCCCAGACTCTAACCTCTGCTCTCTGAAACAGTCCTTCTGCACTTGAGTCTGAAAACTCTGCTCTCTTCAACGATCCTTCTGCACCCCAGTCTCCAACTTCTTCTCTCTGTAACAGTACTTTTGCACCTCAGTCTCCAAACTGAGCTCTCTTTTAAATTTTTCTGCAAACCAGTCTACAAACTCTGCTCTATGTAAAAGTTATCCTGCACCCAAGTCTCCAACCTCTGCTCTCTGAAACAGGCCTACTGCACCCCAGTCTCCAAACTCTGCTCTCTGTAACAATCCTTCTGCACCTCAGTCTGCAACCTCTACTCTCTGTAAAAGTCCTTCTGAACCGCAGTCTCCAACCTCTGATCTCTGTAAGATCCTTCGGCAACCCAGTCTCCAAAATCTACCCTTTTTAACAGTCATTCTGCATCCCTTCAACAAACTCTGCTCTCTGTAACAGGCCTTCTGCACCGCAGTCTCCAAACTCTGTTCTCTTTAACAGTCCTTCTGCACCACAGTCTGAAATCTCTGTTCTGTAAAACGATCCTTCTGCACCCCAGTCTCCAAACTCTGGAATCTCCAAAAGTCCTTCTGCACCTCAGTCTGAAAACTCTGTTCTCTGCAACGATCTTTGTGCACCCCAGTCTCCAAACTCTGCTCTCTGTTACAGTCATGTTGCACCTCAGTCTCCAACCTCTGATCTCTGTAAGATCCTTCTGCAACCCTGTCTCCAAACACTGCTCTCTATAACAGTCCTTCTGCACTCCAGTCTCCAAACTCTGCTCTCTGCAACAGTCCTTCTGCACCCCAGTCTCCAAATTCTGATCTTTGTAACAATCATTCTGCACCTCAGTTCCCAAACTCTGACCTCTGCAATGGTCCTTCTGAACCCCAGTATCTAAACTCTGATCTCTGTAACAATCCTTCTGCACCCCAGTCTCCAACCTCTGCTCTCTTCTATGATTCTTTTGCACCACAGTCTCCAACCTCTGCTCTCTGAAAAGGCCTTCTGCACTCCAGTCTTTAACATCTGCATTCTGCAACAGTCCTTCTGCACCTCAGTCTGAAAACTCTGCTCTCTGCAATGGTCTTTCTGCACGCCAGTCTCCAACCTCTGTTTTTGGCAACAGTCCTTCTGTACCCCAGTCTCCAAACTCTGCTCTCTGTAACATTTCTTCTGCACCTCAGTCTCCAAACTCTGCTCTATGTAAGATCTTTCTGCAACCCAGGCTGCAAACTCTGATCTCTGTAACAGTCCTTCTGCACCCCAGACTCCAACCTCTGCTCTCTGTAACAGGCCTTCTGCACCCCACTCTCCAAAGCCTGTTCTCTGTAGCAGGACTTGTGCATCCCAGTCTCCAACCTCTTCTCTCTGCAATGAACCTTCTGCACCCCAGTCTCCAAATTCTGCGTGGTGCAATAGTTCGTCTGGACCCCAGTCTCCAACCTCTTCTCTCTGAAAGATCCTTCTGCACCTAATTCTGAAACCTCTGTTGTCTACAAGAGTCCTTCAGCACCTGAGTCTCCAACCTCTGCTACCTGCAACAATCCTTCTGCAGCCCAGTCTCCAACTTCTGCTCTCTGCAACAGTTTTTCTGCACCCCAGTCTCCAACATCTACTCTCTGAAACAGTCCTTCTCCACCCCAGTTTTCAACCTCTGCTCTATGTAACAGTCCTTTTGTACTGCAGTCTCCAAACTCTGCTCTCTGTAATGGTCCTTCTGCACCCCAGGCTCCAAACTCTATTTTCTGTATCAGTCCTTCTGCACCCCAGTTTCCAACCTCTGCTCTCTGCAACAGTCCTTCTGCACACCAGTATCCAACCTCTGCTGCCTGTAAAAGTCCTTCTACACCTTACTCTCCAAACTCTTCTATCTGCAACAGTCTTTCTGCACCCCAGTCTCCAACCTCCACTCTCTTTAACAATCCTTCTGTACCTCAGACTCCAAACTCTACTCTCTGTAACAGTCCTTCTGTATCTCAGTCTCCAACCTCTGCTCTCTGCAACAGTCCTTCAGAACCCCTGTTTCCAAATTCTGGTCCATGCAACTGTCCTTCTACACCCCAGTCTCTAACCTCTGCTATCTGCAACAGTCCTTCTGCACCTCAGTCTCCAAACTCTGCTCTCTGTAACAATACTTCTGCACCTCAGTCTCCAACCTCTACTCTGTTCAACAGTCTTTCTGAACCTCAGTCTCCAACATCTACTCTCTGTAAGATCGTTCTGCAAACCAGTCTCCAAACTCTGCCTTCTGTAACAGTCCTTCTACTCCCTTTCTCCAAACTCTACTCTCCTTAACAGACCTTCTGCACCCCAGTCTCCAACCTCTGCTCTCTGTAACAGTCCTGCTGCACCTCGGTCTACAATCTCTGCTCTCTGTAATATCCTTCTGCAAACTTGTCTAAAAACACTGCTCTCTGTAACAGTTCTTCTGCATCCCAGTCTCCAACATGTGCTCTCTGTAACAGGCCTTTTGCACCCAAATCTCCAACCTCTACTCTCTGTAACCGTCTTTTTTCACCTCAGTCTTTAACCTCTGCTCTCGTCAACCAGTCCTTCTGCACCTCAGTCTTCAACCTCTGCTCTCTGCAACGGTTTTTCTGCACCTCAGTCTCCAACTGTATTCTCTGTAACAGTCCTTCTGCACCCCAGTCTCAAACCTCTGCTGTCTGCAATGATCCTTCTGAACCCCAGTCTCCAACGTCTGCTCTCTGCCACAGTCCTTCTGCACCCCAGTCTTGAAACTCTGGTCTCTGCAACGATTCTTCTGCACCCCAGTCTCCAACGTCTCTTCTTCTCAACAGTCCTGCTGCACCCTTGTCTTTAACCTTTGCTCTCTGTAAAATGCTTCTGCATCACAGTTTCCAAGTTCTGCTCTCTGTAACATTCCTTCTCCACAGCAGTCTCCAACCTCGGCATTCTGCACCGGACCTGCTGCACCCCAGTCTCCATAACTGTTCTCTGAAACAGTTGTTCTGCTCCCCAGTCTCCAACCTCTGCTCTCTGTAACAGTCCTTCTGTACCGCAGTCTCCAACCTATGCTCTCTCCTACCTCTCCTCTCTGTAACAGTCCTTCTTCACCTCAGTCTCCAACCTCTGCTCTCTGTAACAGTCCTTCTGCACCTCAGTCTGAAATCTCTGCTCTCTGTAAGATCCTTGAGCAACCCAGTCTCCAAACTCAGCTCTCTATAACAGTCTTTCTTCACCCCAGTCTCCAACCTCTCCTCTCTGTAATAGGCCTCCTGCACGCCAGTCTCCAAATCTCTGCTCTCTGTAGAAGGCCTTCTGCACCCCAGTCTCCAACCACTGCTCTCTGCAACGATCCTTCTGCAACCCAGTCTCCAAACTCACTCTCTGCAATGATCCTACTGCACCCAAGTCTCATACATCTGATCTCTGCAACAGTCCTTCTGCACCTCAGTGTTCAAATTCTGCTCTCTGTAAGATCCTACTGCACCCCTGTCTCAGAGCTCTGCTCCTTGCAAAGATCCTTCTGCACCTCAGTCTCCAAACTCTGCTCTATGTAACAGTACTTCTGCACCCCAGTCTCCAAACTCTGCTCTCTGCAACAGTCCGTCTGTACTGCAGTCTCCAAACTCTGCTCTCTGTAACGGTCTTTTGCACCCCAGACTCCAATCTCTGCTTTCTGTATCAGTCCTTCTGCACCCCAGTCTCAAAACTCTTCTCTCTGCAACAGTCCTTCTGCACCTCCTTCTCCAACCTCTTCTCTCTGTAACAGGACTTCTGTAACCCAGTCTCCAAACTCTTCTCTCTGAAACGATTCTTCTGCACCCAAGTCTCCAACATCTGCTCTCTGTAACAGTCCTTCTGCAACCCAGTCTCCAAACTCTGCTCTCTGTAAGGTGCATCTGAACCCCAGTCTCCAACCTCTGCGGTCTGTAACAGTCCTTCTGCACCCCAGTCTCCAAACTATGCTCTCTGTAACAGTCCTTCTGCAACTCAGTCTCTAAAATCTGCTCTCTTCCACAGTCCTCCTGCAACCCAGTCTCCAACATCGCCTCTCTGCAACAGTCCTTCTGCACCACAGTCTCCAAACTCTGCTCTCTGTAACAGTTCTTCTGCACCTCAGTCTCTAAAATCTGCTCTCTGCCACTGTCCTCCTGCAACCCAGTCTCCAACATCGCCTCTCTGCAACAGTCCTTCTGCACCCCAGTCTCCAAACTCTGCTCTCTGCAACGATCCTTCTGGACCACAGCCTCCAACGCCTGCTCTCTGTAACAGTCCTTCTGCACGACAGTCTCCAACCTCTGCTATGTGTAAGATCCTTCTGCAATCCAGTTTCCAAACTCTGCTCTGTGTATCATTCCTTCTCCACTCCAGTCTCCAACCTCTGTCCTGTGCAACAGTCCTTCTGCTCCCCAGTCTCTGAGATCTGCTCTCTGTAACAGTCCTTCTGTACCGCAGTCTCCAACCTCTGCTCTTTGTAACAATCCTTCTGAACCCCTGTCTGCAACCTCTGCTCTCTGTAAGATCTTTCTGCTACGCAGTCTCCAAACTCTGCTCTCTGTAACAGTACTTCTGCACCCCAGTCTCCAACATCTGCTCTCTGAAACAGTCCCTCTGCACCTCAGTCTCTAACCTCTGCTCTGTGTAACAGTCCTTCTGCACCCTAGTCTCTAAAATCTGCTCTCTGCAACAGACCTTCTGCACCCAAGTCTCCAACGTCTGCTCTCTGCAACAGTCCTTCTGCACCACAGTCTCCAACCTCTCTCTCTGTAAGATCCTTCTGCACTCCAGTTTCCAAACTCTTTTCTCTGTAATATTTCTTCTCCACTCCAGTCTCAAACCTCTGTCCTCTGCAACAGTCCTTCTGTACAACAGTCTCCAACCTCTGCTCTCTGTAACAGGACTTCTGATACCCAGTCTAGAAACTCTGCTCTGTGTAACAGGCCTTCTGCACCCCTGTCTCCAACCTCTTCTCTCTACAACGATTCCTCTCCACCCCAGTCTCCAACATCTGCTCTCTGCAACAGTCCTTTTGCACCCCAGTCTCCAAACTCTGCTCTCTGCAACATTCCTTCTGCACCACAGTCTCTAACCTCTGCTCTCTGTAACAGTCCTTCTACACCTCAATCTCCAACCTCTGCTCTCTGTAACAGTCCTTCTGCACCCCAGTCTTCAAACTCTGCTCTCGACAACAGTCCGTCTGTACCGCAGTCTCCAAACTCTGCTCTCTGTAACGGTATTTTGCACCCCAGACTCAAATCTCTGCTTTCTGTATCAGTCCTTCTGCACCCCAGTCTCCAACCTCTTCTATCTGTAACAGTCCTTCTGCACCTCATTCTCCAACCTCTGCTCTCTGTAACAGGACTTCTGCAACCCAGTCTCCAAACTCTGCTCTCTTTAAAGGCCTTCTGCACCCCAGTCTCCAACCTCTTCTCTCAAACGATTCTTCTGCAACCAATTCTTCAACATCTGCTCTCTGCAACAGTCCTTATGAACCCCAGTCTCCAAACTCTGCTCTCTGTAAGATCCATCTGAACCCCAGTCTCCAACCTCTACTCTCTGTAACAGTCCTTCTGCACCCCAGTCTCCAAACTCTGCTCTCTGTAACAGTCCTTCTGAACCTCGCTCTCCAACCTCTATCTGTGTAACAGTCCCTCTGCACCCCAGTCTCCAACATCGGCTCTCTGCAACGGTCCTTCTGCACCCCAGTCTCCAACATCTGCTCTCTGCAACATTCCTTCTGCACCACAGTTTCCAAACTCTGCTCTTTGTGAGATCCTTCTGCACTCCAGTTTCCAAACTCTGTTCTCTGTAACATTCCTTGTCCACCCCAGTCTCCAACCTCTGTTCTCTACCACAGTCCTTCTGCTCCCCAGTCTCCGAGATCTGCTCTCTGTAACAGTCGTTCTGTACCACAGTCTCCAACCTCTTCTCTCTGTAACGGTCCTTCTACACCACAATTTCCAACCTCTGCTTTCTGTAACAGTCCTTCTGCAACTCAGTCTACAAACTCTGCTCTCTGCAACAGTCCTTCTACACCTCAGTTTCCAACATCTGCCCTCTGTAACTGTCCTTCTGCACCCCAGTCCCCAACCTTTGCTCTCGGTAACAGTCCTATACCACAGTCTCCAACCTCTGCTCTCTTTAATGGTTCTTCTGCAACCCAATTTCCAAACTCTGCTTCCTGTAACAGTCCTTCTGCACCTGAGTCTCCAAATTTTGCTCTCTGTAACAGTCCTTCTAAACCCCAGTCTCCAAATTCTGCCCTCTGCAACTGTCCTTCTGCACCTAAGTCTGAAAACTCTGCTGTCTGCAACGAACTTTCTGCATCCCAGTCTCCTACCTCTACTCTCTGTAACAGTCCTTCTTCACCTCAGTCTCCAACCTCTGCTCTCTGTAACAGTCCTTCTGCACCACAGTCTGAAACCTCTGCTCTCTGTAAGATGCTTGAGCAACCCAGTCTCCAAACTCTGCTCTCTATAACAGTCTTTCTTCACCCCAGTCTCCAACCTCTCCTCTCTGTAATAGGCCTCCTGCACACCAGTCTCCAAACTCTGCTCTCTATAGAAGGCCTTCTGTACCCCAGTCTCCAACCACTGCTCTCTGCAACGATCCTTCTGCAACCCAGTCTCAAAACTCACTCTCTGGAATGATCCTACTGCACCCAAGCCTCATACATCTGATCTCTGCAACAGTCCTTCTGCACCTCAGTGTTCAAATTCTGCTCTCTGTAAGATCCTTCTGCACCCCTGTCTCCAAGCTCTCTTCCTTTCAAATATCCTTCTGTACCTCAGTCTCCAACGTCTGCTCTATGTAACAGTACTTCTGCACCCCAGTCTCCAAACTCTGCTCTCTGCAACATTCCTTCTGTACTGCAGTCTCCAACCTCTGCTCTCTGTAATGTTCTTTTGCACCCCAGACTCCAATCTCTGCTTTCTGTATCAGTCCTTCTGCACCCCAGTCTCCAACCTCTTCTCTCTGCAACAGTCCTTCTGTACCTCATTCTCCAACCTCTGCTCTCTGTAACAGGACTTCTGCAACCTATTCTACAAACTCTGCTCTCTGTAAAAAACCTTCTGCACCCCAGTCTCCAACCTCTTCTCTCTGCAACGATTCTTCTCCACCCAAGTCTCCAACATCTGCTCTCTGCAACAGTCCTTATGCACCCCAGTCTCAAAAGTCTGCTCTCTGAAAGATCCATCTGAACCCCAGTCTCCAACCTCTGCTCTCTGTAACAGTCCTTCTGCACCCCAGTCTCCAAACTCTGCTTTCTGTAACAGTCCTTCTGCACCTCGCCCTCCAACCTCTATCTGTGTAACAGTCCTTCTGCACCCCAGCCTCCAACATCTGCTCTCTGCAACATTCCTTCTGCACCATAGTCTCCAAACTCTGGTCTCTGTGAAATCCTTCTGCACTCCGGTTTCCAAACTTTGTTCTCTGTATTATTCTTTGTCCTCCCCATTCTCCAACCTCTGTTCTCTGCCACATTCCTTCTGCTCCCCAGTCTCCGAGATCTGCTCTCTGTAACAGTCCTTCTGTACCACAGTCTCCAACCTCTTCTCTCTGTAACGGTCCTTCTACACCACAATTTCCAACCTCTGCTTTCTGTAACAGTCCTTCTGCAACTCAATCTACAAACTTTTCTTTTTGCAACAATTTTTCTACACCTCTGTCTCCAACATCTGCCCTCTATAATAGTCCTTTTGCACACCAGTCTCCAACCTTTGCTCTTGGTAACAGTCCTATATCGCAGTCTCCAACCTCTGCTCTTTTTAATGGTCCTTCTGTACCCCAATTTCCAAACTCTGCTTCCTGAAACAGTCCTTCTGCACCTGAGTCTCCAAATTCTGCTCTCCGTAACAGTCCTTCTAAACCCCAGTCTCCAACCTCTGCCCTCTGCAACAGTCCTTCTGCACCTCAGTCTGAAAACTCTGCTGTCTGCAACGAACCTTCTGCACGCCAGTCTCCTACCTCTGCTCTCTGTAACAGTCCTTCTGCACCACAGTCTGAAACCTCTGCTCTGTGTAAGATCCTTGAGCAACCCAGTCTCCAAACTCTGCTCTCTATAACAATGTTTCTTCACCCCAGTCTACAACATTTCCTCTGTGTAATAGGCCTTCTGCACACAAGTGTTCAAACTCTGCTCTCTGTAGAAGGCCTTCTGCACCCCAATCTCCAACCACTGCTCTCTGCAACGATCCTTCTGCACCTCTGTCTCCAAACTCACCTCTCTGCAATGATCCTACTGCACCCAAGTCTCCAACGTCTGATCTCTGCAACAGTCCTTCTGCACCTCAGTGTCCAAATTCTGCTCTCTGTAAGATCTTTCTGCACCCCTTTCTCCAAGCTCTGCTCTTTGCAAAGATCCTTCTGCACCTCAGTCTCCAACCTCTCCTCTATATAGCAGGACTTCTGCACCTCAGTCACCAAACTCTGCTCTTTTCAACAGTCCTTCTGCACCCCAGACTCCAATCTCTGCTTTCTGTATCATTCTTTCTGCACCGCAGTCTCCAACTTCTTCTCTCTGCAACAGTCCTTCTGCACCCAGTCTCCAACCTCTGCTCTCTGTAACAGGACTTCTGCACACCAGTCTCCAAACTCTGTTCTCTGCAATGGTCCTTCTGCACCTCAGTCTCCAACCTCTACTCTCTGTAACAGTCCTTCTTCACTTCAGGCTCCACATCTGCTCTCATTTGGATCCTTCTAAAACCCAGTCTCCAAACTCTCCTCTCTGTAACAGTCCTTCTACACAACAGACTCCAACCTCTGCTCTCTGCAACAAATCTTCTTAACCCCAGTCTCCAAACTCTTCTATCTGCAACAGTCCTTCTGCACCTCAGTCTGAAAACTCTGCTGTCTGTAACGATTCTTCTGGAAACCAGTGTCCTACCTCTGCTCTCTGTAACAGTTCTTCTGCACCTCAGTCTCCCAACTCTTCTCTCTGTAAAATCCTTTTGCAACCCAGTCTTTAAAGTCTGCACTCTGTAACTATTTTTCTGCACAACAGTATCTAAACTCTGCTCTCTGTAAAAGTCCTTCTGCACCCAAGTCTCAAAACTCTGCTCTCTGTTACAATCCTTCAGTGCCTCAGTCTTTACACTCTACTCTCTGTAACAGTCCTGCTGCACCTCAGTCTCCAATATCTTCTCTCTGTAAGATCCTTCTGCAACCCAGGCTCCAAACTCTGCCCTCTGTAACCGTCCTTCTGCACTTTTTCTGACAACTCTCCTCTCTGTGACAGGCCTTCTGCACCCCAGTTTCCAAAGTCTGTTCTCTATAACAAGCCTTCTGCACCACAGTTTCCAAAGTCTGTTCTCTATAACAAGCCTTCTGCACACCGGTATCAAACCTCTGCTCTCTAGAATGATCCTTCTTCACCCCAGTCTCCAACCTCTGCTCTGTGCTACAGTCTTTCTGGACCCCAGTCTCCAACCTATGGTCTCTGCAACAGTCCTTCTGCACCTCACTCTTAAAACTCTGTTCTCTACAAGGATCCTTCTACACCTCAGTCTCCAACCTCTACTCTCTATAACAGTCCTTCTGCACCTCGTTTCTCAACGTCTGCTCTCTGTTAGATCCTTCTGTAAACCAGACTCTAAACTCTGCCATCTGTAACAATCCTCCTGGAGCCCTTCTCCAAACACTGCTCTTTGTAAAAGGCCTTCTGCACCCCAGTCTCCAACCTCTGCTTTCTGTAACAGTCCTGCTCCACCTCGGTCTACAATTTCTGCTCTCTGTAAGATCCTTCTGCAACCTTGTCTAACAACTCTGCTCTCTGTAACAGTTCGTCTGCACCCCAGTCTCCAACCTATGCTCTCTGTAACAGGCCATTTGCATCCCAATCTCCAACCTCTGCTCTCTGTAACAGTCTTTTTGCACCTCAGTATCCAACCTCTCCTCCCTGCAAGAATCCTTCTGCACCCCAGACTCCACAGTCTCTTCTCCTCAACAGTCCTTCTGCACCCCTATCTCCAACCTCTGCTCTCTGTAAGATTCTTCTGAACCACAGTTTCAAAACTCTGCTCTCTGTAACATTCCTTCTCCAACCCAGTCTCCAACCTCTGCTTTCATCAACAGTCCTTCTGAAACCCAGTCTCAAACCTCTGCTTTCCGTATCAGTCCTTCTGCACCTCTGTCTCCAACCTCTGAACTCTGCAACCTTACTTCTGCACCCCATTCTCTAACCTCTTCTCTCTGTAACAGTCTTTCTGCACCCCATTCTCTAACCTCTGCACTCTGTAACGGTCCTTCTGCACCCCAGTCTCAATCCTCTGCTTTCTGTATGTATAAGTAATTCTGCACCCCAGTCTCCAATCTTTTCTCTCTGTAACATTGTTTCTGCACCTCAGTCTCCAACCTCTGCTCTCTGCGAAAGATCTTCTGCACCCCAGTCTCCAAACTCTGCTCTCTGCAACAGTTCTTCTGCACTCTGAAACAGTTCTTCTATAAACCATTCTCCACCCTCTGCTCTCTGTAACAGTCCTCCTTTATTGCAGTCTCCAAACTCTGCTCTCTGTAACTGTCCTTCCGCACACTAGTCTCCAACCTCTGCTTTCTGTATCAGTCATTCTGCACCCCAGTCTCCAAACTCTGCTGTCTGCAACAGTCCTTCTTCACCCCAGTCTCCAACCTCTTCAGTCTGCAACAGTCTTTCTGAACCCCAGTCTCCAAACTCTTCTCTCTGTAACAATCCTTCTGCACCTCTGTCTCCACCTCTGCTCTCTGCAATGGTCCTTCTGCACCTCAGTCTCCAAACTCTACTCTCTGTAACACTCCTTCTGCACCTCAGTCTCCAACCTCTGCTCTCTGTAAGATCCTTCTTACACGCAGTGTCCAAACTCTGCCCTCTGTAACAGTCATTCTAGATCCCTTCACCAAACTCTGCTCTCTGTAACAGGCCTTCTGCACCCCAGTTTCCAACCTCTGCTCTCTGTAGCAGTCCTTCTGAACCCCAGTCTCCAAATTCTGCTCTCAGCAACGATCCTTCTGCACCCCAGTCTCCAACATCTGCTCTCTGCAACAGTCCTTCTGCACCTCATTTTGAAAATTGTGCTCTCTGCAACAATCCTTCTGCACCCAGTCTCTAACCTCTGCTCTCTGTAAGATCCTTCTGCCACCCAGTCTCCTAACTCTGCTCTCTGTAACAGGCCTTCTGCACCCCAGTCTCCAAACTTTTCTCTCTGCAACGATCATTATAAACACCAGTCTCCAAATTCTGCTCTCTGTAGCAATCTTTCTGCACTTCAGTCTCCAAACTCTTCTCTCTGTAACAGTTCTTCTGGACCTCAACTCCAACCTCCTCTCTCTGCAACAGTCCTTCTGCACCCTAGTCTCTAATTTCTGCTCTCTGCAACATTTCTTGTGCACCCCAGTTTCCAACCTGTGCTCTCTGTAACAGTCATTCTGCACCCCAGTCTCCAACCTCTGCTTTCTGTAACAATCCTTCTGCACCCTAGTCTCCAAACTCTGCTCTCTGTAACATCCTTTTGCACTTCAGTCTCCAACCTCTTCTCTCTGTAACAGTCCTTCTGCACCTCAGTCTCCAACCTCTGTTCTCTTCAACAGTTCTTCTGCACCCCAGTCGCCAAACTCTGCTCTCTGTAATAGTCGTTCTGTACCGCAGTCTCGAACCTCTGCATTCTGTATCGGTCCTCCTTAACCCCAGTCTCCAAACTCTGCTTTCTGTATCAGTCCTTCTGCACCCCAGTCTCTCGCCTCTGTTCTCTGTAACAGTCCTTCGGCACCCCAGTCTCCAACCTGTGCTCTCTGCAACCTCCCTTCTGCACCCCAGTCTCCAAACTGTGCTGTCTATAACAGTCCTTCTGCATAACAGTCTCCAACCTCTGCTCTCTATAACAGGCCTTCTGTACCCCAGTCCCCAACCGCTTCTCTCTGAAAAGATTCTTCTGCAACCCAGTCTCCACCCTCTTCTCTCTGAAACAGTCTTTCTGCACCCTAGTCTCCAAAACTGCTATCTGTATGATCCTTTTGGACCCCAGTCACCAACCACTGCTCTCTGTAACAGTCCTTCTGCACCCCAGTCTCCAACCTCTGCTCTCTGTAACATTCCTTCTGCACCTCAGTCTCGAAACAGTGCTCTCTGTTACAGTCCTTCTGCACCTCACTCTCCAACCTCTGTTCTCTGCAACAGTCCTTCTGCAGCCCACTCGCCAAACTCTGTTCTCTGTGACAGTCCTTCTATACCGAAATCTCCAACTTCTGCATGCTGTAACGGTCCTCCTGCTCTCCAGTCTCCAACCTCTGTTGTCTGTATCAGTTCTTCTGCACCCCAGTCTCCAGAATGTGCTCTCTGTAACAGTCTTTCGGCACCCCAGTCTCCAACCTGTGATCTCTGCAACATTCCTTCTGCACCCCAGTCTCCAAACTGTGCTCTCTATAACAGTCCTTCTGCATCCAAGTCTCCAATTCTGTTCTCTGTAACTATTCTTCTGCACCACAGGCTCCACCTCTGCTCTTTTCAAGGATCCTTCTGAACCTCAGTCTCTAAACTATGCTCTCTGCAACCATCCTTCTACACCCCAGTCTCCAACCTATGCTCTCTGTAACAGTCCTTCTGCACCTCAATCTCCAAACTCTGCTCTCTGTAACAGGCTTTCTGCACCACAGTCTCCAACCTCTGCTCTCTGTTACAGTTCTTCTGCACCCCAGTCTCCAACCTTTGCTCTCTGCAACATTCCTTCTTTACTGCAGTCTCCAAACTCTGCTCTCTGCAACAGGCCTTCTGCACCACAGTCTCCAACATCTTCTGTCTGCAACAGTCCTTCTGTACCTTAATCTCCAACGTCTGCTCTCTATAACAGTCATTTTGCACCCCAGTCTTCAACCACTGCTCTCTGTAACAGACCTGCTGCACCTCAGTCTCCAAACTCTGCTCTATGAAAGATCCTTTCAAACCAGTCTGCAAACTATGCTCTCTGGAAGAGTCCTTCTGCACCCCAGTCTCCAACCTCTGCTCTCTGTAACTGACCTTCTGCACCCCAGTCTCCAAACTCTGCTCTATGTAACAGGCCTTCTGCACCACAGTCTCCAACCTCTTCTTTCTGCAACGATCCTTCTGAACCCCTGTCCCCAACCTCTGTTCTTCATAACGATCCTTCTGCACCCTAGTCTCCAAAATCTTCTCTCAGCAATGGTCCTTCTGCACCTCAGTATCCAAACTCTTCCCTCTGTAACAGTCCTTCTGAATCCCTTCTTCTAACTCTTGTCTCTGTTACAGGCCTTCTGCACCCCAGTCTCCAAACTCTGTTCTCTGTAACAGTCATTCTGCACTCCAGTCTCAAACCTCTGCACTCTGCAATAGTCCTTCTGCATCCCAGTCTTTAAACTCTCTCTCCGCAACAGTCCTGATGCACGCCAGTCTCCAACATCTGTTGTCTGCAACATTGCTGTTGCACCTCAGTCTCCAACCTCTGCTTTCTGTAACATCCTTCTGCAACCCAGTCTCCAAAATGTGCTCTCTGTAACAGTCCTTCTGCACCCCAGTCTCCATCCTCTGCTCTCTGTAACAGGCTTTTTGCACCCCAAACTTCAAACTCTGCTCTCTCTAACATGCCTCTGTACCCCAGTCTTCAACCTCTTCTCTCTGCAATGATCCTTCTGCATCCCAGTCTCCAAACTCTTCTGTCTGCAACATTCCTTCTGCTCCCCAGTCTCCAAACTCTTCTCTTTCTAGGATCCTTTGTACCCTAGTCTCAAACCTCTGCTCTCTGTAACAATCATTCTGCACCACAATCTCCAACCTCTGCTTTCTGTATCATTCCATCTGAACAACTGTCTACAACCTCTTCTCTCTGCAACAGTCCTTCTGCACCCCAGTTTCCAAACTCTGCTCTCTGAAAGAGTCCTTTTGCACCACAGTCTCCAACATCTGCTCTCTGTGACAGTCCTTCTGCACCCCTGTCTCCAACATCTGCTCTCTGTAAAAGTCCTACTGTACTGTAGTCTCCAACCTCTGCTCTCTGTAATGGTCTTTCTGCACCCAAGTCTCCACTCTCTGCATTCTGTATAAGTCCTTCTTCACACAAGTCTCCAACCACTGTTCTCTGTAAAAGTCCTTCTGCACCTGAGTCTCCAACATCTACTCTCTACAACAGTCCTTCTGCACCCCAGTCTCCAAACTCTGCTCTCTGTAAGATCCTTCTGCAACCCAGTCTCCAAACTCTGCTCTCTGTAACAGTGCTTCTGCACCCCAGTCTCCAACCTCTGCTCTCGGTAACAGGCTTTTGCACCCCAATCTCAAACCCCTGCTCCCTCTAACTGGCCTCTGCAACCCAGGCTCCAACCTCTTCTCTCTGCAATGATTTTTCTGCACCCCAGTCTCCAACCTCTGCTCTCTGCAACAGTCCTTCTGCACCCCAGTCTCCAACGTCTGCTCTGCAACAGTCCTTCTGCACCCCAGTCTCCAATCTCTGCTCTCTATAACAGTCTTTCTGTACTGCAGTCTCTAAATCTGCTCTCTTAAATGGTTTCTCTGCACCCCAGTCTCCATTTTCTGCTTTTTGTATTAGTCCTTCTGCACCCCAGTCTCCAACCTCTGCTCTCTGCAATGATCCTTCTACACCCCAGTCTCCAGTCTCTGCTGTCTGCAACAGATCTTCTGCAACCCAGTCTCCAACATCGGCTCTCCTCAACAGTCCTTCTGAACCTCAGTCTGAAAAATCTGGTCTCTGCAAGATCCTTCTTCACCCCAGTCTCCAAAATCTGCTCTCTAAAACAGTCCTCTGCACCACAGTCTTGAAACTTTGCTCTCTGTAACAGTCCTTATTCACCTCAGTCTCCAAACTCTGCTCTCTGCAAGAGTCCTTCTGCACCTCATTCTCCAACCTCTGCTCTTTGTAAGATCCTTTGTACCCTACTCTCCAAACTCTGCTCTCTGTAAGAGTCCTTGTGCACCCCAGTCTCCAACCTGTGCTCTCTGTAACAGGACTTCTGCAGCCAATCCCCAACCTCTTCTCTCTGTAACGATTCTTCTCCACCCCGTCTCCAAACTCTGCTCTCTGTAACAGTCCTTCTGCACCCCAGTCTACAACCTCTGCTTTCTATATCAGTCCTTCTGCACCACAGTCTCCAACCTCTTCTCTCTGCAACAGTCCTTCTGCACCACAGTCTCCAACTGTGCTCTCTGCAAATTTTTTTCTGCACCCCAGTCTCCAACCTCTGCTCTCTGTAACGATCCTTCTGCACCACAGTCTCCACCTCTTCTCTCTGCAACGATCCTTCTGTACCTCAGTCTATAAACTGTGCTCTCTGCAATGATCTTTCTGCACCTCAGTCTCCAACATCTGCTCTATGTAAGGATCCTTCTGCACCTCAGTCTGCAACGTCTGCTCTCTGTAACAGGCCTTCAGCACCAGAGTCTCCAACCTCTGCTTTCTGTAACACTCTTTCTGCACCTCACTCTCCAACCATTGCTCACTGCAAGAGTCCTACTGCACCCCACTCTCCAAACTCTACTGTCTGCAACAGTGCTTCTGAACCCCAGTCTCCAACATCTGCTCTTTGAAACAGTTTTTCTCCACCCCAGTCTCTTAACTCTGCTGTCTGTAACAGTACTTATGTGCTGCAGTGTCTTACCTCTGCTCTCTGTAACTGTCCTTCTGCACCCAAGTCTCAAACGTGTGCTCTATGTAAGAACAATCTGCAACCCAGTCACCAAACTTTGCTCTCTTTAACAGTCCTTCTGCATCCTTTCTCAAAACTCTGCTCTCTGTAAGAGTCTTTCTGCACCCCAGTATACAAATTCTGCTCTCTGTAACAGTCCTTCTGAACCTCAGTCTCCAACCTCTGCTCTCTGCAACAGTCATTCTCCACCTCAGTCTCCAACCTCTGCTTCCTGCAGCGATCCTTCTGCAACCAGTGTCCTTCATCTGCTCTCTGCAACAGTCCTTGTGCACCCCATTCTCCAAACGCTGCTCTGTGTAAGATTCTTCTGCACCCCAGTTTAAAAAATCTGTTCTTTGTAAAATTATTTCTCCACCCCAGTCTCCGAACTCTGCTCTCTGAAACGGTCCTTCGGCACCCCAGTCTCCAACCTCTGTTCTCTGCAACAGTCCTTCTGCATACCAGTCTCCAAACTCTGCTTTCTGTAACAGTCCTTCTGTACCGAAGTCTCCAACCTCTGCTCTCTGTAACGGTCCTTCTTCACTCCAGTCTCCAACCTCGGCTTTTTGTATCAGTCTTTCAGAACCACAGTCTCCAAACTTTGCTCTCTGTAACAGTCCTTCTGCACCTCAGTCTCCAACCTCTGCTCTCTGCAACAGTTCTTCTGCACCCCGTTATCCAACCTCTGCTCTCTGTAACAGTCCTTCTGCATCATAGTGTCCAAATCCTACTCTCTGCAACAGTCTTCTGTACCCCAGTCTCCAAACTCTGCTCTCTTTAACAGTCCTTCTGTAATGCAGTCTCCAACCTCTTTTCTCTATAATGATCATTCTGCACCCCACTCTCCAAACTCTGCTTTCTGTATCAGTCCTTCTGCACCCCAGTCTCCAACCTCTACTCTCTGTAACAGTTCTTCTGCACCTCAGTCTCCAAACTCTGCTCTCTCTCACAGTTCTTCTGAACCCATGTCTCCAACGTCTGCTCTCTGCAACAATCCTTCTACACCTCAGTCTCCCACCTCTTCTCTCTGTAACAATCCTTCTGCACATCAGTCTCCAACCTCTGCTCTCTGAAATGGTTTTTCTTCACCTATGTCTCCAAACTCTACTCTCTGCAATTATCCTTCTGCACCCCAGTCTCCAAACTCTGCTCTCTCTAACAGTCCTTCTGCACCCCGGTCTCCAAACTCTGCTCTCTGTAAAAGACCTTCTGCACCCAAGTCTCCAACCTTTGCTCTCTGCAACGATCCTTCTGCACCCCAGTCTCCAGCCTCTGATCTCTGAAACTGTCTTTCTGCAACCCAGTCTCCAATCTCCTCTTCTCAACAGTCCTTCTGCACCTCAATCTGAAAAATCTGCTCTCTTCACCGATCCTTCTGCACCCCTGTCTCCAAACTCTACTCTCTGTAACAGTCCTTCTGCACCTCAGTTTCAAAACTCTGCTCTCTGCAACAGTCCTTCTTAACCCCATTCTCCAACATCTGCTCTCTGCAACAGTCCTTTTGCATCACAGTCTCCAACATCTGCTCTCTACAACAGTCCTTCTGTACCCCAGTCACAAATGTCTGCTCTCTGTAACAGCCCTTCTATACTGAAGTCTCCAAACTCTGCTTTCTGTAAGAGTCCTTCTGCACCGCAGTCTCCAAACTCTGCTGTCTGTAGCAGTCCTTCTGCACCTCAGTTTCAAACCTCTGCTGTATGTAAGATCCTACTGCAAACAAGTCTGGAAACTCTACTCTTTGTAGAATTCCTTCTGCAAGACAGTCTCCCACCTTTGCTCTCTGTAACCGGCCTTTGGCACCACAGTCTCCAAACTCTGCTCTCTGTAAGATACTTCTGCACCCCAGTCTCCAACCTCTGCTCTCGGTAACAGTCCTTCTGCACCCCAGTCTCCAACCACTACTCTCAGTAACAATCCTTCTTCACCTCAGTCTCAGTCTGCAGTACAGAAGGACTGTAGAAGTCCTTCCGTACTGCAGTCCTACTGCACTTCAGTCTCCAAACTCTGCTCTATATAAGATCCTTCTGCAACCTAGTCTCCAAAAAATTCTCTCTGTAACAGTCCTTCTGCTCTCCAGTCTCCAAACTCTGCTCTCTGTAACAGTCATCCTGCACCCCAGTCTCTGAACGCTGCTCTCTGTAAAAGGCTTTCAGCACCCCAGTATCCAACCTATTCTCTCTGCAACGATCCTTCTACACCCCAGTCTCCATCCTCTGCTCTCTGCAACAATCTTTCTGCACCTCAGTCTCCAAACTCTGTTGTCTGCAGTAGTCCTTCTGCCCCCCAGTGAGCAACCTCTGCTCTCTGCAAGAGTCCTTCTGTACCACAGTCTCTAACCTCTGATCTCTGTATCAGTCCTTCTGCACCCCAGTCTCCAAACTCTGCTCTCTGTAACAGTCCTTCGGAACCTCATCTCCAACCTCTGCTCTCTGCAACACTCCTTCTGCACCTCACCTCCAACGTCTGCTCTCTGCAACAGTCCATTTGCACCCCAGTCTCCAAACTCTGCTTTCTATAACAGTCCTTCTGCACCCCAGTCTCCAATCTCTGCTCTCTGTAAGATCCATCTGCACACCAGTCTCCAAACTCTGCTCTCTGTAACAGTTCTTCAACACCCCAGTCTCCAACCTCTGCTCTCTGTAACAATCCTTCCTCAACTCAGTCTCCAACATCTGCTCTCAGCAACGGTCCTTCTGCATCCCAGTCTCCGAACTCTGTTCTCTGCAACAGTATTTCCGCACACCAGTCTCCAACCTCTGCAATCTGCAACAGTCCTTCTGCACCTCAGTCTCCAATCTCTGCTCTCTGCAAAGGTCCTTCTGCACCTCTGTATTCTACCTCTGTTGTCTGCAACAGTCCTTCTTCACCTCAGTTCCAACCTATGCTCTCTGCAACAGTCCTTCTGCACCCCAGTGTCCAATCTATGCTCTCTGCAAAAGATCTTCTGCACCCCAGTCTCCAACATCTACTCTCTGAAACAGTTCTTCTCTACCCCAGTCTCCAACCTCTGCTCTCTGTAGCAGTTCTTCTGTACTGCAGTCTCCAACATCTGCTCTTTGTAAGGGTCATTCTGCATCCCAGTCTCCAACCTCTTCTTTATATATAAGTCCTCCTGCCCCACAGTCTCCAACCTCTGCTCTCTCTAACAGTCCTTCTACACCTCAGTCTCCAAACTCTGTTCTCTCCAACAGTCTTTCTGCACCTCAGTCTTCAAACTCTGCTTTCTGCAACAGTTCTTCCACACACCAGTCTCCAACCTATGCTATCTGCAAAAGTCCTTCTGCACCTCAGTCTCCAAACTCTTCTCTCTGTAACAATCCTTCTGCAACCCAGTCTCCAACCTCTGCTCTCTACAACGATCCATCGGTCGCCCAGTCTCAAAACTCTGCTCTCTGAAACAGTCCTTCTGCACCCCAGTATCCAAACTCTGCCTGCTCTCTGCAACAGTACTTCTACCTCAGTCTGAAAACTCTGATCTCTGCAACGATCCTTCTGCACCCCAGTCTCCAAACTCTGTTCTCTCTAACAGTCCTTCTGCACCTCAGTTTCCAAACTCTTCTGTCGGTTAGATCCTTCTAAAAACCAGTCTCCAAAATCTGCTTTCTGTATCAGTCCTTCTGCACCCCAGTCTCTAACATCTGCCCTCTGCAAGGATCCTTCTGCACCCCCGTCTCCATCCTCTACTCTCTGTAACAGTCTCTCTGTACTTCAGTCTTCAAACTCTGCTCTCTGTAACCGTCTTTCTGCACCCCAGTCTCCAACCTGTTCTCTCTGCAATGATTCTTCTGCAACCAAGTCTCCAATGTCTGCTCTCTGCAACAGTCATTCTGCACCCCAGTCTCCAAACTCTGCTCGCTGTAAGATCCTTTTGCACCTCAGTTTCTAAACTCTGCTCTCTGTAACAGTCCTTCTGCACCCCAGTATCCAAACTCTGCTCCCTGTAACAGGCTTTTTGCACCCGAATCTCCAACCTCTGCTCACTGTTACAGGCCTTCTTCACCTAAGTCTCCAACCTCTTCTCTCTGCAACGAACCTTCTGCACCCCTGTCTCCAACCTCTGCTCTCTACAACAGTCCTTCTGCACCCCTGTCTCCAACATCTGCTCTCTATAAGATCCTTTGCACCCCAGTCTCTAAAATATGCTCTCTGGAACGGTCCTTCTGCACCCCAGTCTCTAACATCTGCTTTCTGTAACAGTCTTTCTGCACCCCAGTCTACAACCTCTGCTCTCTGTAACGGTTTTTCTGCACCCCAGTCTCCAACCGATGCTTTCTGTATCAGTTCTTCTGCACCCCAGTCACTAACATCTGATCTCTGTAACAGTCCTTCTGCACCTCAGTCTCCAACGTCTGCTCTCTGCAACAGTCCTTTTTTACTCCAGTCTCCAACCTCTGCTCTCTGCAACGAACCTTCTGCACCCCAGTCTCCAACGTGTGCTATCTGCAACAGTCCTTGTGCACCACAGTTTACAAACTCTGCTCTTTTTAAGATCCTTCTGCACCCCAGTTTCCAAACCTGATCTCTGTAACATTCCTTCTCCAACCCAGTCTCCAACCTCTGCTCTCTGAAACAGTCCTTCTGCAACCCAATCTCCAACCTCTGTTATCTGCAACAGTCCTTCTATACCGCAGTCTCCATCCTCTGCTCTCTGTAACGGTCTTTGTGCACCCCATTCTCAAACCTCTGCTGTCTGCAACAGTCCTTCTGAACCATAGTCTCCTCACCTACTCTCTGCAACAGTCTTCTGTACCCCAGTCTCCAAACTCTCCTCTCTGTAACAGTCTTTCTGTACTGCAGTCTCCAACCTCTGCTCTCTGTAACGGTCCTACTGCAGCCCAGTCTCCAATCTCTGCTTTTTATATCAGTCCTTTTGCACCCCAGTCTCCAACCTCTGCTATGTGTAACAGTCCTTCTGCACCTTATTCTCCAAAAACTGCTCTCTCTCACAGTTCTTCTGCACCCCAGTCTCCAACCTCTGCTCTCTGCAACAGTCCTTCTGCACCTCAGTCTCCAACCTCTCTTCTCAATAATAATCCTACTGCAACTCAGTCTCCAACCTCTGCTGTCTGCAACGGTCCTTCTGCACCTATGTCTCCAAACTCTACTCTCTGCAATGATCCTTCTGCAACCCATTCTCCAAATTCTGCTCTGTAACAGTCCTTCTGCAACCCAGTCTCCAAAATCTGCTCTCTGTAACAGACCATCTGGACCCCAGTCCCCAACCTCTGCTCTCTGCAATGATCCTTCAGCACCCCAGTCTCCAACCTTTGATCTCTGAAACAGTCTTTGTCCAACCCAGTCTCCAACATCTGCTCTTTTCCACAGTCCTTCTGCACCTCAATCTGAAAAATCTGCTCTCTGCAACAGTCCTTCTGCATCCCAACTCCAACATCTGCTATCTGCAACAGTCTTTCTGCACCACAGTCTCCAACATTTTCTATCTACTACAGGCCTGTACCCCAGTCAAAAGTGTGCTCTCTGTAACAGCCCTTCTATACTGCAGTCTCCAAACTCAGCTTTTTGTAAGGGTCCTTCTGCACCTCAGTTTCAAACCTCTGCTTTATGTAAGATCCTCCTGCAACCCAGTCTTCAAACTCTGCTTTTTGTATCAGTCATTCTGCACCCGAGTCTCCAACCTCTGCTTTCTGCAACATTTCTTCTTCACCCCAGTCTTCAACCTATGCTCTCTGTAACTGTCCTTCTGCACCCCAGTCTCCAACCTCTGTTCTCTGTAGCGATTTTTCTGAACCTCAGTCTCCAAACTCTGCTCTTAGTAACAGTCCTACTGCACCTCAGTCTCAAACCTCTGTCCTCTGCAATGATCCTTCTACACACCAGTCTCCAAGCTCTGCTCTCTGTAACAGTCCTTCTGAACATCAGTCTCCAAACTCTGCTTCTCCATAACAATCCTTCTGCACCTCAGTCTACAACCTATGCTCTCTGTAACAGTCCTTCTGCACCTCAGTCTCCAACCTCTGCTCTCTGTAATGATCTTTCTGCACCTCAGTCTCCAAACTCTGCTCTCTGTAACAGACCTTCTGCACCCCAGTCAACAACATCTGCTCTCTGAAACAGTTCTTCTGGACACCAATCTCCAAACTGTGCTCTCGGTAACACTCCTTCTGCACCCCAGTCTCCATCCTCTGCTCTCTGTAACACTCGTTATGCACCCCAGTCTCCATCCTCTGCTGTCTGTAAGAATCCTTCTGCACCCCAGTCTCCAACCTCTTCTCTCTGTAACAGTCCTTCTACACCTCAGTCTCCAACAACTGCTCTCTGTAATGATCATTCAGCACCTCATTATCCGACCTCTGCTCTCTGTAACAGGCCTTCTGAACCCCATTCTCAAACCTAAGCTCTCTGGCTCAGTCCGTCTGCATCCCAGTATCTAAACTCTGCTCTCTGTAACAGTCCTTCTGTACCCCAGTCTCATACCTCTGCTCTCTGTAACGGTCCTTCTAAACCCCAGTCTTCAACTTCAGATTTCTGTATCAGTTCTTCTGCACCCCAGTCTCCAACCTCTGCTCTCAGTAATTGTCCTTCTGCACCCCAGTCTCCAACTTCTGCTCTCTGCAACATTTCTTCTGCACCCAGTCTCCTTCTGTGCTCTCAGTAACTGTCCTTCTGCACCCCAGTCTCCAACCTCTGCTCTCTGTAACGATCATTCTCCACCACAGTCTGAAACCTCTGCTCTCTGCAACGATCCTTCTGCCCTGACTCTCCAACTTCTGCTCTCTGCAATGATCCTTCTGCACGCCAGTTTCCAAACTCTGCTCTCTGTAAGAGTCCTTCGGCACTTCAGTCTCAAACCTCTGCTCTCTGTAACAATCCTTCTGCACCTCAGTCTCCAACCTCTGTTATCTGTAACAATCCTTCTGCACCCCAGTCTCCAAACTCTGCTCTCTGTTAAAGGCCTAATGCACCCCAGTCTCCAACATCTTCTCTCTGCAATGATCCTTCTGCACGTCAGTTTTCAACCTCTGCTCTCTGCAACAGTCCTTCTGCACCCCAGTCTCGAACCTCTGCTCTCTGTAAGATCCTTCTTCACCCCGGTCTCAAAACTTTGCTCTCAATAACAGTCCTTCTGCACCTGAGTCTCCAACCTCTGCTCTCTGCTATGGTCTTTCTGCACCCCAGTAACCAACCTCTGTTCTCTGCAACAGTCCTTCTGCACCCCAGGCTCCAAAATCTGCTCTCTGTAACAGTTCTTCTTTACCGTAATCTCCAACCTCTGCTGTCTCTACAGTCCTTCTGCACCCAAGTCTCCAAACTCTACTTTCCGTATCAGTTATTCCGCACCCCAGTCTCCTCCCTCTGCTCTCTGCAACAGTCCTTCTGCACCCCAGTCTCCAACATCTGCTCTCTGTAAGATCCTTCTTCACCCCGGTCTCAAAACTTTGCTCTCAATAACAGTCCTTCTGCACCTCAGTCTCCAATCTCTGCTCTCTGCTATGGTCCTTCTGCACCCCAGTAACCAACCTCTGTTCTCTGCAACAGTCCTTCTGCACCCCAGGCTCCAAAATCTGCTCTCTGTAACAGTTCTTCTTTACCATAATCTCCAACCTCTGCTGTCTCTACAGTCCTTCTGCACCCAAGTCTCCAAACTCTACTTTCCATATCAGTTATTCCGCACCCCAGTCTCCAACCTCTGCTCTCTGTAACAGTCCTTCCACACCTCAGTCTCCAACCTCTGCTCTCTGCAACAGTCCTTCTGCACCCCAGTCTCAACCATCTTCTCTCTGCAACAGTCCTTCTACACCCCAGTCTCCAACCTCTGCTAACTGCTACAGTCCTTCTGCACCCCAGTCTCCAAACTCTGCTCTCTGTAACAGGCCTTCTTCACCCCAGTCTCCAATCTTTTTTCTCTGCAACGATCCATCTGCACCTCAATCTCCAACCTCTGATCTCTGCAACAGTCTTTCTGCACCTCAGTTTCCAACCTCTGCTCTCTGTAATGATCCTTCTGCAACTCAGTCTCCAACCTCTGCTCTCTGTGACAGTCCTTCTGCACCCCAGTCTCCAAAATCTGCTCTCTGCAACGATTCTCATTCTACTCAGTCTCGAACATCTGCTCCCTGTAACAGTCCTTTTGTATCGCAGTCTCCAACCTCTTATCTTTGTAACGGTTCTTCTGCTCCCCAATTGCAAACCTCTGCTTTCTGTAAAAGTCCTTCTGCACCCGAGTCTCTAACCTCCTCTCTCTGCATCGATACTTCTGCACCTCAGTCTCTAAACTCTGCTCTCTGCAACAGTCCTTCTGCACCCCAGTCTCCAGACTCTGCTCTCTGTAAGATCCATTTGCATCCCAGTCTCCAAACTCTGCTCTCTGTAAAAGTCCTTCTGCAACTCAGTCTCCAAACTTTGCTCTTTGTAATGGTCCTTCTGCACCCCAGTATACAAACTCTGCTCTCTGTAACAATCCTTCTGCACCACAGTCTCCAACGTCTGCTCATTGTAACAGTTCATCTGCACCCTAGTCTCCAACATTTGCTCTCTGAAACGGTCCTTCTGCACCCCAGTCTCCAAACTCTGCACTCTGTAACAGTCCTTCTGCACCTCAGACTCCAACCTCTGCTCTCTGTAACAGTCCTTCTATGACTCAGTCTGAAACCTCTGCACTCTGCAAGGATCCTACTGCACCCCAGTCTCCAAACTGGGCTATCTGTAACAATCCTTCTGCAACCCAGGCTCCAAACTCTGCTCTCTGTAAGAGTTCTTCTGTACCGCAGTCTCAAACGTCTGGTCTCTGCAATGGTCCTTCTGCAACCCAGTCTCCAACTTCAGCTTTCTTTATCAGTTCTTTTGCACCCCAGTCTCCAAACTCTGCTCTAGTAACAGTCCTTTTGTACCCTAGTCTCCAACTTTTTCTCTCTGCAACATTTCATCTATACCCCAGTCTCTATCTGTTCTCTCTGTAACTGTCTTTCTGCACTCCAGTCTCCAACCTCTGCTTTCTGTAATGTACTTTCTGCAACACAGTCTGTACCTCTGCTCTCTGCAAAGATCCTTCTGCCCCTCACTCTCCAACCTCTGCTCTCTGCAATGATCCTTCTGCAACCCAGTCTCCAAACTCTGCTTTCTGTAAGAGTCCTTCTGCACTTCAGTCTCAAACCTCTTCTCTCTGTAACAATCCTTCTGCACCTCAGTCTCCAACCTCTGCTATCTGTAACAATCCTTATGCACACCAGTCTCCAACCTCTGCTCTGTATAACAGGTCTTCTGCACCCCAGTCTCCAACCTATTCTCTCTGCAATGTTCCTTCTCCACTTCAGTCTCCAAACTCTGCTCTCTGCAATAGTCCTTCTGCAACCCAGTCTCCAATCTCTGCTCTCTGTAAGATCTTTCTTCATCCCGGTCTCCAAACTTTGCTTTCTATAACATTCCTTCTGCACATCATTCTCCAACCTCTGCTCTCTGCTATGATCCTTCTACACCCCAGTAACCA